>NC_139962.1:55870568-56385568 GCF_963454915.1 Gymnoscopelus microlampas | reverse complement strand
AGAGCTTTGGCTGACGAGAATGTGTGGAAAAGCTGTTGTAGAGGTTCCACTGTTAAAACCACACGTTGGCTGAGATAATGCTGCTGTTTTTACGCTTAAAAAGGTCGAAGTGTTGGGGAAGCAAGTTGTAGATGTAGACCCCCCCCCAAAATTATATGTATTTGGCCACGGACCCCACATCTGAAAATGTTTTGTGCCAGCCAGGGACCCCGAAAAAGAAAAATCTAAATCATTAAAAAGTGTAAAATGTTTAAACATTATCATTCAAACATCTAAAAGAATTGCAGATGTATAAGCTTGCAGGAATGAGGTGCTTGTATTTTTTATTTCCTTTTTCACCCAGTGCCAATTGCCTATGTAATCCTGGGCGCTGCTCTCCCTCTGCCAGCCTAGGGAGAGCCCAGAACTGAGCTCATGCCTCCTTCAATGCATGAGGAGCTAGCAAGGCAGCTTCTTATCACCTGACAGGGGGGAGTTTCCCCGGTAGGACGTAGCGTGTGGAAGGAACACGTTATTCAAACCTGTTCCTTTCCCCTCCATCAGGTGCCCTGGCTGACCAGGGGGAGGCAGTATAGAGACCAGGATTACTGCATGTTTTTTGTGAGGGTACCTTCCCTAGGGGACACGGGGAGAACATGCAAACTCCACACAGAGAGGCTCTTTCACCAACCCCACCTACGGTACGGGCACTGATGATGCGGAGGAGAGAACACGCCCACAGTGCCCACAGCGTCCCCGGCGGGAGTTTTTGTTCTTAAACCCCACATTGCAGCAGCAATAACAACAATAGCAAAGAAATAATTAAGATAATTAAAAAGATAATTAAAAAATCACACCCAGTGTGAAGTGAGTGGTGCCTTTGATGAGTTCATTATGCGCATGTGTTGCACTCCTGTTTGAGTTTAATTAGTGTAACTGGTTGCATCTTTGTGTTTCAATCAGCTGCAGCTGTTGAGGCCAGACACAAACATGTTGAGGCCATCCGCAAACATACGGACGGACATACAGACACACACACACGGTCAAATGTAGGAGTGGTTGGCACCACTCAAAAATAAGTAGAACGTTAAGAACTGTGTGATAATTCAAAATATTATCCATGATGTGTGTGAACACAAAAACATATTATGTTTGTGTGTTCACAAACAAGAAAAGTAAAGCATACTTTGGTGTGTATGTGCATGTGTGTATCTGCGTGTGATACTGGAGAGAGGTGGCAATTTTAAAAAAAGAAAGAAAGAATGGAAAACCATGGCAAACATGATGTACAGTAGGACTTAGGAAAGTTACAGCTGTAGCCATTGTAAAAGTCCCACTTTTTATTGTGTGCTAGCCTAAATTACTCCTAAACTTTGGCTCCATCTGCAAGAAAAATCAACAATGTAGCCTCTGCTTCCTTACAAGGAATGATGTAACAAACTCACTGGTTGCAGAGAAGAGCCTGTTTCTGAACTATTTGCTGCAGCTCACTGTTCAAGTCACTACGGCTACAGTAGGACCCTATCGTGCACGCCTTCCCCCCTTTTAATATTTTGAAGAAAAACATTTTAAAATAGTTCAAAAAGCCACTCTACAAACTCACGACGTGTCGATGTAGATCGGCTATTTTCACTATTTTAAAATGTTTTTCAAAATAGTAAAAATAAATGCCCAAAAAAAAATCATGCATAAGTCACCGAGCAAGACAAATAGCAGATCTACAAGCTCACAAGCTTGTGACCTTGTAGATCGGCTGTTTTTGGCAAATGTTCCCCCCAGAATAGGGATGGTGGGGTTCAAGTAGTTAAGTGTCAAGTATAAAGTAAAAAAAAAAGATTTTTTTTACAGGGGTGTCCTGAGACAAAAAAGTTTGAGAACCAGTGGGTTAGGGATATTAACCCATTAAGACCGGGAACGCATACTGTGACATCACATACTGTGACATACTGTGAACATTTTTAACTCAAATCTTTGCTTCTGGGGGATTCTACAAATGTCTTCTAAATCCTAACAGATTTTTTTTTTTTTTTTAAGAATGTATGTTATGTTATAATCAGTGGTTCTCAGACTTTTTTCATGTCAAGGACCCCCAAAATGATAAGTTTTTATATATATGTGTATATATTGTAGATCTGCTATTTTTGAATAGCCAAAGCAATCTTAAAATGACACCGATGCGTTCCTGGTCTTAATGGGTTAAATTCCATATGGTGTTGAAAGTGTCCTTTATTGAAGAGAGTGGTGTGAGTGATATCTGGATGAGAGCCAGTCTAAGTGGAGTGTTCTTCACACAATGAAGCATAATGCACTTCACTGACTGTAGCGCTGAACACATTTACATAATGTCTACAGCAGTGCTTCTCAAACTTTTTCATTGTCAAGGACCCCCAAATTGATATGGACTACTAACCATTGAGTGTCCCGAGTAGACCTCTAGACCTACTGCACATATAAACAGAGCTGCTAACGCATTTTAAATCTGAGGCTTTTGTTTTGGTATACTATTTAAATAGTTTTGAGGAAAAGAATGCTTGTTATTTTGTCCCAAAGTGACTGCAAAAGATTGCTACTGTTCGCAGTGGTGAAAAAAGTACTCAAATGTTTTACTTAAGTAAAAGTATCAATACTGCAGTGTAGAAATACGCTGTAAAAGTCCGGAATTCAAAATGTACTTGAGTAAAAGTATTGGCATTAAAATGTGCTTAAAGTACCAAAAGTAAAAGTACTCATGAATGTAGAATGTCCCATTAAACGTTTTCAAATGTATACAAATCTTTTGAAGATAGCAGATCTGCGTCGCATCGCGTCGCATTGTGAGCTTGTAGATCTGCCATTTTCAAATGGCCGAAATATATATAGGGCTGAAGTGGTTAATGTACGTTTTGCAATAATAATCAAAATCTACAAAGTAACTAGTACCTAAAGCTTTCAAATAATTGTAGTGGAGTAAAAGTACAATATTTGCCTCTGAGATGTAATGGAGTAGAAGTAAAAGTATTGGAAATTGGAAAAAGAAATTGAGCTTCTCACAACATCAGTTTCTCACACTGTACTATACATGTGGGAACGTTTGGTCCTCACAAGTATACTAATACACACGTGTGCACACACACACACACACACACACACACAAACGCATCCAAAGAAAAAACACAGTGATATTATGCAGACATTTGACCCGATCACCTTTCTGCCATGGCTCTATACTGTACACGGGCATGAGCTTGTGCACGCACGTACGCATGCGCGCGCACACACACACACACACACACACACACACACACACACACACACACACACACACACACACACACACACACACACACACACACACACACACACACACACACACACACACACACACACACACACACACACAATCTTTTGATCTCCAGCTCGCATAAAAACGTATAATAATAATGACCTCCTTCCAACATTTTCCTTCTTGTTTACTTTTAACTGCGATCATTGGAATTCTGAGCTTACAGCAAAGTAACCTATATCGCATTTTAAAGTGGTATAGAAACATGGATATGAGATGTACCTTAGGCTATCGCACACCCCGCGCCCACACACATACACACACTCAGAGAGTGTGTGTGTGTGTGTGTGTGTGTGTGTGTGTGTGTGTGTGTGTGTGTGTGTGTGTGTGTGTGCGAGATCATAGAGTAAACAAATGTGATGAACAGCTGAATCCTAGAACATTATAGATTCCGTTTCATGTCCATATAGGGTACGATATGATATAATTCATATTTATACATTTTACAGTGGGGGGGGGGGGTCAATGAGTTACATCTTATACACGCACGCTTATATTCCGATCATAATGGTTTAAAGGGTAAGACCACTTTGGTAGAGGTTTGGGTTGTGTAGTTACCTTGCCATGATGTAACTCCAAAAGTGGGCAAGAAATAAAAAATAATTGCTCCATTGATTAGAAATTGATAATTCAAAATATGCTCCTCATTGACTTACATTGTACGGTAAAACAGCTCTCAAAGTCACTCTTTTAGCACATAAATGTCAAATGAACCCAAACATAGCTGATTCAGACAATATAGAGCATCACCAAACACAGTACTGTTTGTTTTTTTAATAAAAATGTAAACTTCCTGTTGATTTTACTATTTGAAGATCTGGATCCGGATCCGCTGATCCAGTCCGGGTTTTCTAAAAATGGCAAAATCAACAGGAAGTTGAGATTTTTATTTAAAAAAAAAACAGTACTGGGTTTGGTGATGTTCTATATTGTCTGAATCAACTTTGTTTGCGTTCGTTTTTGTGCTAAAAGAGTGACTTTGAGAGCAGTTTTACCGTACAATGTAAGTCAATGAGGAGCATATTTTGAATTATCAATTTCTAATCAATGGAGCAATTATTTTTTATTTCTTGCCCACCTTTGGAGTTACATCATGGCAAGGTAACTAGACAATCCAAACCTCTACCAAAGTGGTCTTGCCCTTTAAAGGGCAATACTCTGATCATAGGAAACGGTGCATGCCTTATATAGCTCTAGTATCTTAATCAGTGTAATAAAGCGGGGTAAGCATATTAAGACAGTTACACACCTCTCATCCTGTCCTCACCCTCCCCTTCCAAACTCAGGGGTCTTCAACATGTTTCAGTCCAAGGACCCCTTAGCTGAGAGAGAGATTAAGCAGGGACCCCCCCCCCCCCCCCCGCCACTACATTATTGTATCAAATTGTATTTAAATGAAACGTTTTCATAGATAGGCTCATAGACTTGTTTGATGGCACTATCATGTTGGATTCACGTCCTATTTCCGCCGACTACATGTAGGACTGGTTACCCCAGTCAAACCTTACTAGGGCCCGGACATCTAGAGTAGCGGTCCGGGCACCATAGGCTCAGTGTTACCTCCTGGCTGACAGCGTGTTGCGGGTTCGATTCCCGATCCCGACGGCCTTTACTGCGTGTCACTCCCCGTCTCTCTCCCCATTTCCTGTCAAACTACTGTCCAAACTACTATCAATAAAGTCATAAAAGCCCCCCCCCCCCCCCCCCCATAAAAAAATAACTCACTAGAAATGGCTTCGGGCACTGATTCCCAAACAGTGGGTCAGTACTCAAGTTTACGTCCAAGTTTGTTTTTTATGGGTCACGATTAAATATTATAATATTATTATATATATTATTCATTTCCTACATTTTGTTTTAATTATTATTAATTAAAAAAAAAATAATAATAATAATAATCTAATGAATAAAAAAACAATACATCAAAGAAATTCCATAAATTTGAAAAAAAAAAGTTTAAGAAGTAGTGAAAACAGCAGATCTACAAGCTCACAAGGCGTCTATTTTAACTAGTTTGGGTCCCGGGAGACATCATAAAATGTCTCTTTTGGATCTCGAGCTAAAAAAGTTTGGGAACCACCACTGGCTTAGAGTTGTGACTGAGTGAATGAGTTATGGTGACAGAGAGAGCACTGCAGAGAGCAGAGAGAGAGAGAGAGAGAGAGAGAGAGAGAGAGAGAGAGAGAGAGAGAGAGAGAGAGAGAGAGAGAGAGAGAGAGAGAGAGAGAGAGAGAGAGAGAGAGAGAGAGAGAGGAGAGAGAGAGAGAGAGGATGGATTAGATGGATGGATTGTTTGGCCCAGGTCTGCATTGGGACATGTTGGACTGTTTAGGTTGTAATCAGGTCTCAGTTTGAGCATAGAGAGGAGAGCATAAAGTCAACACTTTGTGCCACGGCCAACAGAGTCTGCTCTGCATACAGCCAGCCAAGCGCTTTCCAGGGATGACATACACTTCTGTCTCTTCAGAAGAAAACAGACTCTGTGTGTTTGCAACAGAAAACAGACGCTGTATACGACCATCAGAATGAAACTCTATTCGGTGATGCTGAACCGTCTTGATTTCTAATGTATCATTAATCCATTAAGACCCGGAACACATCTGTGTCATTTTTAGGTTTCTTTGGCTATTAGAAAATAGCAGATCTACAAGCTCATAGCCAGAGCCGCATTAAGACCCCTCAGGGCCGCGGAACACCACAAAATCAAAGGCCCCCCCAGTCGCGTAATTTCACGCACATGCATGCGCACAACCTGCACATTTTTTCGGGTCTAATTCAGGTCTAATTCGGGTCTAATTCGGGTCTAATTCGGTTCTATTTGACCAATATAAATCAACATGTTTTCTTTAAATACACAAAAATTAAATACACAATTCTCACAGGGCCCTGCAGGCTGTGGGCCGTGGAACACCAGTTCCACTAAGTTCCGCGGTTAATGCGGCCCTGCTCATAGCTTAAAATCGTGGAATATTTGTGCAAATTATTATTGTTATTATTATTATTATTTATTTATGTTTTATAAGCGAACATTTTTAACTCCGATCTGTGCTTCTGGGGGTCCCTGGAACAACATATTTTGAGATGGGGGTCCATCTCAAAATGTTTTGTTCCAGGGACCCCCCAGAAGCACAGACTTGAGTTACAAATGTTCGCTATATATATAAATATATATGTAATCAAAGATTTGCACAAATGTTCAAGATTTTTCAAAAATAGCAGATCTACAAGTACAAGCTCTTCTGTACACTTTTTGGTACACTCTGAGAGTTGTACAAAATGCTAACCAAATGGACCTGTATAGATGAACACTTGGCGTTTCTCTATGCAGTGTAATTCAACCAAACATCTGTGCTCACTGTGTCACTCCTTCCATCTGTCTATCTCCTCGTCCCTGTCCCAGATCATGTGTGCGTGTAGATCTGATATTTCTGCTCTCTCTTAAACATTTGAAAATGCATCACAAAACATTTGAAGATGTTTCAACGTGGAAATAAAATGAATGATGATTATGAGTTTATGACGGTTATGCAGAACGATTGCGATTGTCTCAAATTAATTGCGACATTAGACGATTGTAGTAATTGTGACTCACTCTGTCTCTCTCACTGTCTTTTCTCTGACTGCTACAGTACCCCAATAATCTACATCTTTCATCCTCCGTCCATCTCTGCCTTTCTCTCTGTCTCCTTCCTGCAAACTCTCTGTTTCTTCATGCACTTGTTTCCTTATTTCCTCACCCCCCCCCCCCTCCCTCCCTCCTGTAGATAGAATGAGAGAGACCAGTGATTCATGTTCAAAAACTTCTCCAAAAGAGAACATGCTTTTTGTTCTGCTTCGGTGAGTCATCATCATCGTCTATCACGCGCGCACACGCACACACAACACAGTGGATTACTACACTTGTGAGGACATCAGCATTTTAGGACAGTGATTTTTACGAATGCCATTTCTAATTCAAGTATAAAACCAGGCATAAACAATGATCTATCATCTCTAATCCAAACTTCTAAATGCCTAATCCTAACACTAACCCAAGCCTAATGTTTTTTTCTAAAAGCAAAAAAAATATTAAATATCTTTTTTAAGCATGAAACAAAAATGTTCAAAATGAAGACATTTGTGGGAGACATTTGACAGTTACAAATGTTCGCTATTCAAAGGTTTGCACACATTTTCACGATTTTTCAAAAATAGCAGATCTACAAGCTCATAGCGCGGCACTCGGTGCCGCGCTATGAGCTTGTAGATCTGCTATTTTTAGCCTATTTTTTCGGTCCTCACAAGTATAGTCACACACACACACACACACACACACACACACACACACACACACACACACACACACACACACACACACACACACACACACACACACACACACACACACACACACACACACACACACACACACACACACACACACACACACACACACACTTTTGGTCGGACATGTAAAGTCAAACATGGTTATGTCACTGCGCAGCAGCCAGCCATCTGCACTGGATCAGTCCATTCTATTCCTCTGGACTAAATAATAAAACAATAACACAATCACTGCCTCTTCAGAAACACAATCCACTGTAATATATATGACCTTATGAACGCTCGTATCAAACCAATAGAGGGATGTATACTTCAAGTTCAAACGTGCTTGTAAAAGAGCTTTGTTTATAAGATTATGATCAAATGAGATTATAGCAAGAGAGCTGGTACAACCACAGTCATTTCACAGCAATGGTTCTCAAAAGTGGGGTCCGGGGATCCCCAGGGGGTCCTCGGGTGGGGTTCCAGGGGGTCCCCACTCAGCTAAATGTGTTAATTCAGCAGCATCACAATCATTTTAACCACTTAAACCACATATGGTTATCTGGATTCCCTCAGGGCTCAATACTAGTGTCTTTTCTGTTTTCTGTTATTGTGGGGAAAGCTTTCGCTGAAAATAGCCGATCGACAAGCTCACAGAGTGTCACTTGTTGAATAATTTGTTTCAGTGTTTCCCCTACATGCATTTAACCGTGGTGCACCACCACAGCTTAAATTTGAGCTCCACAGTTTAATTTTTCAGTAAATTATTTTTATAATTATTATGTGACATCATTATTTTCATAAATCTTGATTCAAGATTTATGAAAATAATTGTGTATTATAAAATTATGGCACACATATTAAAGATACAACATTGTAAAAAAAAATGTGTTCCTTTTTTTTGCCGTGTGCGTGCGGCTGTTCACCACCACTGCGACAACTTCCTCCTAGGGGAGGTTTTTTTGGGGGGAAAATTAAAGAAACAAAAAAGTTATTGACAAAACACAGCCCCTCACGTATTAGAAGGACAATATCAGTCACCAGAACCAAGGACGGGTGTTTTCGATGAATCCATCATGGTTAAAATGGAGCTTGAAGTTACAATGTATAGGAAAGGGGGCGTGTCTGCTGAAAAATAATATCAAATATCTAAATACTGAATCGAGCGACGTAGAAACTGTCTGGGCCGGGGGTGAAACACAAAAGCCTGAGTAGACGTTAAAAATAACCCCAAACATGTTTGAAAGCGAAATATCCCTTTAAACTACCACCTACCCCCCCCCTCTCCCCCTCCCAGAGGAGTTTTCCTATAGAGAGGTTTATTTGGAGGCTTGTGGTCAACAGAAATAGCAGCGGCTCTGAAGGACAGACTTCTATTTTAACAGCACACGAAGAAGACATAGAGACCACTCTGTGCGTGCATGTGATGTCTAGATACAGTTATGTGCCTTGCATGTGTACACACGTGCACGTGAGTGAGTGTTTATTGAACGGCTATTTCTAGTCTCTGGTCTTCCCTGTCTGTCTGTCTGTCTGTCTGTCTGTCTGTCTCTCCGTTTGACTTGACTCTGTCTATCTTTATGTCTGTCTGTCTGTCTGTCTGTCTGTCTGTCTACATATCTACCTTTATTTCTGTCTGTCTGTCTGTCTGTCTGTCTGTCTGTCTGTCTGTCTCTGTCTGTCTATCTTTATTTCTGTCTCTCTTTATGTCTGTCTGTCTGTCTGTCTGTCTGTCTGTCTGTCTGTCTGTCTGTCTCTCTTTATGTCTGTCTGTCTGTCTGTCTGTCTGTCTGTCTGTCATGACACTAGCCTGCACTGTTCAGCCATTAGTCTATCTACAGTAAATATGACTAATAGTACTGCCTCTGCTACTGATACATACAGTACATATCCAGTGTTACAGGATGCTCTGCTACTACTGTTACCGTTATTGCTATAACTAACTAACGCCCTAGGTCGAGAATTGAGATTGAGAAGAATTGCCATCAACAACAATCAGGGCTGTCACCATTACAACATTGCGATTAACGATATAATTGTGTTTTTGGCATTGAGAATATTATGAACACAAATACTATTTCTGTTTGCCTTTTAGGCTTTGTAATAAAGAATTGTCACAGGGCAGATATGACACATAACTTAAATATGTAAAGAAATTATCGACATATTTATCAATATATATATTTTATACTTTCACTTAATTTTTTTAATAGCTTTGTCTTTTATATTTGAAAATGATTGTGACGATTGTGCAAAAAATAATGAATAACATGATTATGACAATGTAACAATTGTGACAGGCCTCGTATTAAGTTGAAATCTTGACAGATAGAGAAGAATGCCATCGTCAACAACAACACAAACATTTCCTAACGGCGGGACTAGTCACTGTACTTGTAAGCAGTGGTGTGAATTAACTAAGTACATTTACATTTACTCAAGTACTGTACTTAAGTAGACTTTTGAGGAATTTTGACTTTACTGGATTATTTCCCATTGTCTGTTCTTTTACTTCTACTCCACTACATCTCAGAGGCAAATATTGTACTTTTACTCCACTACAATTATTTTAAAACTTTAGTTACTAGTTACTTTTCGGATATAAATTATGATATTATGAAACATACATTAACCACGTTAGCTATTTGAAAATAGCAGATGTGTGAGCTTGTAGATCTGCTATTCTCGAACATTTTGGTACTTTTACTTTTGGTCCTTTATGTACATTTTGATGCCAATACTTTTGTACTTTTACTCAAGTAAATGTTTTATTCTGGACTTTAACTTGTAACAGATTATTTCTATATGGCAGTATTGGTACTTTTACTTAAGTAAAGAATGTGAGTACCTTTTCCACCACTGCTTGTAAGTCCTAAGAATGAGTGAGTAAAAAAAGCTTAGTAATCACAACAATGCAATACGGCCGTCCAGCCTGTTCAACCGTGACGCACGCCGTGCACGATGTCGTGCGCGATGTCGTGCACGACATGCACTTCCAACCACCAAATGACCTGCATCAAATTCATACTGGAACAATAATTACATTTGTCCCACTGGCAGCGGCCAAAGCGCACTCGATTAAATGGGCCGGGATAGCAGAGCAGACTGAAAGCTGACAAATCGCATTACAACGAGGAAGCCTGATAGTCCATTATTGTATCGTTGTTGTCGGGCAGAAAACTCTTATCTCCATATTCTAACTGTTATAAATTCCCTTCTCTTTTGTCTTGAGTTTCATGTTACGTTTGTTTTGTTAAGGCACCATTTTGGGCAGCTAAGTTTTCCACTTCAGTCAGGCTTTTAGGTAGCCATGCGAGTGTTGGGGTCCTCAGTGTTTACATTGAACTCACGTTGAGACGGTCCGCAGCGTCTCACGTCCCTTTATTGTATGAGTGCGTTCATGAAGAGTAAGTTACTACTGTATTGCACAACTTGTACTAATGTTTAATGCTGCTATGTATGTGTAGAGAATGTTGTGTAGGGTACATGACGTTTCTGAGGCCATATGTGTGTGCATTTCTGTGCTGCTGAGTTGGTTAGCTCACATGCTAATTTAAGCTAGCCTGGCCAGCTAGTTGTGGTCAGTGGCTATTCTATTATTGTAAAGTCATTTCATTACCCTGTGAATTGTTTGTACATCTTAACTAAATGTTAATTCATATACATGCTGTACATTATTAGTGATGTAGCTAATTCATTTATTGTGATAATTATTTCCAGTTGAAATAATTGTACATTTGTTATTTCATTCTGCTTACAGAACTACCACTCAATACAGTCCTTTGCTATTCATATCATCATCCATCTTCCAATCTGCCATTCCCATGTACTGCTGCAAATCTTTACATAAAGACAAACAAAGTAATTCTGGAGTCCACGTCTGCTCTTTTACCGGAGTAACTGTCCTGGGTGAAGAGGTCCCAGCAGAAATATTTATAACAAAGAGTAATCTCCAATATTGGTCCTTCCGAACCGGACTATCTTTATCCACGACGGTACCATGGACTCCCAGAGAACATTAACAGCAGCCGGAGATGCAGCACAACTACAGGGAAGACTGCGACAGTTTCCAGCACACCTGCAAGCCTATAAGGTTAGCTTGCCACAGTCCCTCATGCCTAATACTGCCTCTTCTAAAGACGACAGCATGAAGGCCAGCGTACAGCAGCTGCGGTCACTCAGCCTGCAGACCGAGTTTGCAGCTACAGGTGACCAGCTACACACCGCGCCCAGGCCATCTACCTGTCCATCTACAGTAGGAGCAGTCTATAGGACAGGTGAATGGAACATGGCATCATGTGCTATTAACATGTCTAGCCTGCAGAACAGGCATGAGAGACTCCAATCACCAGCCCCCTCAGAACAGAGCTGCTACAGTCAGAGCCTAACCGAACACAGCTTTAATACTAGCAGCCCTGGTTACCCCCAAGCAACAACAGCCTCAATGTCAAGCCAAAGTCAACAGAGCCACATGTTGGCTCAGTCCCCACCGCCTACAATGACCTTTGTACCACTACTCAGAGCAGCACCTACATCGCCACCCCCCACCACAACGAGTATGGTCATGGCGCAGTCTAACTACCAGACAATGCAATCTGTGGGCCACATGGGTCAGTCAATGTCGACAGCTCCAGGGTACCAGCCTGCTTACCAGCCGAACCAGCCTGTGTCACCAACTGCAGACATCACGCGCGGTAGTGCCATGGCGGGCACACAGACTATATATCAGCCTATGCCAATAACACCTGCACATCCAGCAAGTCACTACGCGGCAACTCTGCCCGCACAATCAGTATACCAGACAGCAACGGCGCTGCACCCCGCACATCAGTCATCCGCTGCTCCTGCCCTCGCGCCAGTAGGTCAGCACCCAGCAGCGACGCCTCAGCAGCATCAGCTCACCCTAGCCATGCCACAGTCACCTGCTGCACATGCCCTTCAGACAGTAAGCCAGCACCCAGCAGCTATGCCTGTACAGTACCAACCATCTACCTGGGTAGCAGCACCTGCACCACACCTACCGGCAGCAGCCCTGCAACCAGCGCACCAGTCTTCACCAGTCATATCTGCACAGCCAGCGTATCAAATGCCTGTGTGCCAACAGAGCTACCAGTCTCAATCGGTGTATCAGCACCAGCCTGCTCCAGTAACACAGGCGACCTATCAGCAGGTGTCTCCAGCATATGGCCCGGTACCGTCCCAATCAGCATTTACCCTGCCAGCTCAGCCAGCCTATCAGCACGTGTCTCCAGCATATGGCTCAGTACCGTCCCAACCTGTATCAGCCCAGCAAGTCCAATATGACTATCATCAGCCCTATCCTGCTCCTGTCCTTCAGCCCCAGCCAGCTCTAGTAACTCAGCGAGCCTACCAGCAACTGTCTTCAGCACCAGGGTCAGCACCGACCCAGCCTGTAGCAGTCCTGCCAGTCCAATATGCCAGTCAGCTAGCCTATCAAATCCATCCTGCTCCAACACCTGGCCCAGTGCCATATCAACCGGTCCAGTATGTTCCTCAACCCTTTTATATGCCACCACAGACGCCATACGACTTCCAGCCCCACAGGCAGCCAGTTCCCATACCGCAACTACCCAACCTGGTGCATGATAGTGAAAGAGAATTCACTGACCTGAAGATGGCGCTGGACCATCTACTCAACCCCCACACTGAACTCTCTGAACATTACAAGTACCGTGTGCTCATGGAGCACCTGGTTCTGGATGAAGCCAGGCTAATAGCCCAGTCCTGCAGGCATTATGCACAGCCCTACACCGCCGCCATACAGGCCTTACAGCGGCAATATGGGCAGCCACATCAACTCGCACAAAGCGAGATTGCAGCCATCCTGAACTCTCCTGATCTCAAAGCAGGAGACTCCAGTGCCTTCCAGAGCTTTGCCCTTAGTATCGAACTGCTAGTAGCAATGCTGACGTCGCTGGAAGGGCCTAACGGGATGGAAGTGATGTCGACCGGCCATGTCGATCGGCTCCTGAGTAAGCTCCCCAACCAATCGAGGGACAGCTTCGTGGAGCATCTACAAGCTCAAGGTCGCCTGAACACAAGCAGCCTAAACCCGTACAACCTCCGAGACCTCTCAGAATGGCTCAAGGCGAAAGCTGAAGCTCAACGTTTATCTGCAAAAATGGCACAGCGCCATCGGATTGATGTGCCACAACCCCCCAAGAGAGACAAGCAGTTTCCCACACACAGGCCTCACAACCGGCCTGTCTCAGTTTACCACGGTGCTGATGAGCTGGAATCGGACAGCAATCAACCTTCAGACACATTCAGGTCAGAGGCTAAGCAACAGTGGTCCAAGAGAATGTGTCTGTTCTGTAAGAGCACCGAGCACTACCTCTCAGAGTGTCCAAACATCGGCCAGCACTCACCAGAAGAGGTTGAGAAGTGGATAACAGACGGCAATCGTTGTCGTAAGTGCGGTCGCACCAACCACGAGCAAGACGCCTGCACCCTAAAGAAGGCATGCAGTGAATGCCAGGAGGTTCACCTCAGAGTTCTCCATGCCATAGCCAAGCCAGGTCCCCATGTCTACCTCATCACACCAAAGGATCGTGCCTCACTCACCAACTCCCAGCAAGGGGGGAAGGTGTACCTCAAAGTGGTGCCAATCCTCATAAGCCATGGAAGAAAGTCACTGCACACATACGCAATCCTAGACGATGGGGCTGAGCGCACAATAATACTGCCAGCTGCAGTCCAACGCCTGGGACTTAGAGGCAAAGCTGAGACCCTCTCTCTGCGCACCATCCGCCAAGACGTGGCTTGCCTCACTGGTGCGTCGGTCAACTTCAATGTGGCCTCCCCGATTCAGCCTTCAAAACAGTACCCGGTTAAAGGCGCCTTCACCGCAGGTCGACTGGCCTTGTCAGAGCAATCCTACCCGGTTACTTCACTCCAACAGCGTCACCGTCACCTGCGAGGCCTCCAGCTGCAGAACTTCAGTAACGTGCAGCCGCTACTGCTTATCGGGGCAGATTGTTCCCACCTGATCACAGCCAAGGAGCCTGTCAGGTTCAGCTCCAGAGGTGGACCCGTAGCTGTTCGTACAGCGCTCGGCTGGGCAATCCAGGGTCCGGATGGTCTCCCACCTCATGCTACTTCCTGCTACTTCACATCACTCAAGCCAGCACAAGACGACCTCCACCAACATGATGAAGGCCTCACACAGCTTCAGTGTGAACGTGACCCGCTAGCATTACAGTCCTGTTCAGACCAGGAGACTATGAGCACCCCCGAAGCATGCACCAACGGGGTGAAGGACAGCGATACACTCCGGAATGCCACCACTCTACTCCGTATTAAGGATGTGGCATTAGTGAGAGCAGCTCCCAAAGCAGTTATGCTCAGGCTCTGCAGTACAGAGAGACAGCTGCTAAAGGACAAAGCCAACGCGCAGACCCGCGGCAAGACCCTGCCGGAGCTAGCGGCACCGAATCGGTGGCTCCACGGATCACCACTCCCTCGTGATATGCCTGACAAATGGCCATCACTTACCACCTCCACAGAGCCAGAAGATGAGCTTAAACAAAATATCTTCAGCGGCCTCACACAGATAAGTCTGGCACCTCAAATACCAGACGTCACGCAGTCCAAAAGCTGCACAGTCCTGGCCAAAGTAACCCAGCAGTTCCCTCACGGGGCGGCAGCTGAACCCTCCTCACTTCAGTCTAACCTCAGATACAATGCAGTCCCCCTGCCAAAGGCCAGTCGAGTGGACTGCTTTCCAGAAGAGGTACAGCTGCTCAGGGATGCGAAACCAGAGATGAATCATGTGACACTGAACAGGCTCCTGATTGGGCGGCGGGACGCCTTCCTGCCACAAGTAACCTACACTCTAGACCTACTCACCAGCACTTACCTGCGACCAGTAGCATACCTGGTTCAATTGCCAGACGTTTTTAAGGACAATTCTGACACAAGGACTGAGGTACCACCTTGAGGAATTTATTTGTCTTTACTTCATAGCCATGCTATTCAGGGGGCGGCTGTTATAAATTCCCTTCTCTTTTGTCTTGAGTTTCATGTTACGTTTGTTTTGTTAAGGCACCATTTTGGGCAGCTAAGTTTTCCACTTCAGTCAGGCTTTTAGGTAGCCATGCGAGTGTTGGGGTCCTCAGTGTTTACATTGAACTCACGTTGAGACGGTCCGCAGCGTCTCACGTCCCTTTATTGTATGAGTGCGTTCATGAAGAGTAAGTTACTACTGTATTGCACAACTTGTACTAATGTTTAATGCTGCTATGTATGTGTAGAGAATGTTGTGTAGGGTACATGACGTTTCTGAGGCCATATGTGTGTGCATTTCTGTGCTGCTGAGTTGGTTAGCTCACATGCTAATTTAAGCTAGCCTGGCCAGCTAGTTGTGGTCAGTGGCTATTCTATTATTGTAAAGTCATTTCATTACCCTGTGAATTGTTTGTACATCTTAACTAAATGTTAATTCATATACATGCTGTACATTATTAGTGATGTAGCTAATTCATTTATTGTGATAATTATTTCCAGTTGAAATAATTGTACATTTGTTATTTCATTCTGCTTACAGAACTACCACTCAATACAGTCCTTTGCTATTCATATCATCATCCATCTTCCAATCTGCCATTCCCATGTACTGCTGCAAATCTTTACATAAAGACAAACAAAGTAATTCTGGAGTCCACGTCTGCTCTTTTACCGGAGTAACTGTCCTGGGTGAAGAGGTCCCAGCAGAAATATTTATAACAAAGAGTAATCTCCAATACTAACTTTTGGTGTTTTTTTCGTAAATTAACCCATTAAAGCCGGGAACGCATCTGTGTAACCACTTTAACCATTATTTCATACTTTGAGCTATTCAAAAATAGCAGATCTACAAGCTAAGAGCTTGTAGATCTGCTATTTTCTTTTTTTAAATTGTGAAAATTTGTGCAAATCTTTTAATGTATATACTTTTGAAGCAAACATTTTTAACTTAAACATTTGCTTCTGGGGGGTCCCTGGAACGACATTTTTGGCTGGTCCTTGAAAAAAGTATGAGAACCACTGATATTATAGCAACATAATAAAAAATTTAAAAAAGTGTTAGGATTTAGAAGACATTTGTAGCATCCCCCAGAAGCAAAGATTTGAGTTAAAAATGTTCGCTTTAAAAATAAATATATATTCAAAGATTTGGCAACATTTTTCACGATTTTTCAAAAATAGCAGATCTACAAGCTCGAAAATCGCACACGCACACACACACACACACACACACACACACACACACACACACACACACACACACACACACACACACACACACACACACACACACACACACACACACACACACACACACACACACACACACAGATTTGAATCCTGAAAAGTAACAGGACATATGAGGTTTCCACCCAACAGAGACGATACAGTAAAGAACGGTTTTAGTTTGGCCTCAGATCCATGACAGGAACCAGAGGGGAGGTGCTGCTGTCTCTTTAACAGCCCATGCGTGTCAAAGACGTGTCGTACCGTGGAACTCCAGTTTGTCAGACAGACATGTTTCAATTAATAAAATGTTATTTTAACCCAGTGGTTCTCAAACTTTTCAGGTCGCGACCCCCTAAAATAATCATATTTGAACTGGGGAGCCCCCCACACACACACACCCTGACAAGCACTTGCAATTGTAGGAGTTGAGACATTATATTTAGTTTGACTCGGTTCCACAGATATATATTGTGAAAATAGCAGAAGAACGCCTTGAGTTATAATGGAAGACTTCCATTGAGAGATTTCGAT
The DNA here is from genome assembly GCF_963454915.1 of Gymnoscopelus microlampas. NCBI lineage: Eukaryota > Metazoa > Chordata > Actinopteri > Myctophiformes > Myctophidae > Gymnoscopelus > Gymnoscopelus microlampas. Next base: position 56,368,176 of record NC_139962.1, on the reverse strand, counting down.
CCTGGTGTCGAGGAGTTTTGACAAGATACAACTTTGAAGTATGTTTTTTTTCCCCTTCTTTTTCAGTTTCACTACTTGTACAATTACTGCTGTTTGGCTTTGTAGCTCAGCAGCACACATGCACTGTCACACTCCAGCTAATAGCCAGTGGTGTAAAGTAACTAAGTACATTTACTCAAGTACTGTACTTAACTCATTCAGTGCCAATGAAATAAAAAAATAATTGCGAACTGTGCCAGCAATTTTTCTACTTTCTTATACCTTTTTCAAGTAGTCACAGAATACAGTATTTATCTCCAGTATAATCGATCCCCTGATGGGTGCTAATCACTGAGGGTTGCACTGTGTGGTTTCACAAATGTCAACGAGGTCATTGGACCTTGTTGACATTAATTGTCTGCCTTTTGAAAATAACATGATAACATTGAAAAATACATACAGTAGTAAAAAAAAAGTGCTCAGGAGCCAAGATACAGCCTTTTTCAGTAATAAGTTAAAGAAGAAGTGAATGGAGCAGCAAATCTTCAAATGATGATATCTTGGGTTCTGAACGTTTTTTTTTTTTACGTTTTTTTTCAAAAACACGTCAAACACGTCATTGGCACGTTGCGCCATTGCGGTAAAACACGTGAAACACGTCAATGACACTCAATGGGTTGAGGTCCCTGGGCCATACACATTGCCCGGTGAAAAAGGCTCAACGATGCCTACACTGCCTAGAGCCATATGAAATCCGTGTTAACGGAATCGCGGACGGAATCGCGGAAATGACCAATAAAAATGGAATTGGAATAAAACACGGAATATTGCAGAATTTGAAAAAAAAAAAAAATCGCGGTAAAATATTTTTTTTTACCGCGATTTTTTACAAATCCACGGGACACCACCATTTTGCATGGCCACATCCTACTTTATAAACAGTCAAATCCACGTAGAAATAGTCTTAGAAAGACGATAGAAACAATAATACATGCGCGACGCCATTTTGCGCATGCTCAGACCGAAGTCACCGAATTATTTTGGGAACATTTTTGCGTATAACACAACAAGGGCCATGTATGGACTGTTATATCTTGAACATTTATTCATTTCCACTTACCAGACACTTTTTTTTATGGTAAAAATGAGCATAAAAAGCAAAATACAGAATTCAGAAATATTAAAATGGAAAAAACAGAATTTGGGAAAAAATAAAACGGAATTGGGAAAAAAATAAAACGGATTTCATATGGCTCTAACACTGCCCCATATACGGCTGATGAAATTCAGAGTGGGGCAGTAAAAATACCTCAAAATTGTACATAAGTACAGTACTTGAGTAAATGTACTTAGTTACTTTACACCACTGATACCTTTGCACCATGGTCAGCAGCACCTCAGCACAACTGGTGTGCGCCCTTCTTAGCCTGTTTTGTTTTACTTTTTTTACACCTGTAAAGTTAAACATGTGATGTGACAGTGACAATAAACTCCAAGTTGAATCAGGAAGCTAAAAACACTTTGAAGTCTCAGTCAAACTCGCTTCCAACTGGCAACCAATAAACCCCTTGAGACCATGTGCCAAAACATCTTGTGATAGTAACCAACCGAGGGAACGGGCACCTTTAATATCTCAACGTCAACAAACAAAGCCGACTATTTTTTGCAGCGAACAATGGCCGTTCTCACTGAAAAGCCGTAATAGAAGTCATGTTTCCGGAGCCCTTTTAAATGCATTCAACGGCAATAAAACGTTCCTGCACAACTCATTTCATCAAGCGCATACCAGACGCTGGGCTGAGAAGTGGAACTGCGTGTCCATTTCTAAAAAGGCAGATTATGTGTTCTTGTAAGATCAAGTAGAATGGAGAGCAGGAAAAGATCTCTGCAAACTGATAAGCTTCCACACTTAAAGAGGCACTATGTAACTTTTTTTATATGAATAAAATGTAATTGTGTCCAAAGTATGTTAATACAAATATAGCTTACATAACCCATTCAATCCGGGGAACGCATCTGTCTGTGTCATTTTAGATTTGAGCTATAGCCATTATTTTGGCTATTCAAACATAGCGGATCTACAAGCTCATAGCACGGCACTTGCGAGCTTATAGATCTGCTATTTTTGAAAGATCTTGAACATCTGTGCAAATCTTTGAATACATATATACATTTTTTTTAAACATTTTTAACTCAAATCTTTACTTCTGGGGGGTCCCTGGAAAAACATATTTTGATGGGGAACGGCGGCCAAAAACACATCATTTTGGGGTTCCTTGACATGAAAAGGTTTGAAAACCACTGATATAACAACATAAGTTTTTTCAAAAAACTGTTAGGATTTAGAAGACATTTGTAAAGATTTGCACAAAGTTTCATGATTGTTCAAAAATAGCAGATCTACAAGCTTGTATATCTGCTATTTGTGAATAGCGTTCCCGGATTGAATGGGTTAATTGGGGTGGTTGTATTTTGTCTCCCTGCTCTCCTATATGGGCGACATTCGGATCGTGTCAAAGGTCATGTCTCGCCTAGACACAAGATCTGACAGCAGTTTTGACCTGATGGTCAAGATTCAATGTATCCCCTGAGCAAGCAGGCATAGAAGGGGTAGAAGAGGAGAAGTTACGTAGTGCAGTTTAGGACTAACTCAGGGGTCTTCAACGTTTTCAGGCTAAGGACCCCCTAGCTGAGAGAGAGATGAAGCAGGGACCCCCTCTATATTGTATACAATTGAATTTCAGACTAACTTTTTTTTTTTTTACTTGGTCTGCTCTTTTTTCCCCTCTACACCAAGCCATTTTGCCCAAAAATAGCCGATCTACAAGCTCACAACGCCTCGCAGCGCGAGGCGTTGTGAGCTTGTAGATCTGCTATTTTTGGCTAAAGTTCTCCTCAGAATAGGGACGCTAGGGTTCAAGTGGTTAATGTAAAACATAAAAATCACATCACACAAAGATTTGGTGGACCCCCTGTAGTAACTCTGAGGACACCCTAGGGGTCACGGACCCCCTGTTGAAGACCCCTGCTCTAACTAGTGGCTTTTTTTTTTTTTTCTGTTTTTGCTGTACCACAAAAAAGTTAGAATATTGAAATAGGAGCTTTCTGCCCAGACAGGGAGAGTTTTGCGGGATTTGCTCCAGACTCAGAGGGCTCTTTAGATGTATGTGTGTACAGTAACGCACACTGTATGTACAGTAATGTAATGTCCAGGTATGTGTTGGACATGAGTCTCCACTCTGTTCCCCCTCACACAGAGAACAGCTTGTATGGGGGGGAGGCCACGTCAGGTCATGTGGGCCTTATCAACCACCCATCTGAGGCAGCGTTGCCATGTCCTGCTTATTATAAGCCAGTGGGGTCTCAAACTTCTTCCATGTCAAGGACCCCCAAAATGACGTATGGATTTAGCCGCGGACCCCCCATCTCAAATATTTTTGTTCCAGGGACCCCCCAGAAGCAAAGATCTGAGCGACAAATGTTAGCTATATATAAATATATATTCAAAGGTTTGCAAAAAAAAAAAATCACGATTTTTCAAAAATAGCAAATCTACAAGCTCATAGCGCAGCACTCGGTGCAGCGCTATGAGCTTGTAGATCTGCTATTTTTGAATAGCCAAAGTATAAAAGGTTAAAGTGGTTAAAATGATTGTGAACCTATATCAACACATTTTGCTGGGGACCCCCTGGAACCCCCCCAGGGACCCCTGGGGGTCCCCAGACCCCACTTTGAGAACCAATGTTACAAGCGACTTTGGGCTTGTTTTTCTGTAAAGTTGCTTGTAAATATTGGTAGTTGTTGCGGTTTATTTTTGGGCTTGTTCCTAAAGTGTATAGTTGCTTATTTGGGCTGGTTTCCTAAATGTTGTTTATAAACCAGTGGTTCTCAAACATTTTCATGGCAAGGACCTCCCAAATTAATATGTATTAAATGTGTCCACAGAGTAGACCCCCCCCCCCCATCTGAAAAGATTTGCTGCCAGGGACTAAGATTTTTTTTGTTGTTAAAATGTTTCAAAAATAAATTAAAAATATTTGGATTTTTTTTCTCCAGATCTACAAGCTCACAAGGTCTTGTAAATCGTCTGTTTTCAAACAGCCGTCGCCTAGTCTTCTTCTTCTTCTTTTGGGCTAGTTTTCATAGACCCGGTTGCTTATTTCTCTCACAAGATCTGGCAACGCTGATCCGAGGGCTGAAGGCTGCACACACACACATCACAGCTCTGACAGAGAGCCTAATTGGAGTTGATGCTACATGCTGCTATAACCACATTAATGAAATATGAAAACAATGGGACGATAGGACGGATGGAGGAACTCAGAGGGGAAAGGAAAGGAGAGAATGAGGGAGGAAGGGAAGTAAGGGGAGAGAGAGAGAGAAGGGGGGGGGGGGTTGGAGGGGTGGAAAGAGGAAGGGAGTGGGTGTTTGTGGAGAGGTTCTGGTATACTGAACATTCAAAGAGAGAGGGCACTGACGCCCTCAGAAGTTTAGTATTTCATGTGTTATCACCACTCTGGTATCAAGTATATTATTTACAACTTTTCATTATGTAACATTATTTTCATCATGATTATAAAAGGTGTTGTGAAAGACTATAAATCAATTAGACACCTCCCTATGTGTTAACATGTTAAATGTATGTGTAGGCTGCTGTTGTACATATTGTATGTTCTTTCATTTTTTTGTCATGTTGTTGTTATATGTGCGACTATACGGATGGAAATGAGCTCATAGCTAAATCAGGCCTTACATGAGATCAGGTTCAAATTGATTCAATTCTTGTACATGTATTGAATGTTCATTAACGCGCACTATATCCTGTAAATAAACAAATAAGAGTTAAGTAACCCATTCAATCCGGGAACGCGTCTCTGTCTGTCATTTTAAATGTCTTTGTTGTTGAAAATTTGTGAAAATTTGTGAAAATCTTTAAATATATATATTTTTTAAAGCGAACATTTGTAAAATATGTTGTTCCAGGGACCCCAAGAAGCAAAGATTTGAGTTACAAATGTTCACTTTGAAAATATATACATTCAAAGATTTGCACACATTTTCATGATTTTTCAAAGAATTGCAGATATACAAGCTCATAGTCATAGCTCATATGAGCTTGTATGTCTGCTGTTTTTGAATAGCCCCAAAGAAATCTAAAATGACAGAGATGCGTCCCCGGATTGAATGGCTTAAGTACGATATGATATAAATTGGCGAGACGACACCCATCCCCTCCTTCATGCCATTTGTTCTTTCCACAAATAACACACCCGCTATCTGTCTGACAGCTATAGCGGGAAACTCCCCTTTCAAATGTGGTTGGTTGTGCTATCTAGGATCTTCTCTATTGATTTGCATGTTTATCTGAACTTGTACTGTACTGTACTGTACTGTACTGAACTGAACTGAACTGAACTGTACTCCCCCTCGAAAGCGTGCGGTCCATCCCCGTGCCAAGAAACCAATGTGTAATCTATGGCAGGAAAGCCTCGTGTTATCACATCTACTGTTGTGGTTTATATTCAGAAATTCGACACTTATCCATAATCATAGAAATGTATAGGCCAGGTTTTGATACCTGGTACACTAAGCCAGTGGCTCTCAAAGTGGGGGGGGGGGGGGGTAGAAAATAGCAGATGTACAAGCTCACAGCGTGTCACTTTGTGCCACGCTGTGAGCTTGTACACCTGCTATTTTTTGAAAATGTTAGAAAAATATCAAAAATGACGATTCAATTATGTGATTATTATTTTTTACGCGTAGCTCACACCTGCCAAAGTGTCTAGTAGGATAGTAATAACACCGGCCAGATTTACATGTACTGTATTTGGCTGGTGGGAATTTGTCTAAATTCCTATCAAGAAATGTGTATCTAGACTCTTTCATACCCATGTTAACAAGATCTGAAAATGTCACTGGGCTGATCTTTGAATTTGGACCCATTTTTTTTATTGCAGATAAGATAATTCTGTCTTTTTCTCGTGATAATATAAAGTTGAGTATGGTGACTGCAAAATATTGATAGATCGCTGCTATGCGTTTCAAAAAGCTTTAAACCCTTGCCAACGTGTATATAACGTTGCTATGTGACATAGCTCTGTTTAACACAGTGCTGTATCCCCTCCAACTGTACATACTTTACCCATTTTTTTCTTAAATTGTTTTATTATGACACTTGCTTTGGCAATGAAAACGTATGTTTTCTCATCCAAATAAAAGCTCCTTTGAATTGAATTGAATTGAGCAGCAGAGCAGAGTCCAACACTATGGATTTGGTTTTGAATTTGTTTCTCCTATACTTCTCTCATGTTTCTCATATGCTCATATTTCTCTCACACACACGCACACGCACGCACGCACGCACGCACGCACGCACGCACGCACGCACGCACGCACGCACGCACGCACGCACGCACGCACGCACACACACACACACACACACACACACACACACACACACACACACACACACACACACACACACACACACACACACACACACACACACACACACACACACACACACACACGCACACTATCAACATCCTGTGATTATTGGCATTGTTAACTTTAATAGTTCAAGTTCAAATTGTCGGTATAGGCCTATTGATAACATAACATATTGCAAATAGCTATTCAAATTAGCAACATAACACAAGAAAATTAAAGCTGCAATCCGAAACTTATTTGAAAGAATGACATGTTATTTTAACGCATTGCGTGCATGAGAGTATGTTAATAGCCTACAATATGATCTATCATGCGGGAGACCAGGGTTCGAATCCCGAGTAGGACTACTAACTATAACTGTCAACTGGAGCGTGTATCGTCTTAGTTTGTCTAACTTAACCCATTAAGACTGGGAACGCATCTGTGTAACCACTTTAACCATTCTCTTATACTTTGGCTATTCAAAAAATCTGCTATTTTTTGAAAAATCGTGAAAATGTGTGCAAATCTTTGAATATATATATTTAATATGTTGTAGCAAAATGTAGCATGAAAATAGCAGATCTGCCATTTTCAAAAGATTTGAAAACTTGTGAAACGGGACATTCTGCATAATGACTACTTTCTACTTTTGTTACTTTAAGTACATTTTTATACCAATACTTTTGTACATTTACTCCAGTAGATGTTGAATTCCGGACTTTTTACTTGTAACAGAGTATTGCAGTATTGATATTTTTACTTGAGTAAAAAAAAATGTAGTACTTTTTCCCCTCATACCTCACATGGACTTATGTGTAACCCATGTAGCCTCTAGTATAGACTGTATATATTGTACATGTGGGTGTCTTTCATATGTACATTTTGTTGACACATCTAAGCCTCGCCATCCGCTGCTTGAAGTGTTGTATAACATTGGTTCTCAAAGAGGGGTCCGGGGACCCCCAGGGGTCCTTGGGGGGGGATACCAAGGGGTCCCCAGCTAAATGAGTTAATGTAAGCATCACAATCATTTTAAAAGGTAGGGTATGTGATTTACTTTGGTTAAAATAAGTGTTAAATAGCTCTATATTCTGATAGTACTCATTGCTATAGAGTGTTTGTTCAGTAAAAGGAGTCTCCCATGTCTCTCCAGCTCTTTATTAAACAGAAAATGCATTTTCAGTGCTCTCTCCTGATTGGCTTAAATGTTGTCACCTACCTGAAAATGTACTATATTCTGTTTACTAAAGAGCTGGAGAGACTCATGTGACTGATCAAACGCTCTGTAGCAATGATTACTATCACAATATAGTACTTTAACCTTTTTAACAAAAAATATAATAAATACAAATATAAATATATATATCACTTATCCTACCTTTAACCACTTTAACCTTTTATACTTTCAAAAATAGCAGATCTACAAGCTCATAGCGCTATGAGCGTGTAGATCTGCTATTTAAAAAATAAATCTTGAACATTAGTGAACATTTTTAACACAAATCTTTGCTTCTGGGGGTCCCTGGCCTGGGCAAAACATATTTTCAGGTGGGGGTCCGCGGAATAAATACATATCAATTTGGGGGTCCTTGACATGAAAAAGTTAGAGAACCACTGTTGTATAAGACCTTAATTATATTAAGTCTGCCCCCCCCCCCCACACACACACACACACACACACACACACAGTACTGCTGCATGGAAAAAGGGACTTTCTTATCACTGAGTGAGTGTACAGTACGCGCACGCGCGCGCGCACACACACACACACACACACACACACACACACACACACACACACGCTACATTGTAGCTGCTATAGACCAAACCAAGCAACAGAGAAGCAAGCAGCAGAACAACTATAACTTGACCGTGTTTGTTTGTTAAAACAAGGCAAAGACCAAACATTATGAGAACAACAGCTATCTATCATTCTATCTACATGTAAAGGTTAGGTTACCAACCCGTTCGAAAAGTTAAGATAGATAGAGAGACACACACATAACGAACCTCCCTCTCTCTCTCTCTCTCTCTCTCTCTCTCTCTCTCTCTCTCTCTCTCTCTCTCTCTCTCTCTCTCTCTGTGTCGTATTATTGTATTATTATTATTACTTACCTCCAGGATGTCTCTCTTATAGTGTTACTTTAGCTCCTCGCAGTGACAGACACAGAGCAGTGAGAGCACACACACACAGACCCTGACAGGACTGTCTCTTCTTCGCTGCCACACGTTGTTACTCGTCCGCTATTTTTAGGAAACTGACACAAAGTCGAGAGAGAGAGAGAGAGAGGCTCTTTGCTGCTTGTCACTGCCTGGCCACTCCCCTCCTCTCTCTCTCTCTCTCTCTCTCTCTCTCTCTCTCTCTCTCTCTCTCTCTCTCTCTCTCTCTCTCTCTCTCTCTCTCTCTCTCTCTCTCTCTCCCCTCCCTCTCCTTTCCTGTGTGTGTGTGTGTGTGTGTGTGTGTGTGTGTGTGTGTGTGTGTGTGTGTGTGTGTGTGTGTGTGTGTGTGCGCGCGTGTGTGCGCGTGCGTGCGTGCGTGCGTGCGTGCGTGCGTGCGTGCGCGCGCGCGCGTGTACAAGACAGCACTCCCACCTGTCTCTTCTCCAGCCAGACAGCCTCTGTGTGTGTGACTGTGTGTGTGTGTGTGTGTGTGTGTGTGTGTGTGTGTGTGTGTGTGTGTGTGTGTGTGTGTGTGTGTGTGTGCGTGCGTGCGTGCGTGCGTGCGTGCGTGCGTGTGTGTGTGTATGTATGTATGTATGTGTAAAAGACAGCACCACTCCCACCTGTCTCTTCTCCAGCCAGTGTGTGCGTGTGTGCGTGCGTGCGTGTGCGTGTGTGTGTGTTGGGGGGGTGTAACCTTCCTCTCATGAACTACATCACATCGATCAGTTAAAAACAACAACATGCTTCTACTATATATCATGCCATGTTTGTAATTATATTTATATATTATATTTGCCCGCCTACATAGTAAATGTAGAATAACTTTGCCGTTTATCCAGTTTGATTTCAGTTGATTTCATGAAAGTATATTTTCCAAATTCCTTTTTCTTCTTTGCTTTTGGGTTTGTAAAACATTTTCTAAGCTTTCTTCTTGTTAAATCTATTAGGATGATGACAATGAAAACTAAAGTATTATTCACACATTATCATCCTTATATTCAGCAACATAGTGCAGTCGTTCTCAAAGTTCTCAAACCAGGGGTCCTGGAGGGGGGGGGGGGGGTCCAGGGGGTCCCCAGCAAAAGCAGTTAATGCAGCATCACCATCATTTAAACCTCTTTATCCATGTATATGTTGGCTTTTCAAAATTAGTGCAGCGCTGCAAGCTTGTACATCTGCTATTTTTATCACATGCATTCCATACATTCCATAGGGCTGCACCACACACACACATGGACAAATGACATCATCAGCTTGCGACGGGTGTTGTCATGCCCCTTGAGTAAAAGATGAACTATTTCTAAAATAAAATAAAATATTTAAGTTGTTTTTGATGTTTAATTATAGTAATATAAGGAAATTATAATGTATATTAAGGCTTATAAGGCTTATTAGCCAGGGATCCTTTTAAAATATTAATTAATTTTTTACATAGCCTACACGGTTTCCACCTGACAGAAACAATGATCTGGTGGAAGAATGAACAATAACCCCTCTCCCCCTCTCCCACTTCCTCTCTCCATTTGTCCCATGGGCTCTATGTCGTTGGGGATCTCTATATATGGCATGTGACATTCACAACAGAAAGCATCCCTAACAATGTCGAGTTTGTGATGACGGCAGGGATCTCTATATATGGGCATAATGGGCATGTGACGTGCCGTTCTGCACTGACGTGGGGCATGTCCATATTTGGGCTGATAACGCGACAGAATGCACGGTGCTATCAGGTGTTATCATTATCAGGTGTTGGGGTTAATGCCTTAACGATGAATGAATATCCATTCCATATATGGGCATATCGTCACGTTCGTGTGTGTGTGTGTGTGTGTGTGTGTGCGCGCGCGCGTGCGCGCATGCAGTCGTGTGTGCGTGCATGTGTGTGTGCGCGTGTGCGCGTGTGCGCGTGTGTGCGTGTGTGCGTGTGTGTGTGTGTGTGTGTGTGTGTGTGTGTGAAAAGGTAAAGTAATGTAAAAACTGAGTGGAGAAACAACTTCATCCAGGTGGACTACATGATGGAATCCTGTCATGCTAACATACTACATACTAAAAAACACTGAGCAGGCAGAAGTTGGCCTTTGTTTTGGCTCGAGATGGCAAGTGAAAATAATGTCAGGGGTTCTCAAACTTTTTCATGTCAAGGACATCCAGAATCTTAGACACTTGTCTACAGAGATGTGGAAACAAGTGGGTGAGTGCATGTGCCGTGTCGTGTACACCAAGAGAATGGAACAGGCCTGATTGCTTGACCCTGATAGTGAGGAGGGGGCTTTTTCCTGGCATGGTTTGGGTCCTCCACTTGTCCCCTTAGACTCTTATCTAGTACGACAGTATGCTGGTATCTTTCTCTTTCTCTCTCCCTCCTCTAACCCGCGCTCTCTAAGAGGGCTGGACAAGATATTAAGGAGATGAGCGAGAAGGCGGTTTGATCAATTGTGTTATAATATTATCAATTAATAAACTTAATTAAGAGAAGTGTAACTGTGTTGTTGCATGGGGGGGAGGGGGGGGTCAGTAATTGTGTGAATGTTTTTGAATGGAGCAGTGTCTGTAATGATCATCTACCTTCTTTTCCATACATGGAAATACCGTTCCACGACCACTTACAGTTTTTTTCCTCCATGCATAGTCAATTGTTATGGTCGGTGTACCGATCAATGTACTGTGTCCTGCTATTTTCATTATATCAAATAGATGTAGGCCTAACTGTGTAGTTAGGTACTCAAATTAAAAGCTCAGTGCATTCTGAATGTCACATTTTTAACAATGTATGTATCTATGTATGTAATGTCTTATATTATGCCAGTCATTTGTTAATTTTCTATAAAGATATATAAAGATATTTATGTTACCTGCTGTGTCTTATTCAGAACTAAACCAGTATCTTACAATGAAAAAAGTCAGTTAAGCAATGTGGTCTAGTGTGGCAGTGGCCCCATGGCTGCCTTCACTAAGGTCAATGCCTCTGCCCTGTTACCATGTATTCCAAGGCAAACTTGCATAGCAGCCTACAGTAGGTCTGTTACAAATGCAATTATTGGAGCAATTAATATAAATCCCATAGGTGAATGGGAGTAGATTATTCTATAAAGAATAAAAGGATAATATCCAATTAAATAATTTTCGAACCAGTCCTATTGGACTCCTACAGGAGTCTTATAGGATTATAATATCCTATAAGACTCCTGGTTGGATTAGATCCAAACGTGCGCGTAAGTACGTTTGTGCATGCTCAACTTGTCCGGTTCCACATGAAGTGACGTTTGCCCAGTCGGCCACCTGACCTAAAATGAGTTTGACACTCCACCAGTGTTGATTTTGACCATGATTTAGTTTTAGTCATAGTCTTTTGAATAAAATTCCATTTAGTTTTAGTCATATTTTAGTCAGCCGAAATGTTTTACTGTTAGTCTAGTTTTAGTCGACTAAATATCATAAGATTTTAGAAGAAAATGTATTTTGACGGTGCCTTGATGGAGTCGTAATGGCTCATTTTACAATTGGTTGCATGCTGAAAATAGCCGATCTACAAGATCTTGTAGATCGGCTATTTTCAGAGTGCAACACCCGAGCACAACCAAACATAAAATTGCATGTTTTAGTTCTACTGGATCTCTTCTCCACTCGTCCCTCTCTATAACATTTTAGTCTAGTTTTTATTTGTTGACGAAATTGTCAGAATAGTCTTAGTTTTTTTAGTCTTAGTTTTAGTCATCATAGCTTAGTTTTTATTTCGTTTTTATTTAGTTTTCGTCAGTGAATAAAGATAGTCGACGAACATTTTTCGTCATAGTTTTAGTCGACGAAATCAACACTGCACCCCACTATGGTCCCTACAAATCAAAACAAAGTTGTTTTGAGTGCTCACCTTTATCCTAGGATGAAACATGTCTATCCTGATGGGAGTGGCACAGTATCGACTACAGCTATATTCGACACGCGACACCGTTGTACGATGAAACATAAATCAGGCTTTAATAGTAAAAGGGTCAAAGTCACAGCAGAGAGACAATATTTCTGTCATCCCAGAAATATCATGTGTGGAAAGTGTCACAGCCAGTGTGTGTGTGCACAGTTATACACGTATGCATTCACTCACTCAGAGACACGCACGCGCACACACACACACACACACACAAAACAATGGGGCGGCAGTGGCTCAGGGGTAGAGTGGCCGGTAGAGCGGCCGGATGGCAACCGTGAGGTTCCCAGTTCGATCCCGGGCTCCCCCAGAGTTAGTGTCGAAGTGTCCTTGAGTGAATCCCTAATTGCTCCCAAGCAGGTTGGTGCCTTGCATGATTTCCTCCGCCATCGGTGTGTGTGTGTGCGTGTGCGTGTGTGTGTAATGCACAATCTATGAAAAGAGATTTGGATAAAAGCGCTATATAAATGCACCATTTACATACACACAATGCGAGAGTGCGGTCTAGCCAATACCAACTCGGGACTCCTGAATCGCTACCCTGCACACTCTCCTGTCTAGCATCAGGGTCTTGAGCTCTACAGTGTTGTTAGCTAAGCTGTCGCGCAGCAGTGCATCTACGTAGGTGGTGCGCTTCTTGCCTTTCCTGGCTTTGCCCTGGGTTGGCTCCCACAGTGTCAGTTTGCTTGCCATTAGTTCCGGGTGCCTGACGCAGTGCCCTGCCAGCCTCATCCTTCTCTCTCTGACTTTGTCTGTGACCCGTGGTAGGTCCCCGTAGAGAACCACATTTCTGATGTGGTCCGTTCATGTGACACCTAGTGCCATTCGTAGCATTCTTGTGTGCACTCTGTGGACTTTGTGGACAGACAATGTATGTTGTCAATGATTGTGATGTTGTTACCAGTTAAATAAAAATAACCTTTCAAGTGAACCAACTTGGTCCAATTTTAGACCATTTTGAATTTTCACTTGTTTCCCTATTAAATATTGTGTTATTATATGTTAATAAAGGTTTTCTTGCATTGTATATGCACTATGCAGTACATTACCATTAAAATAAACATAATATGGGAAGTCTGTGAGTATTTTGAATTTTCTCTTTTATTTTACCATATAATTTCTATATATTATGTTAATTGGATAACATTTCTATTATAAGGTTCACAGGAAACACCATTTCAGGGTACGTGAAAATTCCAGTAGATTATTGGGTTTAATTTTTCATCTCTAAGAAGAAAATAACTCCCATTTTAACAACCATATATTATTATAATGGAGAATAAATGGTGGAAATGGTCAATGACCCCTCAAGGTCACCAGAGGTCAGTCAGAAAGTGGTTCCACGTCGGAAGTGAACCCTTGGGGGTATGTAGATTATATGCTGAAAGTTTCATGAATTAGTCATAAAATGCACAATTGGTCTGCTTATCCGCCCCATTATTGGCTCGAGTCTGGCTGTAGACCCCATCCCACCACACACACACACACACACACACACACACACACACGCACATATGTCCAGTGTATCGCGGCCATAAATCAGTCCAGACGACTCCAGAGCAAACATTTGTCATTTGTGATGTTGCTGAACTCCAAGCTCAGCAGAAACATTTGGATGCTGTGCTGGCGGACACCAAGACCCAGATGAACTCGGAGATGCTGAGAATAGTGGACATCGAAAACCAGATGCAGACGCTGAAAGAGCAGCTTGTCTTCGAGAGGAACATCAGTGAGCAGGAGATATACGAGATCCGGCGCAAGCATGAAAGCCGTCTGGAGGTGGATTCAGGAAGGCGCGCAGAGTTTCACACTAAACTGGCTGAGGCCATGCAACAGCTCCGCCAGGAGCATGATGTACAGATCCAGGAGTACAAAGAAGAACTGGAGCGCAACTTCAATGCCAAGCTAGAGAATGCCCAGGAGACTGCATTGAGGAAGAGCGATGCCGTCTCTGCCACCAAAGATGAGTTGACTACAACAAAGGTCCGGATGGAGAACCTCAGCTCACAGCTGCAGCTGTACCAGAAAGAGAAAGAAGTAGTGGAGAGTCGAGTCCAGGAATTGGAAAGGACCTTGGATAGGGAGCGGGAGCTGTGGAGTCAGAGGCTCGGTCAGGAGAAGCTGAGAGAAGCAGACCAGATCTCCACCAGCTCCAACCCTCAGTCTCCATGCCATTATTATTATGATTATGTTCTTTCTTAACACTGGCGAGGGCTGGGCTTTTATAGCCTCCTGGAGGCACCGGGCCCAGGTGCTCTCCAATCACTAATCAGCCCCACCCTGCTTCCCTATAGGGCAAGAGTTAATGCAACATCACACCCACAACCACCCAGACTAATATCTGGGGCATCACACCCCCCCCCCTTAAAGTCGTGGTCCCACTAGGAACCACGGCTCCCCATTGAATAATACTTAAATACAAAACAAATAATCAACCCAAAATGCTAACATAACCACATAAGTGCACTTTACATCATACAATTTTAAAATTATATTTTACCATGGTTTTACTACATTTTAGACTTAGATACTTTCAGATATTGTGTCTACACTTGAGTGTACTAACACCCTTAGGGCCCTGGCTTTGCAACCCCCTGGACTCTCCTCCCCCCCCAACAGCTGGATCCTGGTGTTTCAGCTAGCAATAGGGCTGTCAAGGAGCAGGACAGGCCAGGGACCACAACGCCAGGCTCTAAAAAAAACCCAAAGACATCAAGGATTAGACAGACATTTTGACTGGTGCATTGTCTCTGGCTCCAACTGAGTAGCATTTCGCAGCTTCGGAGTTGAAATGAGGTAGCTGACCTCTGACATGCGCTCAACAACAGTATATGGACCTGAAAGATTTGCTTGGAAAGGCAAAAGAGCCAGCACTTGTTCACCCGGTCTGAACTGCCGACGTTCAGCCCGCCGACCAAATGAACGCTTCATTTTCACAGTAGCACTTGAACTGACCTCTTTAGAATGCGCAGCAGGACCTACATGGTTCAACAGTGGTGATGGCGACACATTTGCCCACACGCGCCCCCCAGCATGCATGTTACCCAGGAGAACATCGACCCCAGCCATCGGCAACGCAGTGCGCAACGCCACTTCCACCTCGCCCTGAACCAGACCACACTCAAGATTGAGTGTGTGTATAGGAGAAGGGATTATGGACATGCCCATACCACGGCTCAACATGTCACCCCCAGTAGCAGACTGTGCAGAGAATGGCAGGAGAGAGTCAAGCACGTATGTGCCCAGTGCAGCAGTGTCCCGCAGAATTGTCACGGGTACTTTTTCACTGGACCCAGCAAGGGAGACAAATCCTCTCTCCACGAATGGACGGTACGCCTCGTCTACATCGTCGAGACTCCTCTCGTTCCCATGTAAAGGACCTTCCGACCTTGACACCACTGACACCGGCGCAACAGCCGCTGCCGACTTCACCTCCATTTTTTCTCTCTGTTTCAGTGAATAACAGTCTGCTTTAATGTGACCCTTCTTGCCACAATAGTGACATGTTTGATCACCGTCACGGGCAGCCCAACTTGTCCCGTCCTCCATTTTAAAATTCCTAGTGAAAGGTGCGCTGCGCCAGCCGTCGCCATGGCTGGATGCGGTTTCCTCCTGATGCGTAAAATGGGAGCCCCGTGGTACCCATTCACGGTGCGTCAAGACGTACTGGTCAGCCAAAGCGGCTGTTTCTGCCACAGTTTTAATCTGCTGCTCGGTGATATAAATCGCTATGTGACTGGGAATTGCATTTTTAAACTGCTCTAGCAGCATCAAGTCGCACAACCCCTCACATGTGCTCCCTCCTGCAGCCATACGCCAACGGTTAAAGTTGATCACTAATTCCCGTGAGAATTCCAAATGTGACTGTTTGTCGTGTTTTCTGTTATTCCTAAAGCGCTGACGGTAACTCTCAGGCACCATTTCATACATTTTAAGAACAGCAGACTTCACACTGGCATAATTTAAACTCTCCGTTACCGATAATGCAGAATACGCCTCCTGTGCCTTCCCAGTAAGCACGCACTGCAGCATCACAGTACGGTCCGCATCAGGCCAACCTCTCGAGTTAGCCAATCTTTCGAACAGTGAAAAAAAAGTCTCCGGCTCCTTCTCACTAAACTTTGGCATCAATCGCAAACTGCTCACCAAATCAAAAGATCACCTCCCTGAAGCTACACTTCCATCTCCTTCCAACAGTTTCTGGTCCATCTTACCTTCCTTGACAAGTTCTACCTTCTCCCTCTGCAGATTAATTCTCATTTTTTCTATTTCAATTCTCTCTCGCTCTACTTCTCGCTGTTGTTTAATCCTCTCCATTTCCAGCTGAATAAGCATCAGTTCTTTTTGTTCTGTAAAAGACAGATTTTGGGTCGGTGGCGGCACCGCCGCACCGTCTCCCCCCCCTGTTTCATTACCTGGCAAGATACCAATATCTTCCAAGCCAGCACTTAATACTACCTTAATTGTCTGTATTTTACGTCTCCTGTCCCCAATGTCTGTTATATTTGTCAGCTATTTCTAGGAGCTGCTCCTTTGTACAGCTTTCCAAAAAATCTACTGACGGCGACGCCACAAATTGATCAATTTGAGCCATTTCAATTATCACTTAAATGTATTTTGGACACAAGTTAACGACAACACTGATACAACTGTAACTGAGTAACCAGGAGCGTCCCCTAGCTGCCTACTTAAATCTTATATAACTCACCCCTAGCTCTTCATGAGGTGTTGCGGGGGTATTTATGCACTAAATATATGCGGGGACAACGTAATCAGTTGATAATTATGCCGCCAGCCACATACCGTGCTCCCGAGACAACTGCTACTACCGCGTTCACCCCAACATTACAAAAATACAAGAACAAAAATAAATCCACGAAAGTCTAAAGACTAACGTGGCTTATGCCTAACATGGGACAACAGTAGCTCCTATATATGATTACTCAATCTCTCAGTATCAGTGTGTTAAAACTTAGCCCATATACACATTCAACTAACTCCATGTTCAAAGAAAAAAATACGGGGAATCAAAGAAATTTAACGATAACGCAACGTTAAACAAAACACCGCACGCACTGAAACACTTTGAAACCGCTTCAAACAAAGAAAAAGGGAATCCCGAGTTAGGCCCTCCCAAACCGCATTTGATTGGCCCAACTTTACATTACGTCACGGGGAATAACCCAACTTACTTCAAGACCGGTTTTCAAGAAAAACATTCAGTGACTGCGCGCAACAAAAAAAAAACTTTAACTGACTTTAAAGTTTAACAATACTCACTTAAGTTCGGAACGAGCCCCCATTTGTCACAGCTTGGCTCTAGGCCGTGACAAACATTGGGCAGGAGACCAGGTTGAAGTATTAAATCAAGTACATATTTATTAAACGAGAACTAATGATAAAGAACTGAGGAGGTATAAACAAACATAAGGATCCTATGGAGTGTGGTGTCAGTAATCAGTGGTGTAGATGTGGATGTGTGAGACATAGTGTGGTGCGAGGTGTGTGGATGGAAAGAAAGAACATAATCATAATAATAATGGCATGGAGAGGGTTGGAGCTGGTGGAGATCTGGTCTGCTTCTCTCAGCTTCTCCAAGACACTGGCGAGGGCTGGGATTTTATAGCCTCCTGGAGGCACCGGGCCCAGGTGCTCTCCAATCACTAATCAGCCCCACCCTGCTTCCCTATAGGGCAAGAGTTAATGCAACATCACACCCACAACCACCCAGACTAATATATGGGGCATCACAGCACAGTAACTGACTATGACCGGAACACACAGCTGTGTTCTGGAACCCCTACCTCCTCTCTCTCTCTCTCTCTCTCTCTCTCTCTCTCTCTCTCTCTCTCTCTCTCTCTCTCTCTCTCTCTCTCTCTCTCTCTCTCTGTCTGTCTGTCTGTCTGTCTGTCTGTCTGTCTGTCTGTCTGTCTGTCTGTCTGTCTGTCTGTCTGTCTGTCTGTCTGCCTGCCTGCCTGCCTGCCTGCCTGCCTGCCTGCCTGCCTGCCTGCCTGCCTGCCTGCCTGTCTCTCTCACTGACCCAGTAATGCAGTAACTGTAACCAACACAAATGCTACTCAGACCCCCTACACTGTAAAATCCAGAGTGTTCATGCAGGCTACCTCTGAAAGTGTACAAATAGGAACCAACAAGTTTCCAGTGTCCCATGAGCCCTTGCGTGAATTTTGGGCATCATCACTCATTCCACTCCACACAGCTGATTCAAATGAATGATCAATGGCTCTTGACACTTGCATTGCTCTTAGCTTTAGTACTCCTCCTGTGTTTCATTCTGACTGGCTGCTGCTGCTGTGACCAGTGTTGACAGATTTTGCAAGAGAAACAAGCGGCCAGGTCTATGAAAACGAGCCCAAAAGAAGCTACTAGGCTGTGTTTTACCACTTTAAATTGGCTATTTGAAAATAGCACATCTACAAGCTCACAGTGACACATTGCAAGGTTTTAGATTAGTCATTTTCCAAAAATATTGTATGGAGGTCCGTGGACAATTACATATTAATTTGGGGGTCTTTGACATGAAATAATGTGGGAACCACTGGCTTAAACAACATTAGGAAGGAAGCCCAAATAGGAAACCACTCTTTAGAAACAAGCCCAAAAAAAAAGCATCCCGCAACTACCAATATTTACGATATGCTTATAATAAGCAGACATGGCAACACTGGCAGTGACGCCTGAATCTCTGCATGGGGATTACATGGTGCTTGATAAGTGATTTGAATCAGCTGTGTGGAGGAAGATCTTGTAGGGTGAGTAAGCAGACTAATGTGACCCTTTCTGATTTCAGTCAGGGTGTGTGCCCACATTTGATCCCTCAAATAAATTGAATGAGAGACAACAGGAAGTTATGCCCAAATTACCCCCCCCCCCCTCTTTTCCCCAGTAATCACCTTGGCAAACTTGGATGCGTTGTGAGCTTTTAGATCTGCAATTTCTGCTATTCGTTGTACAACCAAGTGCATAGGCATAGGGCTTAAGTGGTTGAATATTAGCTGTTGTAGCGAATGGTAGTGAATCTATGATCATGGTGAATCAGACACAACTGAATGTGTTGTCAATAAGCAAGGTTCTGGGGCGCTGATGGCCTAGTGCATTGGTTCTCAAAGTGGGGTCCGGGGACCCCCAGGGGTCTTTGGGGCGTACCAGGGAGTCCCCAGCTAAATTAGTTAAAGGGATACTAGGGAGTTCAGAGGTAAATAAGCACCAGCAGTACTTTTCCCCGACCACCAGGGGGTGACGTAGGAGGGACCTCCATAGAGAGGTTCTTTTGAAGGCATGGTGCCCGAAAACAGGTTGCTTTATTGGGATACAATATGCGGAAATTCCCGCCCTGCTGGTTCTCTGAATTTTTATTTTTAAATAGGCTCTTTCATGATAAATTGACCACATATATGAAGTTAAACAACTAAATTCTATCCACACGCTATCTTAAAATTAAATTCTGTGCCTCAAAAACGAAGTTTGAGAGCGTTTTAAAACCGAAAGTAAACGTTCATACGGACACGGACGCGCACGGACGCGCACATGCGTGCGTTAATTTACGTACCGGACATAAACATAGAACACATAAACATTAGGGAAAATACGGATTTCAGAAGGAGGACTGTGTTTCAATGCATATAAACACCCCAGCATCATTATATAGTGGCTGATAGAGGGGAAAAAATGCAAAATATATATATATATATATATTTTAAATTTAGGCTTAATGTTCCCTACAATACCTTTAATATAGCGTCACAATTATTTTAACCACTTTAACCATATTTTATACTTTGGCTATTAAAAAAATAGCAGATATACAAGCTCATGCGGCACGGCACTCGCATGAGCTTTTAGATCTGCTATTTTAGAAAAATCCCTGGCACAAACTATTTTTGAGATGGGGGTCCTTAGCCAAATACATATCGTTTTGGGGGTCGTTGACATGAAAAGGTTTGAGAACCACTGGCCTAGTGGTTAAGGTGCATACCACAAATGCAGGCAAAAAACAAATTGCAGGTTCGATCCCAAACCCGACAACCTTTGCTGTGTGTCACTCCCCGTACAAGCTCACAAACTTGTAGATCGTCTATATTCAGAGTGTGACACAGACGCAGCCAAGCATAAAATTACTTGTCTTGGATTTCTTCTCCAGTAGTTCCTTACTATTTGTTGACAAAATTGTCAGTATATTTAGTCATAGTTTTAGTCATTGTAGCTTATTTTTTATTTTGTTTACGTCAGTGAGAACAGGTAGTCAACGAACGTTTTTGGTCATAGTTTTAGTGGACTAAATCAACAGTGGTAATAAGCATGGTTCATTGTTGAGTCCTGATTAAAGGAAGACTTATTGTACAGGCTCTCTCTCTTTGTCAGGCCGATCCTCATGAGACCATTACAAACACACACACACACACACACACACACACACACACACACACACACACACACACACACACACACACACACACACACACACACACACACACACACACACACACACAGGGAGCCAGATTAGATAGGAGGTGTGTGTGTGTGTGTGTGTGTGTGTGTGTGTGTGTGTGTGTGTGTGTGTGTGTGTGTGTGTGGGTGCGTGTATTTGAATGTGTGTCTGTGTCTGTGCATCCATGTGTGTGTGTGTGTGTGTGTGCGTGTGTGTACGTATGTGTGTAATAAACTTACAGTGTTGTTGTGTCTGTGCATTCACGCGTGCGTGCGTGCGTGCGTGCGTGTGTGTGTGTGTCTGATATCTCCATTACAACCAGAAAGGCACAGGGCAGGGGAAGCTTGATTAGATAGGCAGAGGGAGTGTGTGTATGTGTATGTGTCAATGTGTGTGCGTGTGCGTGTGCGTGTGCGTGTGCGTGTGTGTGTGTGTGTGTGTGTGTGTGTGCGCGCACACAAGTGCATGCATGTGTGCGTGCTATCCTGATATCTCCATCAGAAACTTAAAAACACAGCCATGCGGGTACTGATTAGATGAGCTGTGTGTGTGTGTGTGTGTGTGTGTGTGTGTGTGTGTGTGCGCGTGCGTGCGCGGCGTGCGTGCGCCTTTGTGCACATGTCATGTGTGAGTGCATGTATATTAACATGTGTGTTTATGCGTGTAAGCATGTGTATGTGCCTGCCTGTTGGAATGCCCCAGTGTGTGTGTGTGTGTGTGTGTGTGTGTGTGTGTGTGTGTACTACTATACTTGTGAGGACCCAAAAGTATATAATAGTAGAATTGGATAAATAGAAATTGTGAGGAACAATTTTTCCTGGTCCTCACAAGAAAAAAAGGTGTTTTATGGTTAAAAAAATATTTTAGAGACGTTTACATTAGAAAGAGATTCAGGTTGGGGTTATGTTTAGGATTAAACATTTCGAGGTACATTTTTTTGGGTTGGGGATATAGTTATGCCTGATTTATACGTATAAGTTGCGTGCTGCTGGTGTCCTGCACTGGAAGGCTGCTATTTATCGTCTTTAGCCTTATACAGTTAAAAATGGCAAAAATAAATAAAATGGCTTTCATAAAATTGGCATCCTACCGGTAATATGTTTATGTCCTCACAAGTATAGTAAAATAAACATGCGCGTGTGTGTGTGTGTGGGGGGGGGGGACCTTGTGGGTGACATTGAGACATTGGCCTGCTTCCTAATGGAGCGTGTCTGTGTTGGTTCCCGATAACTCCACATGATAGACTGCATCTTAAAGGAACATTTCACCAGTGGTGGAAAAAGTACACTCAATGTCTTTACTTAAGTAAAAGTATCAATACTGCAATGTAGAAATACTCTGTTACAAGTAAAAGTATTGGTATTAAAATGTAAAAAGGTAAAAGTACTTGTTATGCTGAATGTTCCATTTCACAAGTTTTCGAAAGTATAAAATGTATAAAAATCTTTTGAAAATAGCAGATCTACAAGCTCACAATGCGTCGCAACGCATTGCTATTTTCAATTGGGGGAAATGTATATAGGGCGGAAGTGGTTATGTATGTTTTGTAATAACAATCAAAATCTACAAAGTAACTAGTCTCTCAAATAATTGTAGTGGAGTAAAAGTACAATATTTGCCTCTGAGATGTAGTGGTGTAGAAGTAAAAGTACTGAAAATTTGAAATACTCCAGTAATGTAAAAGTACCTCAAAATTGTACTTTACATATAGTATTTATGGTACAGTACTTGAGTAAATGTACTTAGTTACTTTCTACCAGACCACCACAGCATTTCACCACAAAAACATACATACTCCTGAACTGGAGTTTGTCCCAGATTTCCACCCCAGTCTATGCCTTGTGAATGAATGTGTTATCATTTGGATTCCTGATAAGGACAGTGTACTGCTCTATATGAAGCAAGTTAAGCCATTTAAACCACTTATGCTCTCAGCACACCAAAGTTTGTTGTCCAGACTACTACAGACTGTAAGTCGAGTGAAGTCGGGAGATCAGTCGGTTGAAAGGTGTGGAAAAAGTTGCTGAATGCACCTCTCTCCACACCACCTGCTAAAAACAGCCTATATGGCTTGGTGTTGCTTTTCAACAACAGACATGAACACGTGCATACTTAAATCATCTGAGACATAAAGATAACTACTGCACTGCAGGGTGAAGGACATGGGCACAAGTTTATCTGTATTTAGACTATTTTGGTTGATCATATCTTTGGTGTTAAATGTTCATTAACCCATTAAGACCTGGAAATGTGTCATTTTTAGATTTGAGCTAAAAAGGATTATTTTACACTTTGGGCTATTCAAAAATAGCAGATATACAAGCTCATAGCACGGCACCGAGTGCCGCGCTACGAGCTTGTAGATCTGCTATTTTAGAAAATGTGTGAAAATGTGTGCAAATCTTTGAATATATATATTTTTAAAGCAAACATTTTTAACTGAAATCGTTGCTTCTGGGGGTCCCTGGAACAAAACATTTTGATTGGGGTCAAGCAAGCGGAATCCTACAGCAAGCGGAATCCTACAGCAAGCGGCAGCGCAATGCGCACCCAGCCATCATTTTGCTTCAACTAATGATCAATATATTATAATAAATAGATGGGATGATGAGAAAAACATGGCACAACAGCTTGTCATTTCTGTTCGAGCATTCTACTGTAGGATATTCACCGCACAAGCATACACAAAGTAATCCAATGTTTCATCATCACACTCATCATCATCATTTTCAAGAGGTTTTCCAGGCACACCCAGCTGGGAAGAGACCACGGGGGGGAGACCGAGGACCAGATGGGGGGATTATTATGTCTCCACACTGGCCCACATGGGAATGTCTCAGGACCCCCCAGGTAGAGTTATATAATGTGGGCCGGGAAAGACCAGTGGCCCAACAGTAGAAAACTGTGGTTGTACTGGGCAGTTCCTATAGGCTGACCACTACTGGGCAGCTCCCACACCCGTTGAAGAGAGAGTTACAACACTAGCATAGACTCCCATCTTGCTACCATAATTGACGGCCACAGTCATGGAGTGTACACGAGTGTATCGCCTCAATGGCCAAGCAGACACATGGCCCAACTAACTCCACATTTTCCCCCAAAATTCCTCAATATTCTGCCTGTCAAACCAGCTGCTTCGCATCCCATCACTGTACTTGCAGGATGTACAATTAATATCAAACGCATTATGCTCCAATACTTATGCAAATCACTTCGCCACCTCAAAATTCACGTCCGGGTGTTTCTTTTCACCAGCCAATCATAAGTGACCACCCTTTCACGTTGCCACGTCCGTTGCCACGTCGCGCTGACGTACGCTAAACAAGCGCTGCCGTGCGCACTATGCGAACGAGCCCAAAGGCGCGCAAAAATAAGCCGACCATTGCTTAGACACAAAGTCAGACCTGGCAACGCAGCCTACGCCAATCATGTGTGAGAGATCTACAAGCTATGGGGTAGAGACGCCGTGTGCCATGCACCGTATCTTAGCAACAACGAAAGCGCTCACTCTCATTGGTCCTGTCACGCTAAGAGCAGTTTCCAGACAATGGCATCGCAGAGAGCTTGCTGTAGTGTTTACATATATCTATGGCTGTAGCCATCAGTCAGTCGCAGCGACGACAGACAGGGCGCTGTGATAGTTGCCATGTAGCTAACGCTAACGTGGTTGTCATACCTGCAGCGGCTGTGCAATCACTTTGTCAACAATATTCGTGTGGTGAATGTTATTATTGCTGCTCCGTTAGTCCATTGTAGATGATGTATGTTGTGGTATGTAACGTAATGGCAGGACCGCCCCGTGCAACGCACGTTTAGGCTGCATTATGTTGTAATTTCAGATAATTTCGGTCCGACTAGGGCAGTGGCTATCCCCCGCCCCCCCCCCCCTACATCATATTTGAACTGGGGACCCCCCCATTTTGTTTGACTCCGTTCCACAAGTCAATATTGTGAAAATAGCAGATCTACAAGCTCACAACCCTCACGTTGAGAGGCGTTGTGAGCTTGCAGATCGGCTATTTTCAACATGTTTGCCTCTTTCTTATATTATTTGACAATGTGCCCAATGTTTTATAGTATAGTTTGTTGACTACTTTTGTTGCAGTAATGGTCTTTTCCTTTACTTTAGCTTTTTCATTGTCTCCGCCAGGCCAAAAGGCATGGCGCCAGAGTATGTTTTACCCCCTGTCCGTCCGTCTGTGGATAGCTAATCTCCCGCATCGTTGCCTTGCTCGCAGCGAAACTGTGCACACACTCCCTGGATGCCAATTCAGAACCTCTGCCCCCATTTCAATACACGCCGTCTCCGTTTGTAGATGTGAGTGTGTGCGCGCGCACACGGAAATTACTTCAACGCGCGTGTGTGTGTGTGTGTGTGTGTGTGTGTGTGTGTGTGTGTGTGTGTCTGTGTGTGTGTGTGTGTGTGTGTGTGTGTGTGTGTGTGTGTGTGTGTGTGTGTGTGCAGTACTGTGCGTCTTCTGATTATTAAAAGACGCATCCAACTCACCATTCGTGTGTCCACATGCACTGTTGTGCAAACACACAAAAACAGCCGCCATCTCCACACACATTCCTTGTGTGTGTGTGTGTGTGTGTGTGTGTGTGTGTGTGTGTGTGTGTGTGTGTGTGTGTGTGTGTGTGTGTGTGTGTGTACGAGCGCAACAACACACAAACGGCCGCCATTTTGACCAGATTGTACAGGGTCACACATTTCCGTATAACACCCGCCACCGAAAAGATGTGATGACTCATTGTATTATTATTTGATTATTAGATAATGATTATACATGCCCCATGATTATTATAAGATCATATATCTTAATCAAATATTATAATCATATGATATAATTAATCATCAGAACTTATTAATACTCATAATAAAATAGCAATATTAAATAACAATATATTGCCCATTTCCCCCCAGCCATTTCGCCATTTAGATATGTATATATATATAGAGAGAGAGATAGATAGAGATAGAGATAGACAGATAGACAGATAGATAGATAGATAGATAGATAGATAGATAGATAGATAGATAGATAGATAGATAGATAGATAGATAGATAGATATCCAGTAAAGTGCAGTACTTGAGCACATGTAGTTATTTACTCACCTCTGTAATTTAATTCATGACTCCCAGGATCCATTCTCTTTTGGACTCCTCTTAGGACATGCTTATGTCTCCTACAGACTACGCTAGGCTACTTTACAGGTCACACTTGGACCATTGATAGGCAGGAGTAGGCAGCTTTAGCTTTGTAAAAGGTGTGAATGGGCCAGCCAATGTATCACTTCAGTAACGTCACTGGCGGCCGGCGGCTGTGTCTATTGTTGTCGGAGCAGAATTCATTTTCCTGGCAAATCTTCACTGACCGGGCCATGGCCCCACTAGCCCTCATGACGCTACGCCAGTGATCGGCGCTGCCAAGTGGTCTCTACGTGGGCGTGGGCGCTACGTGGGCGTGGACGCTACGTGGGCGCTATGTGGGCGTGGGCGCTAGATGTGAGGCCGGCGCAGCCGGCCGAACTTCTAGTTGTAAGAATGGAAATGCTCTGTCTATCTCAATGAGGAAGTTCCAACGTTTGAAACTACAGCCCATAGCAGCAGTGGTGTGTTCTCGATTTTTTTGGAGGTTATACTATAATTATTCCCTCCCTCCCACACGCACGGCATGCGTACATATAATTGATTAATGAAAAACATTTTTTATTAAAGTAATACTAGGTAACGTTTTCAGTAAAACTAAAGTTAAATTGTATATTTTTTGTGAGTGGCAAATGTTTCACAACACCCACTCCATGAATTTCACCCCCGAAAGCCTTTTATTTATATATTTTCTATTGAACGCTGTCGAGCATGACTTTCCCTCGAAAATGACGTCATCTGGCCGGAAAATGGAAGCGGAAATGCACCGGGTTCCTGTTTGGCCAGGAACTACCGCGCCGGTTTCCTGTTTGGCCAGGAACTACCGCGCTAATAACAAAAGGAAACTCACGCTGATTTTAAGAGATTGTATGATTTGAAGAACGAAAAAAAAACAGAAAAAGAAAACACAGCTCACGGTAACTAAAGCTCCACTGGCTAAGAGAAACGATCCACAGATCGTATAAAACAATTAAAAGAACGCTTTTTGAAACACTTCCGTCTTCCGGTGAAAACGAATGGAATTCTGGGTAATGCAGTAATAAAGAAACAGCCTGCAGTGACGGTAATGACCAGCAGAGGCTGCTAAAAGTCGTTTTTTGAAAATTTGCACAGAACAACTTTAAAGATGCAATGCCATGATATTTTTCAACCCTAAAACCTGATCATAAGGTATTATTATTATGTAAGGATTTTTTTCAAAAAAAAAAAGTGTACAGTTAGTGTTAAAATGGTGTTTTTATGTAGACACACCCACCAGTTCATTAAGTATACCACTTAGCACCACCCATCTAATCCAGTCCCTCCGCCTCCTCCTATAAGACCACCCACCTGTCCTAGTCCTTCCCCCTTATCACTAAAGGACTGCCCATGGTTCTGCCCAATTGTTTACAAAATGGCAGAGGGAGGACAAATTGGACAAATACAGCCATATATGTTTGAACCTGAATCTGGTTCAGATGAAGATGAGCAAAGTGTGAAACGACTGTTTGATAGCTGTCACACAGCAGTTAGGCACAGAACAACCTGCCATGGTCACACACGTGTGTTTGAGGCAGCTCCGCCCACAAAAGGGTGGGTATGGGCATCGTTACGTCAGTATGCCCCTGTTTTTGGATTGGCACGTTTGACTGTCAAGGTTTCAGCCTCCAGGAAAAAACTCCAAATAGTCAGAGAAGATATGAAACACCATAAAACCACCAGCGGGGGCCTTAATGAAGTTCTATCAACCTCATAGACACATGAAAAACAGAAAAGGTGCAAAAACATGGCACCAGCTCTTTAACATTTAACAGACGACGTCATACTGGCTGCGTGCAGCCAGTATGCGCGCAACGAAACCCATTATATCAGGTCTCGTTAGGACGCGTCTCACTAGCCAACACACACAAGAGGGGGTTGGGGTGTGCTGAAACCAGTGCACCCCGAAACAGGTTGGGAATTGATTGCGTGAAACAATCACCTGTGCGTCCAGGCTCAATGTTAGTAAACAAATAATTGGTCTATGGCCACGCATATATAATTAATTCATTACAAAAAAAACGCACAGCATCGGGCGGGCCCAGTCAGACCCAGTTTTGGAGTAAAGGTCCTTATACACCGGCGATTATGCGATGCGACGTGAAAAAAATATCCGAAAATGCGAAATATTCGGACGGTTATGGTTAAAAACAGGCGGGGAAAAAAACGTATTATTCGCATTAAAGAATCGCCCCCGGTGTGTAAGGACCTTGAAATGTACACTCTGGGGGTGTGGATGATGCTTGTACACAGAGAAGCTATGTCAAAGTGTCATTGCACCACCAGATCACTGAACGCACTGAGATCAGCCTTCCAAAGGGTATTTCCTGTGAATGGCCGACTGACATTACCATGAACACACAGTACTCCAATAAAACACACACCACAAATCACCTTTTATCTGATTGTTTATTATATAAAAAAATACAATATTGTAAGTCAAAAGTAAATACAATGAAACAGAAAGTCTAGCAGTAAAAGGTAGTTGTTGTGGTCCATTATACCACCCCCTGAAATTATTATAATCAAACTGCCTACACTGGATTAAAAAACGGTCAAAAATAAACTATAAACAGTATAAAATAAAATTAAAAGGTAGGCAGTGATGTCCAATATTAACTCGTCTTAAAATATAGAGTAAATAAAACAGTGTATTTCCTGGTTTGACAGACCAGGAAAAATGGCAGATGAAAAAGAGAAAAAACTTTTTTCATGAAACCTTTCTCTACCTGTTAGGTGCTGATATATAGAAAATGATTACAAAGAAAAGTAATTAAAATCAAAACCCTTTGTGATGTGTGCAAAAAAGCCAAGTCAAAACAGCCTGCTGGATTTACAATTCGGAGAAATGTCCAAAATCCATAAAGACTGCATGGGTGGTCAATTTTCTTTCTTTTTGTTGTTGTTGTTGCACATCACAGTTCTCCCAAAATGAATAAATACTGTGGATATGTTTGGTGTTGTGTAGAGTTGCTCCGATCTAAAACGTGCTAATTGTCTTAACATCTAATTGTAGTGTTCCAGAGTGACACACACCTTCCCAGGTAACACCCTCAGAGGGAGATGGTGAATAGTAGAAATGAATGGAAATAGTTTCTCAGTGAAATTGTGTGTGAAGGTGTGTAGGTGTGCGTTAGAATCAGGATCAGAGAAGGACAGCTCTCCTCTGTTCCAGTCCAGCTGGACTCTGATCCTCCAGGGTTTCTGCTTCACTGAGAGATCAGTCCCTGACCCTGCTGTGGAGCTTGCTGTGTATCTACCATCCCAAAACCTTAAACACCAGACTATACCCGTATCTCCATTGTTTCCCTCTATCTGGAAAGAATCTTCTAACACCCCCAGTTCCCAGGACTTATTGTTTCCAACTTCAATATCCCAGCTATGGGTCCTTGCGTGAAGTCCCTCGGAACCCAGGACGATGGGCAGGTAATCCAACCTCTCTGGGTTGCTAATTAGATCTTCACGTACATCTTCACTATACAACACACTGGTCAGATCATCAGACAGGATGAATCCATTATCCAGTAAGACTGTGTTGGGATCCAGGATCACAGGAGTGTAGGAGACGATCTCCTTCATCTTGACCCAGGCTCTGAAGGTCAGGTTGCCCAGGTGTTTGGCCACGTCCATCACAACCTTTGAAACTGGCTGTGGATCTGGCAGTGTGCGCTGGACTCTTTCAACTGTGGTTTTATAATTCTGCAGGAATGAGATGTCATCTGCCTCAACATCTCTGATGATGTTGGAAAGAGTCACCATCTCTCTGCGCAGACCCTCAATCTTCTCCTTCAACATCTGACGTTTCTGCTTCTCTTCCTCTCTCAGCACAGTGATTCTGGCCTTCTCTTCCTGACGTAGGTACTCCCGAATAGTCTTGAACTGTTTCTTAATCTGCATCTCTGTGTGTTGGGCTTGCACCTTAATGTATTCTGCTGTTTGATGATATCCTGCTTTAATCTCTTTAATGTCCTCTAGTTTCTCTTGTAAGGGCTTCAGTGATTCCTGGAGGTCCTCTTTGAGGTGTTTTGCAGATTCGTAAATGGGTCTGAACTTGTGTCCTGCATGTTTTTCAGAATCTCGACACACAAGGCATGCCAAATGTTCATCATCCAGACAGAACAGCCTGAGTTTCTCGTCATGCAGAGTGCAGATAACCTCAGACACACATCTGAGACTTCTCTCCTCTAAGAAGTTCTCACACATGTTCTTCAACGCCAAGTTGATAGGAGGTTGATCTCGGGAGGAATTGGTTTTGCAAACAGGACATTCCTTGTTCTCCGTTGGTTTTCCTGTCCACCATTGCTGCATACAGGATTTGCAGAAACTGTGGCTACATGACAGGATCACAGGGTGTTTAAAGATGTCACGGCACACAGGACAGGTGAGTTCCTCTTCCTGCCGAGTCAAATATGAATCCATTGTGTCTTCTACTTCCTCCTCTGGAATGTCCCTTGAGGTTGACATGGCTAGTGATGCGTTGAGTTCTGGTAGAGGAAACAACAGTGTTAGCATTATGAGTAGCAGTGGTGCTAATAGCTGTAGTATTATTATTATTATTGATTATTATTAATCTGGCTTAATACAGGGAAACTTTCACATAAATTCAGTTAGTTGAAACTTAGTTGAAACTAAGTTGCACTTGGGTTGCATAGTGTAAAGCCATACAACACTGTCTGAAAATCAAAAGTACATTATTGAATGTACTCCGTTCCCACCACAAACCATTGCAAAAAAAAAAACGCCACATAGACAGAACCCAAGTTTGGTGTGAATTTAGTGGTAATTAGTAGTAGCAGTACTAGTAGATGGAAACCAGAGTATACCCCCACATAGCCCTTGAATGAATCACTGCAAGTCAAATTAAGACAAAAATTGTAAAATCACAAATGACATACCTGATTACTTCACCAAGTCCAGAAGAGAGAGGTTCAGCTCTTAACAACAGCACACATTAAAGTGACTCTAAACGAAACAGAGCCCTGCTAAATACTCACAGAGGGGGTCTGATGGTCCAATCAGAGTGGGGGGGGGGGACAACAATAGACAGAAAATGTACTGGACAACTGTTGGTTAACAGCCCCCACCCCCCACTTAACCCTTGACACCACTGCAAGTCCATAGAAACCACTCCATAGTCAAACAATTCTCAAAGAAAAATAAATAAATCTCATGTATTGATCAAGGTTGTGTTCTTTCAAGTGAAGTTGTTCATTTGAAATGTATTTCTGTAAGCACAGTTTCTCATTCCAGTCAGCAAAAGTCCCTAACCCAAACTAAAATATTCATGTGGCTAACATGTTGTAAAAACAAATATGTCTCTCTGTGAGAGAATGTTTGCATTCCAATACAGACAATAGCTATCTTAGTTGTGCCGTTGATCTCCAAGACAATGAAGAAAATCAAAAAAGAACAATGAGAAAACTTTCTGTCTTCATCTTATAAATGGATCTAATTTAATTTACTTCATAACTCATTTATCTTGCAATTTAAAACATCTACTTTCTCTGCCTTGCAACACATCTCTGAGAATAAAGTCAAGGTCAACTTCTCTGCTAAATAAGAATCTGGACAGTGTATTTGAGCCAATAAGGAACCATACAATAAGTTCTACATTGATTTAAATACAATGAATTTCATTACAAGCCCAACACGTGTAAATGTTGAAAACTGTGTTATCATGCTGTAGCACCTTAAATCAATTCAGATAAATCCTACCTGTGGACCCCAATATCACAGCATGGACTAGCCTGTAGTCTTCTAGGCCAAATTATTTTCTTTATTTAAATAGTTTTCCTAATCAATTTACCTAAGAGGAACATAGCATTTTCTACAAAGTAAGTTATTGGCATGAGAAAACACAAGTTTACATTGCCAAATCAAATGTCATGCGTTATTGGCATGAGAAAACAGAAGTTTACATTGCCAAATCAAATGTCAAAAATAAAAACAATTAAAACTAAGAAATGTATGTACAATTAAGGAAATACTAGAGCTTTGACATTGCAACTTGGAACACACTGGCTTACAAAACCACAAATGTTCATTAGCTGTTAGAAATAGCTGCACATTTCAAATGTATTTAAAATGGTATACACTCTACTTAAGTTACTATTAACCCTATCATTTTCCACACTGGATAAGAGTATCCTAAATTGTGTCGAAAAATGTGTCGAAAGTGATTTTTATTTGGGGAAAGCCAACAATACACAAAACTGCTATTCTTGGGAAATAATTAGCAGATTTAACACTTTGACACACCTTCAATATCATGATATAATTATAATTTAATGTGGTTGTCTCTCCTTTGGTTCACTTTTGGTTTTGGCCCCATTAATAAAGTGGTCAGACTATTCAAATTGATATCAGATTCATTCCATGCATTCTAATGCAATGGGCCATAGCTTTGTTTCATATGGGTTGATGACTATAGTTACAAGGTATGCAGGCTGTAATGTAAAACACTGTTAAACCCCCCCCCCCCCCTTTTTTTTTTTTACATAGTGACATGGTGAGGTCCCTACATCATTAGGGATTGGCTGCAGTTGGCTGCTTTAGATTAACCTGTCAAAATAACACTATCCTTTTTTAAGGATCCAAATTGTTTAATATATTGATTTATACTGTATGTACAGCAAATTCAAACCCTTTGTTAATTTTCATAAAAAAAGAAAAACTATTCACTAATTCCTAAAGTGTTACATGGGAAGGCGTGTGTGTCACTCTGGAAGACTATTTAGCAACTTTACACCATATCACCAAGCATGTATTGCTTTTAAGTTTTGCCGGTTTTAATACTTTGAGTACTACAGAAAAATAAATAAATCTCATGTATTGATCAAGGTTGTGTTCTTTCAAGTGAAGTTGTTCATTTCAAATGTATTTCTGTAAGCACAGTGTCTCATTCCAGTCAGCAAAAGTCCCTAACCCAAACTAAAATATTCATGTGGCTAACATGTTGTAAAAACAAATATGTCTCTCTGTGAGAGAATGTTTGCATTCCAATACAGACAATAGCTATCTTAGTTGTGCAGTTTCAATCTCCAAGACAATGAAGAAAGTCAAAAAAGAACAATGAGAAAACGTTCTGTCTTCATCTTATGAATGGATCTAATTTAATTTGCTTCATAACTCATTTATCTTGCAATTTAAAACATCTACTTTCTCTGCCTTGCAACACATCTCTGAGAATAAAGTCAAGGTCAACTTCTCTGCTAAATAAGAATCTGCACAGTGTATTTGAGCCAATAAGGAACCATACAATAAGTTCTACATTGATTTAAATACAATGAATTTCATTACAAGCCCAACACGTGTAAATGTTGAAAACTGTGTTATCATGCTGTAGCACCTTAAATCAATTCAGATAAATCCTACCTGTGGACCCCAATATCACAGCATGGACTAGCCTGTAGTCTTCTAGGCCAAATTATTTTCTTTATTTGAATAGTTTTCCTAATCAATTTACCTAAGAGGAACACAGCATTTTCTACAAAGTAAGTTAAGAGACTTTATTTCATTCTGATTTATTTCATTCTGAAAGACACACCTTAAAAGTTTACTTGAATTTGGATCTTACAACAACCAACACAGTAAAGGTGTTATTTTCTATCACACAATTTCAATTCAAAGGAGCGTTATTGGCATGAGAAAACACAAGTTTATATTGCCAAATCAAATGTTAAAAAAATAACAATTAAAACTAAGAAATGTATGTACAATTAAGGAAATACTAGAGCTTTGACATTGCAACATGGAACAAACTGGCCTACAAAACCACACATGTTCATTAGCTGTTAGAAATAGCTGCACATTTCAAATGTATTTAAAATGGTATACACTCTACTTAAGTTACTATTAACCCTATCATTTTCCACACTGGAGAGTATCCTAAATTGTGTGTCGAAAGTGATTTTTATTTGGGGAAAGCCAACAATACACAAAACTGCTATTCTTGGGAAATAATTAGCAGATTTAACACTTTGACACACCTTCAATATCATGATATAATTATAATTTAATGTGGTTGTCTCTCCTTTGGTTCACTTTTGGTTTTGGCCCCATTAATAAAGTGGTCAGACTATTCAAATTGATATCAGATTCATTCCATGCATTCTAATGCAATGGGCCATAGCTTTGTTTCATATGGGTTGATGACTATAGTTACAAGGTATGCAGGCTGTAATTTAAAACACTGTTAACCCCCCTCCCCCCTTTTTTACATAGTGACGTGGTGAGGTCCCTACATCATTAGGGATTGGCTGCAGTTGGCTGCTTTAGATTAACCAGTCAAAATAACACTATCCTTTTTTAAGGATCCAAATTGTTTAATATATTGATTTATACTGTATGTACAGCTAATTCAAACCTTGTTAATTTTCATAAAAAAAGAAAAACTATTCACTAATTCCTAAAGTGTTACCTGGGAAGGAGTGTGTGTCACTCTGGAAGACTATTTAGCAATTGCTTTTAAGTTTAGGCGGTTTTAATACTTTGAGTACTTTAATTTACTACACATAGTGCAATAGATAGTGTGAGTTGTAGGCCACGCCTATTGAAAAACAAGAAAGAATGACATAGATGTCATGATGGACAGCGCAGGACCCCCCCCCCCCCCCCCAAAAAAAAAGAAAATAGTTTTGGGGGTACAAAAGCATGGGATGAAAAAAAAAAAAAAAAAAAAAAAAGGAGGTCCGCGGTCGTCCCCCCCCCTTAGGGGTCCCTGGAGACCCTTGGGGGTCCCTGGGGGTGACCTACAGACACGGCGAAGGAAAACTGTAAAGCCACAGCCATGCGATGTTGCACATGAACTCTGCAGCCGCACTGAGCAGAGATGCTCATAGGCCTGCGTCCTGCGTCGCTGACGCACAATATTGTGAAAGGACGCATTCATGACACCGTCGTGCCGTCGTGGCGTCGCACTAGAGTTGTCACCAACAACAGAGAAAAATATAAAAACCAGAAAAAGTGCTCCTCGGAGCACAGGTCTCCGCCAGGTCAGGTAGGTTATTGTGGGCCAGCAATTTTCGGAATTCGCCAATCAGGATGGAATATAAAAAATTTGACAGATCCATCTTGATCACTTGACTATAGAGATCATGTGTACTGATTTGCATGTTTGGACAAAATTAAAAGTAATATAAAAAAGAAACATCTGCCTCCTGGTGGCGCTATAATAGGGCAATGTTAAAAGGGTGGCGTTTGTTCTTCAACGTAGTGCAAATGTGCGTGCAAAGTTCCACCACAATTGGACGCTGTGTTCATGATTTGCGGCATTTTGTTCAAAGCGGGCCACTCCTGCAAACTTTAGATGTCAATGTTAGCCAATCACGATGGAATATGAAATATCAAACAGATGCATCTTGATCACATGACTATAGAGATCATGTGTACCGATTTGCGTGAAATTTGGAAAAAATGTGAAGGCTTAATGTAAAAAAAAAAAAGTTTTACATAAGTCGGCCTCCTGGTGGCGCTATAAAAGGCTAATGTGAAAAATGCAGGGCAGATATTTTTCCTTGGCCTCTAGGGAGTATGTGTGCAAAGTTTCACGCAGATCGGTGCAGATAGTTAAAAACACAAATCTGCCTTTTATAGCGCCACCATGAGGCTGATTTGAACATTTTCAAATGGCATTTCTTCCTCGGCCTAGTGGGAACATGCGTGTTAAATTTCACATAAATCACAAGCTGCGTTCATGATTTGAGGCATTTAGTTCAAAATGGACCAATCCTGCAAACTTTGGAAGCCAACCTTAGCCAATCAGGATGGAATATGGAAAATCAGGCAGATCTGTGTTGATCACATGACTATAGAGATACTGTGCACCGATTTGCGTGATGTTTGGATAAAATCTGTAGGAGTACTGTCCAAAAATGTCTTTTGCACAAATCAGCCTCCTGGTGGCGCTATAAAAGGCCCATGTGAAAAATTTGGGGCAGAGGTTCTGCTCTGGCATCCAGGGAGTGTGTGTGCACAGTTTCACTGCGATCAAGCCAACGGTGCCAGAGATTAGCTGTTCACAGACACACGGACACACACACACACAGACACACGGACGGACAGGGGGTAAAACATACTCTCTCGCCATGCCTTCGGCCTGGCGGAGACAATAATTTGCGATAAAATTATTAGTGCACGATAAGTATCGGCCCGATAATTATCGGTTCGATATCAGGAATTATGACGTCATCACGATAAAACCGATAACATTAATAATAGCTCCGATAATATATAATATTTGTCAACTGTGATCTGCATGGACTCTCAGTTAGACACCGTTGTACTGGAGAAGTATAACTCTCGGTTAGACACCGTTGTACTGGAGAAGTATAACTCTCGGTTAGACACCGTTGTACTGGAGAAGTATAACTCTCGGTTAGACACCGTTGTACTGGAGAAGTATAACTCTCGGTTAGACACCGTTGTACTGGAGAAGTATAACTCTCGGTTAGACACCGTTGTAGTGTTGTGCTAGTGGTGTGCTAGTTACTGAAAACCAGTGACTAGTTACCATTACTAGTTACTTGTCATGTAAAAGTAACTCAGTTACTTTACTAGTTACTTACACCAAAAAGTAATGCGTTACTGTGAAAAGTAACTTTGAAGTTACTTTAAAAAAGAAAGGGCTCCCATTATTGCCCTTATAGCCTTCATTTCAGTACTGTTATTGCATTGGAGAATAATACAATCTGTTGATCAACTTGACATGCATTTGCATCACTGAACTCTGCTAAGCAATGTGGTCAATACCAGGGGTTACGATATAGGATTGTAACCTGCTGGTCCCAATGTCCGGAATGAATCAAATGTATCAGACATCTGATAAAAAATACCGGTCATAACTATATTTAAGCATTAATTACAATTAAGCAGGTGCGTAAATACAGCCTAACACTTAGGCCTACAGCATTATATTTTGGATTGAGCTATTTGAACATGAACCATGATGAACGAGTAATATACACATTTTATATACAGTAGCAGGGTCATCTTGCACAAATACATTAATTACCCTTGTGCCTGGCAATGTCCTTCTCACCCATTGACTTGCATGTTAAATGATGGCGTTTCCCCTTAAAAAATAATCGATCATTTCAGGAGCAAGAGCTTAAAAATCTATTCTAAATCTAGTCAACAAGGCCTGCAGTAGGCTATGCACTGGACAAATATGCATGACATTATTTCAATACACTAAAAACCAGTGGTGGAAAGTAACTAAGTACATTTACTCAAGTACTGTACTTATAAGTACAATTTTGAGGTATCTGTACTTTACTTGAGTATTTCCAATTTCCAATACTTTTACTACTACTCCACTACATCTCAGAGGCAACTATTGTACTTTTACTCCACTACATGTATTTGAAAACTTTAGTTACTAGTTACTTTTCAGATATAAATTATGATATAATGAAACATACATTAACCACTTTAACCCTATTTTATACCTAGCCGGTCTACAAGCTCACAACGCGTCGCATCGCGACCCGTTGTGAGCTTGAAGATCTGCTATTTTCAAATATTTAGTACTTTTACTTTTGGTACTTTAAGTGCATTTTGATGCCAATACTTTTGTACTTTTACTCAAGTAAATTTTGAATTCTGGACTTTTACTTGTAACAAGAGTATTTCTATATTGCAGTATTGGTACTTTTACTTAAGTAAAGAATTTGAGTACTTTTTCCACCACTGCTAAAAACATGGGAAATGTTAGAGGGAGTAATAGCCACGGATACACGACGGTCGACTGTCACGACCGTCATGGATGAACTTCAACCTAGTGTTTGCACTTTCTCCATTTATGACCCGTACATCTACATAAACGTTCATATTTCAAAGATAAAGTGCTTATCCCATGGCGACGGAGGTTACATGTATATATGGGCTCTCAAAAGTACCTGTATCATCCGTATTGTTCAATAAAAAGCATTTTAATCTGATCGGTGGCCATATGCTTTTAACAGAGTGACCCTATCGGTTGGTAGGTGTATTGCACTCGAATACATTATGAAAAAATGGCCACTAATCGGATTACAATGCTTTTCATTGAACAATAGTATAGTTCAGCTTGGGAAAAGCAGCCTTTAACGGGTTTGGGTACGTGGTTCATAATCACCATTGCGTTATCGTGGTTATCTCTCTCTCTCTCTCTCTCTCTCTCTCTCTCTCTGGACCTCACTGTCCATGAAAAGAATGTCGGGGACTCGGGGCTCCCGAAAATTATCTCGCAGAATCGCTGCTGCGCTGAAAATAGCAGATCTACAAGCTCACAACGCGTAGTGATGGGACCTGTTGTGAGCTTGTAGATCTGCTATTTTCAAATAGCCAACGCAGCCATGCAGATCTGCAAGCCTAACCGAATGACTGTTAAAGCAGTTTGTTTAAATTACTTTATAAAATGTTATATTTTCACAGGGATTATTTATTAGTGTAGATATACATTTTGGAGTGGATATATGTGTCCAGATGCCTGTCAGACCGTCTGCTCCGCAGGTCTAGAATGGAATAAACGGGCGCAGCCAACGTCAACAATTGGTCTCGACCAGACGTGAGATCTCAGCGTAAAGTAGGATGAAGCCCACGTCAGGATATATTGATAAATGCCGAAAGGTGCGGTGATATCGCCGTACGTTCATTATTCGGGCTACACCGCGTTGATAAATGAGGGCCACTGTGCCTTAACTCCGCCAGACAGCTTTTTGTGTATTTACTATGAATATCGCCCCTATACTTAAGGCTGACAAATAACGTAATACACATCCATTCTCTCTCTACGTCCTGCGTGTCTGGAGGATGTTGGGTCTTTTGAGCAATTGAGCCAATGTGTATTCTCAGAATCCCATTTCACACTCGAGTGTGAAATGTGTCTGTCTGTGTCCCTCATTCACAGAACCGGTTTATTGACATAAGCGCACAATATAAACACCACACACATGTCCTGGCCTGAGTGGCCTCGTTCTCTTCATGTTTGATTCTTGAGACAGCAGAGAGGCAGCAATGGCACCAGCGTAAAAAAAAAAGTTTGTCCAGAGCAAACTCAGCGACGCGAGGACGCCTAAACGAACGGTCGCCTAAACCACTTTCAGGGCAAGCTGCTTCAGGCTGCAGCATCAGTCCTGCTTGGTAAAATAAAGGCTGAACTCAGTGGACATTGGACAATATTTTGCAATAGGCCTACTCGCGTATAAAGATTTCCCGCTTTCCAAACGGGAACTAGTTGCAGTTTGTATTCGATTCATGGAGGATGGAGGACTCATCAAAGAGCGGGCAGTGGAATTTATTGACACCGCGGATTTGACTGCACGGTGCATCACAAAGCGCTCCTAAAATAAACCTTTCCGAGCGCACTTTATGTACACTGCAATTCTCACTGGCTAAATGTAGTGCTTTGCACTCTGTAGCCTAACAAAGCATCCCTGGATATTAGCAATACATTGCCAGCTTTGTTTTTGTGTATCAAGTGGTCCCCCCCCCTTTTTCTCTCTCATGTAGCCTACTGGTGCAGCGATATGCTTGTGGTTCAAGAAAGTACAAAATAAAAGTCTTTGAGTCGTTGTCATGGTTAATAATTTACCAATCATCTACCAACTATTGTAGGCTACCCGTGTCTAAGCTAAAACATAAACATGTAGGTCGCCTACATAGGCTACTTTGGTAAATAAATCTGGTTATTTGAAGAGGAGGTTATTCAACTCTCCAGCTGTCTATCTGCGACTCTCTCCCCCCCGCCGCCCCTTGCGCTTCAACTACATGCAAAAAGGCCGTTCGCAGCTCGCGATGCTTAAATGAAGAAATGTGCACAGAAAATCATCTAAAACTATGCTAAATAAACCCCAAATAAAAATCAAAAATAAAAGCGGGGCTTTATTGTGGCTTAAATAGATTCAAGTCAACACTTATTAATGTTTTGGTGCATTCTATAATTTGATACAAAATTCTGATGCCTCCATAGTCTATAGTCTACATGTCTACTCAGTGGTGGAAAGTAACTAAGTACATTTACTAAAGTACTGTACTTGAGTACAGTTTTGAGGTATTTGTACTTTACTTGAGTATTTCCAATTTACAATACTTTTACTTCTACTCCACTACATCTCAGAGGCAAATATTGCACTTTTACTCTACATTTAGTTGAAAACTTTAGTTACTAGTTACTTTTCAGATATAAACTATGATATAATGAAATATACATTAACCACTTTAGCCCTATTTCATACCTATAGGCTATTTGAAAATAGCAGATCTACAAGCTCACAACGCGTCGCATCGCGACGCCTTGTGAGCTTGTAGATCGGCTATTTTCAAATATTTGTAGATCGGCTATTTTCAAATATTTAGTACTTTTACTTTTGGTACTTTAAGTACATTTTGATGCCAATACTTTTGTACTTTTACTCAAGTACATTTTTAATTCTGGACTTTTACTTGTAACGGAGTATTTTTATATTGCAGTATTGGTACTTTTACTTAAGTAAAGAATTTGAGTACTTTTTCCACCACTGTGTCTACTTCTCTGCAGTGCCTGAGTGCCTGTGACAACAGGCAGCCGTTCCAAATTTTTCGGAGCAAAGAGGGGGCGTCTCCCTGCATGAATCCAAGTTGCAGCAACCAATCGGTGTTTGGAGCAAAGAGGGGGCGTCTCCCTGCATGAATCCAAGTTGCAGCAACCAATCGGTGGCAACCAGACCCTTTTTTAGCAAGCCGGCCCACTTTTTCCCACAAACAGAGAGTCCCTGACCAAATCACGCCCCGTTACGCCCCTTTTTCGCCTAAGCCACCTCCTCTCTTTATAAGCCTGCAGAGGTTACATCCCACATACCTCAGATGCCTTTCATCTCTCTCCATAGAGGACAGCTCGCTTCGCTTGAGCTGTCCTAAAAAGGAGGAAACCCCTGTGGTTCCGGCTGTGTGGGTGCCGTTTTTTTCGGCACCGCTTTGTTACGGTTCCCCTTGTTAGCATTTCAATGCTTTAACCTTCTTCTTTTTTTTAGCGGTGGTCGTGGTCCCATCTCCAATTACAAGAGTCAGGAGTAGGCCTAGACTGAATCTGGATGAACATTTCCTTGCGTTTTATGCTGTGCTATGGTGACGCGCGCAGTACAATACTAATGAAGTACTCACTTCAGTGACCTGCCATTCAATGAAGTGAATGGCAGGTCGTTTAGTTAATGTGTGAATTGCTTCGCTAGCGGCCATTCATTATCACCTCAAGAAAGACAATAACCACACATGAAACTTCACCTCAGAGTCAGACCAGGATATTGAAATCCACATTCTTGTTGCCCCCAGCCCCTCCTCCTGCGTATCAGATGCATATCAGCGTATCAGATATGCTGTCTCGGACGTTTTTTGGATGTAACCGCTTGGCACCAAAGATTTTCTGCAGGCCACGCTACGTATACAGCGTAACACGGTAGAACACGCCACTGCATAGCAGCCCGCTTTGCGCCGAGATGACAGCGTGACGGAACTCTCTCTTCTATAGCATTGGCAGCTCTATAGGCTGACCACTACCGGGCAGCTCCTATATGCTGGCTGACCACATTCTGAACCACAGAGAAGGGGACACTCGGAAGGGCCTCTTGCAGATAATCAAAGATGCTTTATAAATCTTGTGTATTTATTTAAAATGTGTCTCTTCTGTATAGAAAATTAAGCTACATAACAAAATAATACCTCTCAGTAACCAAAATATACTCAGATTCTCAAAGAGAGAATGTGTTAAAAAAGAAAATTCAGCAATGTAACAAAAGAATATCTCTCTGCAACAGGTCTTGGGCTTAATTTATCTCTAGAATGTAATAATATAAATAATACAATTATAGCCTCAATACGAGGTTGTGGGTTCATGTCCACCATGGTGCATCCGGCTTTGTCGAGCGTTTATACGAACACAATTGAGTCAGAAGTGGTCTAAATGTTCAGATGCCGACAGGAGACCGCAGGACTAGCATGGGCTACACTGGGCAGGGGCACTGACAATACATAATATAATCATCAGTGTTAATTCATTGTACAAATTGAACCAAAAGAGACCCTTA
The DNA here is from genome assembly GCF_963454915.1 of Gymnoscopelus microlampas. Classification (NCBI taxonomy): domain Eukaryota; kingdom Metazoa; phylum Chordata; class Actinopteri; order Myctophiformes; family Myctophidae; genus Gymnoscopelus; species Gymnoscopelus microlampas. The sequence goes on along the minus strand of NC_139962.1, from coordinate 56,326,026 downwards.
AGGGTCCTGTAGGCTACTGTAACGCTATATTACCCAGACATTCAAGGTTGAAACTGTTGATACCGTAGGCCTATATAAGGCCTGTTCATGCTGTTGATAGTCTGCGCATAAGTTATATCGCATATATGCTATGAATTGGGCTTTGGCCTTCCATATAGAAAAGATCAACAATCTACTTGGGCAATATTCGCCATCCACTGTATGTCTTAAGTAAACATACGCTAATGCTGGTAAACTTCTGTTCTCCATGTTACAAGATACATGTGTTGGATTTTATTTACCCATGTTTTAAATGCTTTTAGGATTATTGTATGAAACATTATGCATGGATTGACAGACACACAGACAGACAGATGGGTGAAAACATAATCTCTGGCCCCGGCCTTTGGCCTAGCAGAGACAGTAAAAACAACAATTGACAAAATATGTATATTTATAATGCTTTATTGAATATAGGCCTAATACGTCATATTTTATGACGTTCTATAATGCTTTATTTGATACAGCCCTAATGCGTCATATTTTATGACGTTCTATAATGCTTTATTGAATATAGCCCTAATGAAGTTTTAGGGTGAATTCTTGGATTGAAGAAACTACTCAGCTGCTTCTTTTCCCTGTGAAAAGATGAATACATTTAAATCTTTAGTTAAATCTCAGTTAGTGATAACCAACATAATGTGCCTTGTTCATATTGCATTACGTATTTACCTTGGAGTCACGACTTTTAGCTCTCATCTTGTTGACCTGGGATTCAGCGATGTCAGCACGCTCTTCAGCCTCCTCCAGCTCATTTTGAACCTTTCTGCACTTGGACAGGTGAGTGTTGGCTGCTTCCTCCTACAATATGATAGAGATGGTTCCAAGCCTCAATATTTGAAAAGAGCATCTAGCGATAACAGTTCAAACGAGACAATATCAGGAAAATTGTAAAGTGTGGTTGCAGCTAATGCAGTGGCCCATGTTGCATGTTCATGAGTGTCTTGGGTCCAGCCCTGGCGTGTTGTCATCATTCAGCATGATCATCCAAGACAAAAAAAAAAAGAAAGACATCTCCGGTTTACTTCCAGAATCTGCGTGAAGTAGGTGGCCGCCTTTTTAGGAGACCGTACAAAGGTTGACTATTATTTCCAATGGAAGAGTGAACATGAACACGATTCTTTAGCCCCATGGTCACTGAATTAAATATTGGACCCAATCGTCACAACCCACATAATATTCCCAAGATTTTCATATTAAAATGGCTTTTTTCAGAGAGACAAATCAGGAGAAAATCAACTTTATTATCGACCTTTCTCCTTCCCAGCAACACACTCTTGTGGGATCTAGCATGATTCATATGATTCCATTTTTTTAAAATTTAAAAACAGTATTTTTCTTACCGCTTCCTCAGCCTGTCTCTTGTAGCCCTTGACCTTCATCTGCAGTTTGTCTACCAGATCCTGAAGCCTGGCAAGATTCTTCTTGTCCTCTTCAGTCTGAAGTGACAGTGAATTTATAACATTAATTGTATGTTGATGCAATCTATTCATTTTGTCACTGAAGTGAACATGGTATTACAGTACCTGGTATGTCAGCTCCTTCACTCTCCTCTCGTATTTGCGGACACCTTTAATAGCATCCGCTCCACGTCTCTGTTCAGCTTCATTCTCTCCCTCCAGTTCACGCACCTTCAGAATTGAATTATGCACTATGAAGTTATTTTTTCTTATTTCATTGTATGACTATAACCTGTGTTGGTATTAAACTACATCTTACCCTTGACTCCAGTTTCTGGAGCTGCTTCTTGCCTCCCTTCATTGCCAGGTTCTCAGCCTCATCGAGGCGGTGCTGCAGGTCCTTGACTGTGACCTCCAGGTTCTTCTTCATCCTCTCCAGGTGAGAACTTGTGTCCTGTTCCTTCTTAAGCTCCTCGGCCATCATAGCAGCCTGGATTGTCATTGTTGCATTGTATTGTATGTTAATATGAAGCATGACATGAGGATATCTAACAGATGAGAGTAGGACATCCTAACTTACATCAGTGATGGTAGGACAGGACATCCTAACTTACAACAGTGATATCTAAGAGGGTAGGACAGGATAAGGATAAGGATAATTCCTTTTAACAGGTCGTTCATGAAAGTCCTTGCGGTCTTGATTCCAATGAGAACCTGTGAGCAATTAGGGCTTAAGAGTCTTGCTCAGGGACAATTTTCATTTCATTGACACATATGCTGGCGTGGCCTGGAATCGAACCTGGGGCAACCAGGGCCTCTGGCTCCCTAGACGGGCTCACTAACCACTCAGCTATGGCCGCCCCCCATATAGCCATCCTAACTTACATAAGTGATGGCTATAAGGATATCTAATAGATGAGGGTAGGACAGGACATCCTAACTTACATCAGTGATGGCTTTCTTGGCCTTCTCCTCAGCATTCCTTGCTTCTTGAACACTGTCGTCCACTTCACCTTGGACCTGGATCAGGTCAGCCTCCAGTTTCTTCTTGGTGTTCAAAAGGCTTGTGTTCTAAAATATACATTCAGTTGAACAATATAAGTATGCATTGTATTTTTGTATTTGACATACATTGACTTGTATGTCAAATATTTGATGTTGAGAGTTTTTCATTGACTTGACCTGGGAGTGCAACAGTCCAGCACGTTCACTAGCATCCGTTAGTTCTTGTTCAGCCACTTTGCGGCCTCTCTCTGTCTGTTCCAGAGCCACTCTCAGCTCCTCAATCTCTGCAACCATGAGGCCGTTCCTACGCTCCACCATGGCAGCTTGTTCCCTCAGATCTTCTTGACTTCTGACAGCATCATCAAGGTGCAGTTGGGCATCCTAAGATAGATCACATTTGAAGTGGTGAAAAGAAACAACAGAATGGTTTTGTTCAATATGTGTCTAACTACGTATGTTCTGCACCTTAAGCTGTCCCTGGACGTTCCTCAGCTGCTTCTGGGCCTCAGCAGCCTGGCGGTTGGCATGGCTCAGCTGAACCTCCATCTCATTCAGGTCTCCCTCCATTTTCTTCTTGATTCTCAGGGCATCGTTTCTGCTCCTGACCTCAGAGTCCAGAGTGCTCTGCATGGAGTCAATCACCCTCTGGCTGTTCCTCTTGATCTGCTCCATCTCTTCATCCTTCTCTGCCAGCTTCCTGTCCACCTCACCCTTGATCTGGTTGAGCTCCAGCTGGACACGAAGAATCTTGGACTCCTCGTGCTCCAGAGTACCCTAAATGTAACACAGGATCAAAAGGTAGAATGGGCCTACAAATGTAATATGTATTATTCCACTTTTTGAATCATATTGGTGCAAAATCGAATATAGCGACAATTGCCATCTTCATCTACAACCTAAAAAGTCTTACCTCAGCTTCCTCCAGGGCTGTCTGGATCTCTAACTTCTCTGTCTCCACCTGTTTCTTGTTTTTCTCCAGCTCATGGATGTTCTTTCCAGTCTCACCAATCTGTTCAGTCAGGTCTGAGATCTCCTCTGCATTGATTGAAAATCAATAATGAGGAAATTAGAAATGCATTTGAATAAACTGGGTGTAGCCTAATCCACAATTGATCTTGAACTCTAAATATATTGATTGATCCCACTTCTGACACAAAATGTAACGTTTTGTTTCTAAACAAAGTACTCTAAAAGAATATTGACTTTAAAAACTTTGAACGGCATATTTATATTTACTTTGAATATTAAACACACATGAACAGAACTTTGAGATAAACTGATTAAAATGAGGACCCATTTTGACCCGTTAAACACCAGCCTTGGCTCAAAACAAGTTGTCAAAAAACATTCAAGCAAAACTGATATTGAAAGAAGTATGTAGAGAAAGACTCACGCTGCAGGTTCTTGTTCTCTCTCTTCATGGTCTCCAGTTGGTCCAGAGACTCCTCATAGGAATTCTTCATCTTAAACAACTCAGTGCTGAGAGAACGATTCTCTTTCTGAGCTCCCTCCAGTTCTGACTGTCCCTCTTCGTATTTCTGCTTCCATTCTGCTAGGACCTGCACACCATTTGTAATGACAGGTGTAATTTACCCCACTTTATGGAGGCTAAAATCATTAGGTTTTAATAATCTACTGTATGTCAAAGCACCTTATCGAAGTTCCTCTGTTTCTTGTCAAGGTTGGCAGCCAAACCATTGGCCCTCTCCACATCAATCATGAGGTCTTCCACTTCACCCTGGAGTCTCTGTTTGGTTTTCTCCAGAGAGGCGCACTTGGAATTCGTAGCCTCAATTTGCTCCTCAGCATCCTGAAGACGCTGGGCTAGCTTCTTCCTGTTGGTCAGTTTTGAATGGAATCAAATAATTGTGGGTAATATTTTGTATAAAGAGTGGTACCTGATAGTGTAAAACACTGATCACTTACTTTGTATAGAGAGTGGTACCTGATAGTGTAAAACACTGACCACTGTATAAAGAGTGGTAGAGAGTGGTACTTGAGAGTGTAAAACATTGATCACTTACTTAGCTTCCTCCAGCTCCTCAGTGCGTTGGACAGCATCAGTCTCATACTTGCTCCTCCACTGAGCCACCTCACTGTTGGCCTTGGACATTCCACGCTGCAGTTCCGCCTTGGCCTCCTGTTCCTCCTCAAACTGCTCCCTCAGAAGGTCACAGTCATGGCGAGCTGATTGCACACCATGGGCAAGGGCATTCTTTGCCTGTCAAAAGAAAATTGCCAAAATAAGGTCAGCTGAATATAATAAATATAATACAAGGCCTGTTTATAAAAAGCAAAAAACATGCTCATCACCTTGACCTCCTCTTCAACATGTCTCTTCAACTCCTCAATCTGTTGGGTGAAGGCCTGCTTGCCTCTGGTGAGCTGTGAGACAAGGGCTTCTTTCTCCTCAACTTGACGAGTAAACTCACCTAGTTAGAAATTGAAATATGCTTTAAAAATGTTGTATCATCTTTGTTGGATACATATTCGTAAAATACCTGGGATAACTGTTAATCAAATCATCATCTCTAAATATGGAATGTGGTACCATTGACAAACCATGTAAAGTAGACTTTACAAATAACATTTACCATTTTCCGTCAACAGTCTTGCTCTCTGAGCTCCAATATCATTTAACATGCGAACATTCTCATCACTCTTGGACTTGAGTTCACTGAGCTGGTCCTCAAGGGTGCGGCACATCTTCTCAAGATTTCCCTGTTAATTAACAACGGACATTTTCAATTAATGACTGTGTGACCTACATGTATTAGATCATGTTCCTTTTTACAGTAGTTCAATATTCTACAAATTTCTCTCAATTGTCAATTGAGTACTTTGTTTAGAAACAAAAACGCAACAATTGGTGTCAGAAGTGGGATCAATCACTGGCCATCAGTCAATGCATTTAAAGTATTTTTCCCTTTTTCAGTTCATTGAACAAGTATTATTTCAAGAATTATCCACAGACATTCCATTCTACCTTTGACTTAGCGACAGCCTCCATGTTGCTGGATAGGTCATCGATCTCCATCTTGTATTCGCTCTTCTCCTTCTCCAGTTTCTGCTTGACACGCTGGAGGTTGTCGATCTGTTCACCCAGCTCTGCAACGCTGTCAGCCTGTTTCTTACGGAGAGCAGAGGAGGTGGCCTCGTGCTGCAGGGTGGACTCTTCGAGGTCACGACGCAGCTTCTGGAACTCAGCCTCGCGCTTCTTGTTCATCTCGATCTGAGCGGCGGTGGCTCCACCAGCCTCCTCCAGCCTCTCACTGATCTCCTCAAGTTCCCTGGAGAGATCAGCTCTCTGCTTCTCAACCTTGGCACGAGCGGCACGTTCAGCCTCGATCTCTTCCTCCAGTTCCTCAATACGAGCCTTTTCAAATTAATGATATTAGAATAACATCTGAAAATCATGATTTATTCATATTATTATTAAAATATTTAATGAACCTTGTGTCCCTAGTTTGGGCATACGTGTTGTGACGTGACACGTTGTGAGCTTGTGGATCTGCAGTGGCGTAGAGAAGGGAAAAAAAGGACGGGGCCAAGTATAGACCCATGGGGGACCCTGGTCAACTAAGTATACAGGGTTTAAGTATAGACCCATGGGGGACCCTGGTCAACTATAGGGTTTAAGTATAGAACTGTGGGGGACCCTGGTCAACTAAGTATATAGGGTTTAGGCAGTTCAACTTTAGATTTGAAAGAAATGTTAAGTACCTGGAGTTCTTTGATCTTCTTCTGCAGCTGAGCCCCCAAAGATTGTTCATCCTCAATTTTACTCAGAAGCTGATTTGTTTCAAACTCCTTCCTGTGGAATAAAGTACATAATATTTAAGTGCCATTCTGCAGGTGTTTTTTCTCCATGACATTTCATGTTATTATTATTAATGAATTATTATTATTATTATTATCATTATTATTATTATTATTATTATTATTATTATTATTATTATTATTATTATTTATTATTATTATTGTGGTCCACAGTACTTCTTTATCTTCTCGTCTGACTGCTGCTTGTCATTCTCCAGATCCATTATGGATTCCTGGGCCAGTTTCAGATCCCCCTCAAGCTTTCTCTTGGCTCTCTCCAGGTCCATGCGGAGCTTCTTCTCTTGCTCCAGAGAACCCTCCAACTGCACAAATAAAAACAACAACGAATAATTTAGTAACAACAATAAACATTATGTGTTCAAAACATCTTGATTCACTTGATAAACTCACATCATCAACTTGCTGTTCCAGCTTGGTCTTGGCCTTGGTCAGAGTGTTGACTTTGTCTTCCTCTGCCTGCAGGTCATCCAGGGTCTGCTGATGGGCCTCTTGGAGGGCCTTCTTTTCCTTGGTCAGCTTAGCAAGACCTTCATCCTGAGAGGCCATCTCCTCGGTCAGGTTCTTCACCTGAATAAGCACAACAGAACTTGTATTATAAATTGATAAGACAACTAATAATGTATAACCATGAACCTTGTTCATAGAGTATAGAGTGTATAACCATGAACCTTGTTAGTATAGAGTGTATAATCATAGAGTGTATAGAGTGTATTATCATAGTGTATAGAGTGTATGATCATAGAGTGTATAATCATAGAGTGTATGATCATAGAGTGTATAATCATAGAGTGTATCATAGAGTGTATAATCATAGAGTGTATGATCATAGAGTGTATAATCATAGAGTGTATCATAGAGTGTATAATCATAGAGTGTATGATCATATAGTGTATAATCATAGAGTGTATGATCATAGAGTGTATAATCATAGAGTGTATAATCATAGAGTGTATGATCATAGAGTGTATAATCATAGAGTGTATGATCATAGAGTGTATGATCATAGAGAGTATAATCATAGAGTGTATAATTATGAACCTTGTTTTCAGTGGCGTGTTTCTCCTTCTCCACTTTGGCCAAGGTCAGCTCCAGGTCATCAATGTCCTTCTTGAGCTCAGAGCATTCATCCTCCAGCTTCCGCTTCTTGGCGGTCAGCTCAGCGTTGATCTCCTCCTCGTCCTCCAGTCTCTCACTTGTCTCTTTGAGTTTTGCCTCCAACTGGATCTTACTTTTAATAAGACCCTCACATCTCTCCTCAGCATCGTTAAGACTATCTTCTCCCTTGGGGTCAAAAATAAATAAAATAAGGAAACATGTCAGTGCAGTGACCCCGGACAAGACCCGGCCTCAACATATCTCTGCCAATCGAGCTTAGCTCCATTGATACAGTAAGGTTGTGTGTCGGGTTGCCGAGTTGGGGAGCGCAATTAAATCCGAGCTCGGTGCACAAACTCACTACATCAGCATTTGTTCAGGATGAACAAATGAGATAAGATAAGAGAAAGGATTCAAGCTAAGATTATAATACGTTTTGAGCTACAAAACATCCTTGCAGAAATGTACTTACTGATGCGGCTGCCATTGCCAGGTTATTCTTCTCCTGTACCAGAGACACCATCTTCTCCTCCAGGTCCTTCTTCTTGGCCAGGGCAGCAGCAAAGTCAATCTTCATTTTTTCATAGTTCTCCTTCATGTTCATCAGCTCCTTCTCAGTCTCAGCACTCTGCAGAAGAGGCTTGATCTTGTAGTAGAGCTTCATCCATGGCCAGTGTTTCACGTTGCAGAATGCGCGCACGTTGAACTGGATGGTGAAAATGGCTTCTCTGTTGGGAAAACAGTTCCGGTAATTTAAAAAGTGTACCTTAAGAAATTGTAACTAAATATTACATTGAATTATGTTGTCAAAGAATACCTTCTTTTCATCATCTCAACAAACTCCAACCGCATGACGAAACCTCGGCCGAGAGCCTGAGTCATTGTGACCAGGATAAACAGCTTCTCATCTCGCAACTCCTCCAGCGCACCCAGCAGACCAGCTTTGAAGAACACCTGCATAGGATATTACAAACTATATATGTAAATAATCGACTGCAAAACCAACTTTTGGTCCTCTCTCAATAACGTTAAACAAGGTTGGCAGTGTGTTTACCTTGGTGTGTCCAAACTTGTACTCTTCGTGAGGTATGTCAATGGACCCAAGCAGCTTCTCAGAAGCTTTCTTATTGTCCATGAACTGGCCCTCGGGACATGCGGCGGGATTCAGTACTTTGTACCTGTTTTGCAAAAGTTCATGGTCATTTTTTATGCCTCCCGTTAATAGGTATGGAATAAAACCTGGAAAAAAGGAATGAATACCTCTGCTTGAAGTCAGGATAGGGGATTCTGCTGGGGTAGCCCTTCCTACAAATCCTGATGCCCTCCAGCACACCGTTACACCTCAGCTGATGTATGACCAGGAAGTTCTCCATCAGGCCTGTATCAAGATGTTGCTTCATTATTATTATTATTATTATTATTATTATTATTATTATTATTATTATTATTATTATTAGGACAAAATAAGGACACACTAGCCTAAGTTGCATTAAATGACCACCTCACAATCACTATTTAAATTAGTATTTTCTGTCTTTACCTGGAGTCTTGGATTCATATATATATATATATATATATATATATATATATATATATATATAATATACATATAATTATATATATTTTCTGTGTTTACCTGGAGTCTTGGACTCGTTAGGAATCAGGCAACGCACAAAGTGAGGATGAGTGCTCCTCAGGTTGGTCATCAGCTTCCCCAGGTTTTCCTGTCGAGACATAATAAAGAGCCAAGTAGGTTCATTATCAGTTAATAATGTAAGTAAGTACTTTTTCCTTTTACTACAATTATTTGAAAACTTTAGTTAGTTACTTTGCATATTTAGATTATTATTTAAATTATTGCATTTAGGCAACACAACAACGTTAAGCCCTATTTTATTCTACAGCTATTCAAGAATATCTGATCTATAAGCTCACAACATTGTTTATTTACAACAGGAAAATGTATTGTGCCTATTTGTTACATGACTAGATAATATCGATAATGAATAAATATTCTTACCCTGAAAGCAGCAGACACAGTCATCATGGAACCACCCTTCTTCTTCTTGCCTCCTGCTCCCGCTCCTTTGTTAGAATCATGAGCAGACAGTTTCCTTTGACTTCAACACATTATTCTTCATTTGTTAAGTCAACAGATATATTGTAGGCTATATTAGCTCAATGGTAAAAGATCCAGCTATTGCACAGGAAACCGGGTTCAAATCCGGGGTAGAAGAGGAAAGTTACATAGTGCAGCTTTAATATCACAAGTTGATGATTTTACTGTTAAATAATAATGTCATTATTTTATAAACTTGGTAATTGAGTTGATTAGATATATTGATTTCCCTTATTTTTGGGGGAGGATAGAACACAGCCAGCAGTTTAACTGTTATTATTACCTTCAGGCTCAAGAGGAGGATAGAACACATTATATTATATTATATTATATTATATTATATTATATTATATTATATTATATTATATCATATTATTTTATATTATATTATATTATATTATATTATATTATATTATATTATATTATATTATATTATATTATATTATATTATATTATATTATTTTATTTTATATTATATTAATAAACATACCTTCAGGCTCAGAAGGAGGATAGAACACATTATATTATATTATTATATCAATAAGATACCTTCAGGCTCAGGAGGAGGATAGAACACAGACAGCAGCTTCACTGAAGACTTCTGGTACAGTTGCACCACAGAGTCGTTGAGGGGATCCTTGTTTTTCTCTAGCCAGCCATTGATGTTGTAGTCCACCGTACCGGCGTAGTGAATAAGGGCAAAGTGGGGCTGCATTGCCTCAGGCTTGCCTTTGGCAGGCTTGGGCTTCTCAAAGGCTTTACACTTTCCAAGATGCTGATCATAGAGCTTGGCCTTGAAGGTGGTGTCTGAGGCCTTTGGGAACATGCACTCCTCTTCAAGGATGGAGAAGATGCCCATGGGCTTTTTGAAGGAGACAAAAGACAAATCACCAAAAAGCAGAAACTTAATGCAATGACAAAAACAATATTAAAGATTTTATCACATTTTCACATCATAACCGTGGTCATAATGAGGACATATCTATCATTAGATGCCAGAAATTTCAGGAAAAAAATAAATATTTTTTTGTATTCTTATGTCAAAAGTCCCTAAAATTTTAATTGCTTCCTGGAAACGTAAACGACATAGATAAGTTATGAATATATATGAATCTTGAATTAATTCACCTGTGTGATTCCCATAGCTCACGTTCCTCCACTCACTCCTGATTTCAATTAGGGAAACACTCTTGGGGCCCTACTGTATAATTGGCACTGCTATACCCGCACCCGCTGCCCGCTAGCCGTGAATTATTGCCCACTACCTGTGAATTACAGGTAAGGGAGCTGGCACTGTCTCTAAACGCTATTTTGCTGGCGCTATACCCGTTGTTCATTATGCCGACTCCACTATTTGCGCCTGGAGGTGTGGCAGTGGGCGTGTTGTTGCATTATCCCCAAAATTGCTATTTTGACCACAGACATTTGGGACAGCGCATAGCGGAATCTAAAACCACTGGCTAAGCCAAATTGGTTTGGTAGAGCGCGCCGGCAATGGATGTCTGGAGTCGGCCAGGAAGCACACAACGGCACAACATTCGAGGTCTCCCTCTCTCCTAATTCTCAACAAATCTCTGTGATTCTAATTTTCCTATAATCAGCAGAAGGGAGACTGTCAATCCCTTGTGTCAATTGTGTTTATATAAGATGATAGTCTATTCAAAGAAGACAATTTGTGCATCGGGCAATGCAATGCTCTCCAAATTACTCACTTCAGTTTTATTCATCGATTACACAGGAAATAATGAACTGATTACAAAAATGTACAAATTCTCTCTAATCAGTAACATGTAGGTGATACGTATGTCTATCAAATATGGTTATATTGAAAGGCAATCAAAGGCAAGAAAATTACCTTTATTATCGACCTTTCTCTATCCCAGCAACACACTGTCGTGGGATCTAGTTCCAGTAAACTTTGGACGGTTGCAAGATTTTCCATCAGACACTTAGGAGACCATGTGTAGGATTTGTGTACCATTTTGCCTCTAGTGGCTCCAATTGGGTTGGTTTATCTTCACAAATTAACCATCTTTGACTAAGCCTAGCAGAAAAGTTGGCAATAAAGCCATTTCATGACGTGTTTAACATCACAAAATAATAGTATACCTTCTCAATGAGCTCAATGCAGACGGCCAAGTCCATGTGCCTACCTTCTCAATGAGCTCAATGAAAGACAGTATATTACCTTCTCAATGAGCTCAATGAAAGACAGTATATTACCTTCTCAATGAGCTCAATGAAAGACAGTATATTACCTTCTCAATGAGCTCAATGAAAGACAGTATATTACCTTCTCAATAAGCTCAATGCAGACAGTGTATTACCTTCTCAATGAGCTCAATGCAGACGGCCAGGTCCATGCCAAAGTCAATGGTATCCCAGGGAATGCCCTCTTTCTTGTACTCTTCTTGTTCCAGTACAAACATGGTGTGATTGAAAAACTGTTGCAGTTTCTCATTGGTGAAGTTGATGCACAGCTGCTCTAGGGTGTTGAACTGTAGGTGGAAATATCATTTGTTTTTTTGTAAATTAACGCCGTAATTGCACAAAAACGCCTTACTTACACAAAGGAGACTCTTTGTGTCTCCTACTGGAGAGACCGCAGGTTATCAGATTATTGGCGTAGGAATGCGATAAAAACAAAAAAATCTCCATGAATTCAATGCTTCATGGGCTGTGTAATTGATAGAAAATAAGTCATTTTTTGGGTGAACTACTCCTTTAAAGTAATTGTGACAAAAGGTAATTAGTCTACAACATAAAAAACAAGTCCATGCTTACATCAAAGATTTCAAAACCAGCGATGTCCAGCACACCAATGTAGTAGCTTCTCGGGTTCTTGGTGTCCAGCATCTCGTTGATCCTGATGACCATCCACAAGAACATCTTCTCATAGATGGACTTAGCTAAGGCACCCACTGAGTTCATCACCTAAGGAAACAGGAAAGTTATTAGTAGGGGTGTGAATTGTTATTACATTTCTTCCAAAGAAGTACCTCCATGCATTTTCCGCCCCCATTAAGTGTGGGTATAGCACTGCGGTATAACACTGTTTAACCCTTGCATTGTGTTAGAAAACTGCATCCACTTGTGGTGTTAGCGCGTGATTTAAATCAGCCCGAAATACTCAAAAAATATTTGTTTTCATAAAAAAAAATCTCCCACCTCACAGCTGACTTGTAATGCATTCATATCCATGTAAACACTTTTTAAAATATTATGTTGGGTTAGGGCTAGGGTTTCATCTTTCAATACATCTCGTTTTCTATTATAAAAATGTTAAAATTCACTCATTACATTTCCTATAATGAAGGCAATGGATAATGATGTTATCTAGCTATAATAGAATAATTAAGAATAATAATTAGAACACACTTCCAAAAAAATAAATAATAATAAAATACTTGTTTTCGTGTTTTAACTTATTTTTTTTTAAATATTATTAAAAATAGTGACACTAGTGGTGTTAGGGTTATTTTTGACCCGTATAGTATACCATAGAAGGTAAAAAGTCATTTATTTTTCATAAACTCAAACTCTATTTTACTCCTGATAGCAAATGCTAATTGAGTCTCTCTCACTCTCAAACATGTAAACATTGAATATTGACAATTTGGGGGGAATTGAGCCATACTTCTCTGCCGGATCATTTCGGACCCTAATACCACAAGTGTCACTTTTTTATAGAGACCATCAGAATTAATTAAAAATGATGATGAATAATTTTGTTGCGTTAAAATGGCTATTTCTGAGGATATCATGAAGCCTCGTTCCAATAAAGAAATGTAAAGGGTACTTTTTACCTATTTAAACTTGAAAACGGGTCAAAAATTACCCTAACACAAAGGAAGGCTTAACTTGAAAGGCTGGAAGACTGTCGCCTACTCTGTTTTGAGACATTATGTGAATTGTTAAGTGATTTGTTTTGAATATAATTACTTTTTTATTACTTTAAAATGTTGAATGTTAAAAAGTGTGTGTATTTAAATGTTTATAGTTTCACTGAACCACCTAAACTGGCTCCTTTCCAAGTGAAGGAGCAGTGGTTCTACTCAGTGTGGTCTGTCATTATTTATTTGGCAGTGTATCATACTGTATATATAATATACAAGAGGTTCGGGCTGTGTGTGTGTGTGTGTGTGTGTGTGTGTGTGTGTGTGTGTGTGTGTGTGTGTGTGTGTGTGTGCCTGCCTGCCTGCCTGCGTGCGTGCGTGCGTGCGTGCGTGCGTGCGTGCGTGCGTGCGACAACGGCTGTCGTCTTATGTGTGTCCACGCATGCGCTGTGTAACTGGAAAAATGTGCCGCATATCGCGTAGGAGGACTAATAAATAATGCGCAATAATGTAGTTTCATACAAATACAAAGTGTACGGTAAATATGAAATGTGGTTTATTGGATTTCCCATGGCATACATTATTATTTGTGCATTGTGTGGAAGCAATTACACTGCTGGTGTGCTAGAAGAAGACACACAGATAAACGTTTGTGACGTCCACCCACCCACTACGCAATTTTAATATAGGATGGCTACACAACGTGTAGTTCTTATGGGTAGCTCTACAGTCAAAATATGTCACACTGTAATTAAGTCTGTATACAACTCAAAAAGATATTACAGATCTAATGGTATGTTGTGTCAAGAATATAAGGTGCGAATGAATTCAGAACAATAACATACATTACAGTTCTAATGGTATGTCATGTAGAGAATATAAGGTCCGTATGAATTCAGAACAATAAAATAAAGTAACTTTCTCACCTGTCCCACAGTTTGTCCCTTAGTGACATACTCGTTTCCAACCTTCACTCTGGGGTAGCAGTAAGCCTTAAGCATCTCTCCCGAGTTCAGACCCATCAGGTAGCCAATCTTGTCAGCCACTGAAATAAGTCATAACAATTTAGAATGTATTCAAATACAATACTTATGATAAACTATTGATTGTTTTCATTCCTTGGCTGAAGATAATGCTCACCCTCTTCGCCATCAGGTTCAGCCTGTTCCTCACGCTGTTTCTGTTTGAACTTCAAGACCCCATGATGCATCACTGCACCGGTGAACTTGTAGATGGACTGCTTCTCGTCATTAGTGAAGCCCAGGATGTCAATAGCATCCTGTCAATCAAAAGATTGAGATTAAAACATTACTTTAACAACCATCCTTCCATACATCCATCCACACATCCATCTTCAACCGATTATTCGGAATCGGGTCGCGGGGGCAACAGCTCCAGCAGAGAGCTCTAGACTTCCCTTTCCCGAGCAACATTAGCAACTTCCTCCTGGGGGATCCTGAGGTGTTCCAAGGCCAGTGTGGAGATGTAATCTGGTCCTTGGTCTGCCAGCCAATCTGGTCCTCCCAGTGGGACGTGAAGTGAAGACCCTAGGGAGACACTCGGGAGGCATCCGTACTAGATGCCCGAACCACCTAAGTCTCTCGCGGGTGACTGAACTTCTCACTCTATCTCTAAGGGAGAGAGACGGCCACCCGTCTGAGAAAACTAATCTTATTCTTTCGGTCATGACCCGCACTTCATGACCATAACAAACATCACTTTAGAAAATACACTGAATATTAGAAACCTATTAAAAAATACCATATAAAAATATATTTACTGACATCAGTGGCCTCCAGCTCCTCTTTGTCATTAATGCTGGCCACAGTGATCTGACCCATGCTGCACAATGGGAAGTCATAGGGGTTGGTGGTGATCAGACACATGTCTGAAAAGGGATTAAAAAGAAAAAGGGTGAAAATTTGTTTTTATTCATTAATTGATGTAATCACTGCATCATTAATCCATTTTCAATTTACCAATAATGTAAGCTTTGTGACCGGTCATCATCTGATAGAAGACATGATATCCTCTCTCAGCAGGGAGCTGGTAGGTCACTCTGGACTTCTCCAGCAGATCTATACGGGTATTATTTTTATTATTATTATTATTAATAATAATGCTTGTTTTGTTATTGTTATTATTGTTATGTACATACTATAGTCCATGAGCCAGTCAAGATTTCATTATCGAAAGAGTGGGCAAAACCATACCTATATTAAATTGTTCATAGGGTCAATACGAGTAAATAAATATGTGATAACCTTTCCACAGGAGCAGCTTTTTACATACATGACAGGTGAAAAAATAACAAAATTTAAAAAAGAGTTATCATAATGAAACTTCCTGAGTTGATTAATTACATGAAGACAATGATTTATCGTATTACAAGTTATCTGAAATTGTATATTTAAATATGCAAATTAGGCATTACGAAAATATGCCCGAATTTGTATAACTTTCCAGAATCAACATTGGAACATTGGACAAAGCCAGAGTGAACATTATTATTTCATTTTGTTAAGATGTTGGAGTCAAAGGTTTTTAACGAGGGAATATTCAATATCTGGCTCAATTTTGGGGCTCTGGCTCATGGACTAAATGCCTAATTTGCATATTTAAATATACAATTTCAGAAAACTTGTAATACGATAAATCATTGTCTTCATGCAAGTAATCAACTCAGGAAGTTTCATTATGATAACTCTTTTTTAAATTTTGTCATTTTTTCACCTGTCATGTATGTATGGGGAAAATAACTAAATGTGTGATAACTATGAAAAAGCTGCTCCTGTGGAAAGGTTATCATATATTTATTTACTTGTATTGACCCTACAGTATGAACAATTTAATATAGGTTTGGTTTTGCCCACTCTTTCGATAATCATTGCTCAATTTTGGGGCTCTGGCTCATGGACTAATAAGTCAAAATTGATTCCTCAAAAATTAAGGCACATATCATTTAATTATCATGTAAATTTCATACTTACATGTCTCAATATCAGCACTGGCCAATTTACCGGCTTTGTTGAACCAGATTCGGATGAATTTACCCTGTTTCATAAAGCACAATTTGTAAAAAAAGTCCCTCTACATTATGAAATGATTGCAGGATTTCTCATAACATAATTATTTTGCACTTACAAAGCGAGAGGAGTTGTCATTCCTCACAGTCTTGGCATTACCATAGGCCTCCAGCAAGGGATTGGCTGCAATAATCTGATCCTCCAGTGACCCCTAGACATCACCAAATTTTGAATTGGGACAGAATTATTTTGAATTGAATTGCTATATTGCATATAAATTCTTTATGTTCAACATGTGTAATTCGTCCAAGTTTAAATCCTGTAGAAATACCTTGATTTTGCCGGCACCGACTGGTGCATCCGTCTTTGCTGCACCACTAGCTGCTGCTGTTGCAAAGTACTGGATGACACGCTTGGTGTTCACAGTCTTTCCAGCACCGGATTCTCCACTGGTTATAAATGCATACATTCAGAGAAACGCAGTTAGTGAATTTGATTACAATGTTTTTTTAATTTATTTTTTATGCTTAGTAGAGGAGAAACTTACGTGATCAAGACAGACTGGTTCTCATGATCTGTAAAAATGTAAAGCAAATGTACTTTTAGTCTGTATACAGCACAAAACTATTATAGTTTATTTTTGTTTACATTGACTTGACCAAAACGTACCCATCATCATGAACTGATAGGCGTTGTCAGAGACAGAGAAGATGTGGGGTGGAGCCTCAATACGCTTCTTGCCTCTGTAGGCATTTACAACCTGCTGGTCGTACACTGGGAGCCACTTGTAGGGGTTCACAGTTGCACAGAACAAGCCAGAGTAGGTCTGAAGAGGACAAGAGAGAAAACATTATAACATACAACATAGCAGCGAGCACCTCACATATCTGGGACAACGGATCACTAGGGCTGGGGGCAATGGTGGAAAGTAACTTTGAGGTATTTTTACTTTACTGAAGTATTCAATTTTCAATACTTTTACTTCTACTCCACTACATCGCAGAAGCAAATATTATACTTTTACTCCACTACAATTATTTGAAAACTGATTATTATCAGAAAACATACATTTACCACTTCAGCCTCATTTCAACTTTGGCTATCTACATAAAAGGACACAACGGGTCGCGTTGTGACCCGTACATTTGAAAACTTATGAAATGGGACATTCTGCATAATGAGTACTTTTACTTTTGGTACTTTAAGTATATTTTGATGCCAGTACTTCCATCACTGGCTGGGGGATTACAGCCACCAGTTGTAAGTGGCATGAGGAAACAGCCAAGCATTATTACACCCCATCTTGTTTAGTTTTCTTCAGGATGTTAGAACACTTTTTTCTTTTTTCTCTTTTCTTTTCTATTGACAGCTCAGAGCAGAATGCTGTACTGTTCTCAGAGTCAGCAGGTATAACATCTTACATAGATCATCCACGCTGCATAACGCTCTTTGAGGTTATACAGGACAGTGGCTTCAGAGAGGTGGGTCATCATGGCCATGTCCTCAATCTTGTCATACTTGGGAGGGTTCATGGGGGTCACATCGTCCTCTTTTACAGTTCTTTCCTAGACAAGAAAAACAAGAAAACACACAACTTCAGAATGTGTTGTGATTACAGTTGTACAGTGTCACTATTTGATTTTAGATACACCTCTACCTACGTACCTCCTCGGTGTCGAGCACCATCACGGTGATTTTGTTACCGTCCCTCTTTAGAATTTTACACTTGAGATACAGCTCCTTAACATCGGCCACATATGCTGCAGTTTTGGCATCAAAGGGCGAAGCTTGAGCCTCCATTCTCTCCCTCTCTGGCTTACGGAGGTACATGGCGGCCCCGCCATATTGCTCCATCTCCGCGTCCGTACTCATGGTGGCGGCTTTCTGTAGACAGAAATAAAGATGCCGTTGATGCCTTTGTGTTTGCTGACTTCAGATCTGAAGAGAATTGTAGGACTTTTTCAGACTATATAGTCTTGTAGGTTGGTTTAATAGAAAAGGGAATGAACACTCACTTTCTCCCTCGATGCAGTAACAGCTGGAACCTTTAGAAGAAGAAGGTTTATTTGTCACTACTCAAAGTGCAATCGTGTGCGGTCCACAACTATTGTGCTACAACAGCAATGACAATAGTAATAGAATAGTAAAATAAATAAATAAATAATATAGATAAGATAAGAATACAAATATTTTTTTTATAAAATGAAATAGAAAGAAAGAAAAGCCTTCAGCTTAGCACAATAAGGGCAGGGAGAATATAGGTAAAAAATATATAAATGTGCAATGAGGCACAAGGCATATAAATGTGCAATGAGTAAGGCAACTAGGTAACTAGTATTTGTACTAAAACTGCTAGTCACAATAGAAGTCACCCTGTATCTATATATTTTATATCAGCAATAACAACTGTTTTTTGAGTGGTGCCAACCACTCCTATATCTGACTTTGTCTGTGTGTCCGGGTGTATGTCCAAAAAACAAACATTGATGACAACATCAATACGGGGCTCATCAATGGCACCACTCTCTTCACACAGGGTGTGATTTTTTAACTGCATTGATGGTAACATTCAACAGTACAGTAGTATATTGTGAAATGTTGGATTGATCACACTATACGAGAAGACTACAGTTTCTGTGTTAAATGTTACTTTACACCACTTGGTAATAGAGAAAAAAACTCAATTTCTCAATAGTTCCATATCTGAGTTTTATCCATTTAGCATACGTGTTATATTCATGCCATGAAATTCAATTATATTTGCTCAAATTGTATTTTTTGTCTCTTTTTTATTTTATATTCTAATCTATTCTAATGCCATAATATGAATTAGGGTTACATTGTTTGTTTCTCAAAGACAACTGAACAAATTGTCATGGCAGTTAGCATCTTACAATTATTTCACTATAAATGACAGCGAAACAAGTCTCACTCACCTCCCAAATGAAACTCTGAAATCCTCCTGCGCTCAAACCATCTCACACCGGCCTCATTTATATAGAGGGTATTATCGCTTGCTACGCAGCAACTAAGTAGGGACATGCCTTTAAAAGGATTTTATTCAGTGTCTTATTGGTATTTTATTAGTCATAAACTAAATCCTATTAATATACCGTGGTATCAAATTGTAACTTATACCTTCAACCTTGCCCACAATAGTTGGTACCACTTGTAAGACATTTATGACCTTGATTTCATACCAGTTGCTTGTAATAAAAATAATCAAGGGTCCATGGGTTTATTCATTGGGCGAATTAAATGTTCAATGTGATCTTATCATCTTACTATTCAGAATATGTTTGATGACACCAAACGGACACAAGCAAAGAAGTGGAGGAACAAGCAGGGGCATCAATTGGGCTCCCAGGGGCAGGGATGGCCATCCCTCGTGTCCGCATTGAACCTCAAATTCAGTTCTCTTCCTTCTTGAACAAAAGTGTTAGAAACCATTGCCCTGAACAGGGCAATGGTTTCTAACACTTTTGTTCAACATTGTAACTGCTTTATACGTTTCTTTTGTGTAGCTGTTTTAGATTTGTTAGTGTGTTCTGATTCATGCGTTTTTTAATTATTGTTGTACAGTATATGAATGACTCTACCTGTTGAGTATTGTTACCTCGGCTACATTGAAAACTCGGCTACTCAACTGTACTCTGAGTTTAAATAAAGGTTATGATGATAATGATGATTAACGTCAAATTCACTTCTCTATTTGCTCCACTTCTGAAAAGTTTTTTTTGCAGATTGGCTCGGAATTCATCTCAATCCACGACTATCCATCTACACATATGACGCATGACACATGTCTGCAGCCATATTTTCATAGCCCATTTTCAATCTGGTGTCAATATATTGTCGTCGGCCATTTTTGCTATTTTTGAAATATGGCTTAACTGGTCACTTTTTTACCCTCTACTTTTTCTTCCTGAAATGACAGCTTTGGGGACAAGGGGGAGAAGATGCAACTCTACTAACGCTCCAATCGGACCAGATACAAACAATAATAAGTATTTCTGGACTACTAGAAGGCTCAGCCAACGGGTTCATCGTTTCAAGTGTGGCCAAACGATCACACCTCCTCCTCAGATGTTTTGATGACCCCGATATAGCCTACCTGACCTTCATCAGAACAGTCCTGGAAATAATGCTTCACCTATTTGGGCATGTCTCCCAAAACACTTGATCCCCGATTGGCAGAGTCAGCAGGGCGGCCACATCGTTGGGATACCAACAGATTCCTTCCCTTGTCTGGAGGCGAGGAGAGAGGAGGCCACTATAATAGAACTCAATGAGCCTGTCTACAAACCCAAATTCAGTCATGGGAAGTAACTAAGTACATGTACTCAAGTACTGTACAAATTTGAGGATTTTTTTTTACTTTACTGGATTATGTTCAATTTTCAGTACTTTTACTTGTACTCCACTATATCTCATCTACATCTATTGTACTTTTTACTCCACTACAAATATTTGAAAAGTTTAGTTAGTTACTTTGCAGATTTTTATTATTTTTTACAAAACATGCATTATCCACTTTATCCCTATACTTCGGCTATTTGAAAATAGCAGATCTAGAAGCTCACAACGCGTCGTAAAGCGACATGTTGTGAGCTTGTAGATCTGCTATTTTCAAAATATTTTAATACATTAATACCAGGAGGCCGATTTGTGCAAAACACATTTTTGGATATCACTCCCACAGATTTTGTCCAAACCTCACGCAAATCGTTACACACTATCTCTATAGTCATGTGATCAACACCGATCTGTCCGATTTTCAATTTTTTACAATTTCAATTAGTTACAATTAAACGATTTTACAATGATTTTTAAAAAAAAGGATAACACAAAAAGTCCTAGGTGCTTGTTTCCATTGTGGTCCTCTGGGACTGAGGTCCGATTAATTATCGAATTATCAAATTATATTATATTAGAAAAAGTATTTATTTGCCTTTTTTATTTATTTGGGGCAATAGTAACAATGTTCAATTATATATTTTTTAACAGACCCAACAGTTTTCTAAATATAGGCCTCTACCACACGGTTGAGATGTCACTTTATGGTAATGGTAAAAGTTTCGAGTCCAAACTAATAGGCTCTATGCACAGCAGCCATATTGGAAAGAAATTGGGCCTCTTCTTTACTTCCTTCACAGGCGTTACCAATGATGAAAATGAAGGCTCTGCTCCATTAAGTGTAGCACAGTAGTTCTCAAACTTTTTAATTTCAAGGACCCCCAAAACTCTGAGAGAGTACAAATGGAACCAAATGTACCCTTATCCGTACACTCTCAGAGTTACACACCTGTAACTGTAACATTTGGAACCCTCTCAAGAAACTATGAGGGTCCCCACTCTGAGACCCACTGGTGTAGCAGAGTGTTTCCAATGAGCCAACATGCAAAATATCAGCACCCTGACTCTGTTTGACCAGAATGGAACAGAGCATTCATTAGTATCATTGGAAGGGGCCCAAAGTGTTTCCAATATGGCTGCTGTGCTGTGCATAGAGCTCATTGTGCAGTCATACCCAGCTCAGAGCCCAATTAGTACTACTAGTATTACTCAGGCCAGGTGTGACTATCTAAATCAGCCATCATAGACACACGCACGCACACATGCGCGCACATGTCTTATCTGGTGGTACGCTACTAAGCATTTCAATTTTGGACTCAAACACAGGAAAGCCATGCATTTCTGGCACCTTCATCTGGACACACCCTTTGGACAGAGTATGCGTCGTCCCTGCTTGTCACAGTGAAGTGGCCAATGTTCACAGTTGTCATAGTGCACATCTGGTTGTGGTGGTCTTGTGTAGCGTGCAGCGAAAAGGTACCTGTGGTGGAGAGGAAGGTAATGGCTAACCAGAGAGAGACATTGGTTTCCCGTTCAGTAGAACACAATCCCACTGGTAGACCAGCCAGGAATTTGAGATGCACAGGTCAAGGATTTATCCAAACAGGGGAAAGTACCATCACCTCGACTTGGCTGGGACTGGGGTCTTGTACCAGAATGTCAGAAAGATCAACTGTCTTCCATATGTTCCCCAGTCTCTTCTGTGTGTGAGAGTTGATCAGGATAATCTGTTTGGTCATCTTCTTCATCACTCAGATCATCAAAATGGTTGATGTATTATTTCAGCACCACTGCCTTTACAACTAAATGGCAATTCAACCATTTGGTTGAGCATGTTTTTTAGATAGGAATCAAATCATACTAATACAATTATTTCAGTATATATATAATGAAATAACATTATATGTATTATATTAACAACACTGAATTAGCAGAAGCCCTATTTATCCATAGCAAATAATTCATTTTAATTACTTTAGTTTAGCTTCACCACGTTTACCATAAAGTGACAAACAACCCGTTTGGTAGAGCATGTTTTCAGAAAATTATTAGACCATTATTAGGCCTCGTACACACAGTTGAAACAAGCGACGCATGCTTTACACATGCTTCATGGGGGGTGAAGTCGTTTCAATTAATTCCCTATGGAAATCACATGGTTTTGAAGTGCTGACTTGTCGCATGGCTTCATGGCTTCACCGCTCCTCCCCTGAACGAAAACGTGCTGCGTGATGACATAGATCAACTTACATGAATATAAATTAGTCTTTATTTTGTTGTGTGATTCCCATAGCAGCCTGCACGTTCTTTCAAACACAGCTGATTTTAATTACAGAGCTAGGCCTACTCCGTTTTGGATCTCATTCATGATGACATCCAGACGGTGTATTACTCATTGTAAACTTAATCAGCACACTAAAATATGTATCTGAGAACATTATAGGTTAGAAATAAGCAACTTGGTAACAAACATTCTGCACAGTGGCCGTCTTTTTGCGCAGGCACACGCATAGATTTAAAACTACTTTAAATTCACACCTCAACAAAGTTTACAAAGGCTCCCGACTCACACCAGGTGGATTAACATAGGAATGAGCCTTGATGCATATCAATTGTCCATTGTGTGACCTGTAGTGTAGGTGTTAAGCGACGTGCGCGTCACGTCATTAAAATAGAGTGCAACCACGTTCCAATTCAGCATTGCAACACTGGCCATAGCCTGAAGGGATGGAACCTTCTGATTGGTTGCGATGCCGTTTCAGACTGAAACTTCAAAATAAAATTACCAAAAATACCCAAAATGTTATTGCGCTGGACCATGGGGCGTCGTTACGCGGGGGCTTCGGTGGCTATAGCCACCAATGTTTTATCCAAAGCCACCAATAAAAAAATAAAATAAAAATCTATAATCCTAACCCTACTAAAAAAAAAAATCCTTGTGCCAACATACACATAGCTTTGATTAACTACTCAGACAAACTCAAGGTACCAGAACAGAGGAGACTAGACAACCTAAACAGGTCCATCTCACGGGTAAAACACACCCCCCAATTGGAAGACAGGGATTTCAAAACCGAATGGGACAAAATACTACCAGAAATAGCCAAAGCAATGCTAGTGAATTGGATTACTAGTTTAAACTGGAATGCCCTGCAAGGCTAATACAGAAAGGGCAAAAATCAAACATAATTAGCCTATCACACTATTTCAAACCAGACCAAGCTCAAAGAGAAGTTTTGGAGAAAGGATTATAATTTGTTCCCACACTGGACATCTACAAACAACAGACCAAGCGACTGGAAAAAGATGTATCAGATTATCATAGAAGGATAAAATTAGCCACTCATTTTGGAATGGGACAGAAATAATAAATGGGAGATAATAGACCCCTTAACAGACGACATCACACTGATAAGAACCAGTATGCGTGCAACCAGTATGCTCTTAATGAAACCCATTCTATCAGGTCTCGCTAGGACGCGCCTCACTAGCCAACACACAAGAGGGGGTTGGGGTGTGCTGAAACCAGCGCACCCCGAAACAACAGGTTGAGAATTGATTGCGTGAAACAATCACCTGTGCGTCCAGTCTCAATGTTAGTAAACAAATAATTGGTCTATAGAATAATGGAATAATGGAATGGGAGAAATAACACCGTTCCAGACGAGCTCCTCCTGGGAACCAACAGACGACTCCCTCCCAGACAGCCTTAAAATACTACTCAGAGAAGACAGTAAGATACTGAACAGGATCCCAGGACACTTGAAAGAAACAGACAACATGACAATACCACAGGTAAGAGCACTTAGACAACTAGCAAAGAATAAAGACATTATAATCAAACCAGCAGACAAAGGGTCTTATACTCATTATGGACCGATACCAATACATTTTTGAAGCAGAGAGACAACTTAGTAATAAAAACCATTACAAAGAATTGAGGGAACCAATCTACAAAAACACAGCAACTGAAGATAAGAGGATTATAAAACAAATGAAAGACAAGAAATGAATAAGTAGCAAACAAGAGACCTACCTCTCGGGTCAGGATACACCGAGACCAAGGGTTTTCTATCTATTGCCAAAAATACATAAAGAACCCAGCACATGGACCATACCGTTCGAAATCCCACCTGGCCGACCAATAGTCTCTGACTGTGGCAGCGAAACCTATCAGACAGCAGAATGTGTTGAATATTTCCTGAACCCTCTCTCAACCCAACATCCAAGCTATGTGAAAGACACTTATGACTTTGTTAAAAAAACAAGAAAATAACAATGCCACAAGCGGCCTTTTTATTCTCAATTGATATTGACAGCCTATACACCAACATTGAGACAGATGCAGGGTTGAAGGCAGTGAAAGACATTTTCAACAAATATCCGAATAGGGGGCGGCCAGATGAAAACCACCCAAATGGTGACCAACAGACACAACAAAAGGGTGTTTGGCATTAAACAAAAAATACAAGCTAACACTAAAAACTGTATTTACTTAATCACCTGCACCAAATGTAACCTTCAATATGTGGGTGAAACACAAAACACAATAGCCACCAGATTAAACCAGCATAGATATAATATAAACAACGGCAAGAAGACCAATTTAATAATTGTTCAACACTTTATGACACATGGAATAAATTCCCTAAAAGTCTCTGGCTTAGAACATAATCCAAAATGGACACTAGGACAAAGACAATATCACGAAAGACAATGGATAAACAGATTAGGTACAAGGGACTTAATATGACAAACTAGAAACACACAAACCAACCCTTCTTAATTCAATCAAATTAACTCACAGAAACACACAAAGAGACCACCAGGTACTCAGAGAGAACTAAAAGAACAAAGACCCACCCAGAGAAAGGAGGAGTAACACCCGACCTAGATACTAGATTAAGGACAATCACAGAAGCGTCAACGACCCCAGGGGAAGACAAGGGTCTTCTTCCTGACCCATAGCTTAAGACCCAAATAGGTGTGAGGGTTAGAGGGTAGTCAACCCAAATGCCCACTCAAACCTTCAAAAGGACTAAGTGGGCTAAGACACACATAATCAAACAATGGACCTTATGTAGCAGGGCTAGGAAAAGCAATGACTACGCCACCCACACATATAGGAGTAAGGGATCCTTTAAACACATTAACCATATACTGTATATATATATAGATATATAGGACTGAACAAGGTAAGGTTCCCCAGGAAGGTACGGGTTCAGAATTAACAGAACCAGAGGCTGATGTATCAAATGTGTCAAGTTTATTCAACAGTTGTTATAAAAATAGTCAGGTTAAAATACAGAACGGAAGAAAGCGGTTAGTGTTAGAGTTCTGCAAAAAGGGACTGAACTCAAGAGGCAAAGGGGGCAATAAGGGTAAGGGCTTCGGGGCCTCTAAAGTAAATATACATAAATTAAACAAATCAAATCCAAATAATGCAAAACCAAAAGAAAATAAAGTAAATAAGTAACCAAAAGCAAATAAGCAAATCAAAACAAACTACAAATAAGCAAAACCAAAACCAAAGTCATGCAATGCTAGCTAATGGCCCAGTATAGCTCTGTCCTCAGTCAACCCTATTGCACTCAGTCTAAATAGTATTTATATATATATATATATGGCACGGTGGGAAAAACAGTGATTTACAGTTCAGCTCCTACAAAAATCAAATAATAAAACATTAGACCAACCCTCCAACAATTCATCACTTCATTAGGCTCCTATAGCAAGATGACAAAATACAGAAAAATAACAAACATACCCAAATAGTCAATGTATGCTCATGGCTCCAATTGATAAAGGCCTGCACAGCCACAGAGTACTGCTACTCAAAGGACCTGGAGGCTTCAGGAAGTACAGATATATATTAGTATAATTAACAACAGGCCTAATATTGTCAGCCTATCTAAACTCTTATACATATACTATTGTTACAATGAGTTATAAAAACGTTGTCATTTGTTTCAGATTGTCTTACCGAGAATTAGTCTGTACCCCTCATGCCTCCAGGTCTCTCTCACAAACACTCAAACCAGGCTTCTGGCTAGACAGGAGGCCACAAACCTGGCCACCCCTCTTTATGCACTTTCCTTAAAGGGCCAGTGCTACATTTAGATGAACAAATGTGAAATAATAAGGACCTTAAAATTAAATGTTTTAAGGTCCTCATTACTCTAACCCTAACCCCTGTTGCAGAAATGGAGAGTTGTGTCAGTCCCAGCAAAGACACACTAGGATTGACCAGTAGTCACTGGGAGGATCAGTTGGGGCAAACGCAGTCCCCACAAAACATCATTTACTATTCTGTGCCTATCGGTACATAATTCGGACGGGGCTGAGTAGGCTCAAAGCAAACTTCGCAACGTTCGGCACGGCAACTTGTGCGCCTTAGCGCGCTCGGTGGTGCCTCTCGTGGCTCAAGTTCGCTTGAGACTGCGCCCCTCAATCGCAGTTTAGTCCATAACTATATTTGTATTCTTAAATCTTTTATTGAGTCCTAGTCCTGTACCATTCTTATAATGAGACAATGGATGATTTTTGTTATGCGGTCCAACTAAGGTGGGACTCAGGATGGTTGGACGTACCTGCCATGCACAGTCCCAAGTGAACATTTCTCACAAAGTTCACTGGCAATTTTATAGTTTGTAAATATGCCGAAAAACCTAAACCTTAAAGAAAGGTAAAATGGTTAACCCTAATTGGGAATCCTTCCCCCTTTCTTTAAAAAGCTCTAAGAAAGGTGAAACAGCCAAAAAGTTAGGGCAAAGATTTAGAATTTAGATTAAAAACTTAGTTAAACAGAATGTGAAATTATAAGGACCTTAAAATTAAAGAGTAACAGGATCCCAAAAAGACTTTCTTTCAAAAACAAGATGGCGAGAGCAAAAATTCCTTGCTCGGCTTTTTTCTGAAAGGATGTCCTTTCTAAGAAGGCTTAGCACTGAAGTCCAACCCAAACCATTCCCTAACCCTAAAACCGAAATAAAGTAAAAAAAAACGTTGGGAAAAGTACCGAAATCCGCGAAAGAATTCGCGCGCGGAGGGGGGGGACACATGCACGCGCGCGCATGTGTCCGTTGCCTGGGGGGCTAAGCCCCCAACCTAGTAGAGACCTAGCAACGCGTCTGCGCTGGACCTTTAAAATTGTTATATTGTTGTTTGTAGTGGTTCCCAAACTTGGGGTCAGGACCCCGAGGATTAGCTTAATGTGCAACATTGTTTTCTATCTCAACAGTATAAACAAACCAACATACAGTGTAAGTGCATACAGAGTGTCGACTATAGCCTCCTGGAAACGTTTAGTCTGATAGTACGCTTACTTTATGATCCAAGGCTTGAGGGTTTGAATGATAGTTAGTGTCAGGTTAAAGGTTTCATGACATTACATTTTTGTTTTTGTAGGTTTTCTGACCTCAATTACATCCCAAAAAAGTAAAACTGAACTTTGAAGATTCAAGGAATTTTCTGTGGTCGGGTTTATATCCTAACAAATGCAGTTTTAACTTAGTATGCAGAAGCACTTTTAGTTTTTACATTCTTGACCAGCATTTCAGTATACACAGACAAGGCCTAAATTGAGCAGAAATCTATTTATCCAACATTGAATTTCCTATAATTATCATAAACCGCATTTGAAGGTCAAAATAAACAGATTTAGCAATCACAATGGATTCATACAACTACATTTTCAGTGTAATTGTTTATTCAAAGAATTGTTTTAACCAAAATGTGTGCTATATCGTAAGCCATCGTATGCTAACCCTAAAATCCATACACTATAACATTGACAATTAACACTGATTTACAAATGGTCAGAGTTTGTATTTATTGTCCCTAATCCATCTGTGTGAATGTGGTAGAACAGACGCTGTTGTAGAACTTATTACTTGGGTTCACATTAACTTTAAACACTGTGACACACTTGACACACTGTGACATGTCATTTGTAGAGCAGATTTTAAAGGGAAAAAAGCATTTTCTCCTCTGATGTCCAACACAGAGCTGGATCAGCCCATGGCAACGCGGATGGTCTCTCCCGACTCCCTCTGGTCGAAGGCCATCGGCTCGACGCTGGGGGGGGGGGGGTTGTGGTAGAGCCCCAGGGTGTCACCGTCTCACTCTGGCCCCAGCAGGCTCATCAGGCAACTCACCACAGCTGAGGAGAGGGAGGAGGAACCCACGGGCCGCACCTGTGGCTCGTCCCCAGCCCAGCATAAAAGACCTCACTGCCCTCACTCCTGGTCGAACAGTGAGAAGGAGAAGAACAGGAGAAACGCAGAGACTTACTCTATGCCACATGTTCTCGTCGTACTGTTTTCTTCCTTACAGATTCCGAAGCAGCCAGTGACAGGGAGCCTTGGAGCCAGACGCCACGCCACGTGCCGAAGCTCCAACCCCTGGCCCCCTTCCACCTGGCTGACGACTTGGCCCCTACCCTACCCTACGGCCTACCCCTACCACGGAGCGAAACCCTCTCACCTACCCTGAGCCCTTCACCCTGCTCCTACACCCCAGGCCGGCCTTTATTTTTTAATAAATACGCCTACAGGCTTCACTCTGCCTTGGTGTCTGTGTCTCAGTGTACTACTAGATTGGTGGCTTCCCTAACCTTGCCACATGTACATATTTTTGTTTTTGTTTTCTAACTGTTTATAATGATGTTTTGCATAGTAGTGTATATTTGTCTGTCATTAAATGTTTCGATTAATTGAGTACAAAGGACCCCAATGGAAATAAGCCATTGGTTTTATTGGGTTTAAAATCCTCTTAGCAGACCTTTATATTGAACTGTACTTTCCTGTGCATTGTTTTGCGAACTGCTAATAAAGTATCCAATCAATCAATCAATCAAAAACCCTCCCCTTTACCATCATTTGATTAGGAGGCTTCATGTCAGGCAGATCACATGACTTTACTCACGTATTAGAAAGTGATTGTGACTCTATTACTGTTTTCTCATGACGTACAACTTTTATAACACAAAGGGCAAAGGTCATGCCTTGGTTGGACCCACCTTCTGACCTTTCACCCCTCACAACAAAAAATCGGAGAAAATCGAGACCGAGAAGACATTTTTGAGAGAGAAAGCTTTTGCAATCGCAAAAAAATAACTTTTAAATATATATTTTTAAATAGATACACAAGATTTATAGGTAGCACTTTAAAATAATGACCCGTTATAAAGCGTTTATAAACGTTTATAAGTAGTTTGTAGACTATTAACAAATCATTAACAACCTGTTTGTTGACATTCGTAAATGATTACTAAAACCTTTATAACTACAGTTACAAATCATTTGTAAAGTATTAGTAAGTAGTGAACTATTCATGAATAAGCCATTTATATACATCTGTAAAAGATTATTAAATCATTTGTAACGACCCATTCTAAAGCATTTATAAACGTTTATAAGCAGTTTGTAGACTATTAACAAATCATTAACAACCTGTTTATTGACATTCGTAAATGATTACTAAAACCTTTATAACTACGGTTACAAATCATCTATAAAGGTATTAGTAACTATTCATGAAAAAGCCATGTATAATACATCTGTAAATGATTATTAAATCATTTGTAACTGATGTTACATAATATATACAAGCTATTGGTAGCTTGTTCATGTTTAACATATGCTTTGTTAAACATTCCTAAAGTATCTATAAATCCTTAGTACATGTTATTATGTGCCCAATAGTAAAGTGAAGACAGTTCATCATTTACAACTGTCTGTTAATGTGTTTGTTCATGTTTAACATGCTTTGTAAAACATTCCTAAAATATCTATAAATCCTTTGTACATGTTATTATGTGCCCTACAGTAAAGTGAAGACAGTTCATCATTTATGACTGTCTGTTAATGTGGACTTTCTCCTTACCTGTTGCAAACTACCTGGCTTTCATGAATGCAGACACCAAACAATTACTAGAATTATCATTCACTAGACCATACCCGGTGAAGGGCGCAGACGAAAGTCGTTGCAAACGTGGGGTTAATGCAGCAAATGATGCGTAAGACATTCGTAAAGAGTATGTAAACCATTTGTGGTGTTAGGGACCAAAAAAGTCACTACAAAGTACTACCAATCAACTCTAAATTGCCTGAAACGTACTCCTAACAGGTTTTTGGGGGGACGATTTTGGCCTCCACACTTTGTGGTGACCAACTTTCGTTTCGGTAGTTTGATTATAAAATGTAAGTTGTGTAAAAAATAATCTGACTATACTAAGTTGTTATTTGTTTGTTTAAGTCAGGCTATACTCTACTCAGAGTCATAAGTTTACAAAATGTACTAAAGTACAGTGAACGTCTGTGCGGTTTGTCTTCATCACTGAAAATAACGTACATGTAAACTGATGTCATGTGCAGTTGGGGTGAAGAAACACAACCATTTCACTCCTAATAATACCTATTTGATTTAACATCCTGACTTGCTGCTATAGCTGAGGCTTGAACCTGTTACCTGCGGCTCACTAGTCAGTGACTCTATCCATTCACCTACAGCTGTTTCCTTGGAATCTGTGGTTCTGAAACGTTTTCTTGTCAACCCCCCAAATTGACATGTATTTGGGCAGTGGACCCCAATGTGAAAAGATGTAGTGTCAGGGCCCCCCATGAAAAAGATTTATATTTATGCTGTGACACTTTTTTTTAAAAGTTATTTGTCTTGTTTGTTGTTCAAGTCAAAGCACCAGGAAGGCTGTACTTGTCAGCCATCTGTTAGCTCAATGGGTTGAGACGCAGTATTCATGATCCAGAGGCCATGAGTTCAAATCCCATTGATGTCTTTCCTATGATTCTTTCCTTTGCAGACTGGCTTCCAGAAGATCAACTGAAAACTACCAGGAAGGCTATATTTGTCATCCAACTGTTAGCTCAATGGGTTGAGACGCAGTATCCATGATCCAGAGGCCATGAGTTCAAATCCCATTAATGTCTTTCCTATGATTCTTTCCTTTGCAGACTGGCTTCCAGAAGATCAACTGAAAACTACCAGGAAGGCTGTACTTGTCAGCCATCTGTTAGCTCAATGGGTTGAGACGCAGTATACATGATCCAGAGGCCATGAGTTCAAATCCCACTGGTGTCTTTACTGTGATGCTTTCCTTTGCAGACTAACTTCTAGAAAAACAAGTTAAAACCACCAGGAAACCTGTAACTCTCAGCCAACAGCTTAGCTCAACTGGTAGAGCGTCTGTCCAATAACATGACTTGACCTGACTTGAGTGGGTTCGATTCCCACTCCGAGTCATGTGTCCCCGGTAACTTGGGGCAACGGATAAATTGACTGATATTGTTCGTGATGCTTCCCTTTGCAGAATAACTTCTAGAAAAACAAGTTAAAACCACCAGGAAACCTGTAACTCTCAGCCAACAGCATAGCTCAACTGGTAGAGCGTCTGTCCAATAACATGACTTGACTTGACTTGACTTGAGTGGGTTCAATTCCCACTCGAGTCAAGTGTCCCCGGTAACTTGGGGCAACGGATAAATTGACTGATATCCGTAGAATAACTTGTAGGAGTGTCCTGGTTCAAATCCAGTCACCACCTTAGTAACTGAAACCGAATCTGGCCAATTCGGTCTCAGGTACTGAGATAGATAGAGGGTGTGTAGAGTAGGCGGAGTAGAGTAGTGAGTAGAGTAAAGAGGGAATATATTCGGGGAGTAGGGGGAGGAGTAGGTCCCAGAAGGGCCCAGAGTAGGGGGAGGAGTAGGAATAGGGGGGGAGTAGGACCAGGACACTCCTACAAGTTATTCTACGGATATCAGTCAATTTATCCGTTGCCCCAAGTTACCTGGGACACTTGACTCGAGTGGGAATCGAAACCACTCAAGTCAAGTCAAGTCATGTTATTGGACAGACGCTCTACCAGTCGAGCTATGCTGTTGGCTGAGAGTTACAGGTTTCCTGGTGGTTTTAACTTGTTTTCTAGAAGTTAGTCTGCAAAGGAAAGCATCACTAAGGATATCAGTCAATTTATCCGTTGCCCCAAGATACCGGGGACACTTGACTCGAGTGGGAATCGAACCCACTCAAGTCAGGTCAAGTCATGTTATTGGACAGACGCTCTACCCGTTGAGCTAAGCTGTTGGCTGAGAGTTACAGGTTTCCTGGTGGTTTTAACTTGTTTTTCTAGAAGTTAGTCTGCAAAGGAAAGCATCACAGTAAAGACACCAGTGGGATTTGAACTCATGGCCTCTGGATTATGTATACTGCGTCTCAACCCATTGAGCTAACAGATGGCTGACAAGTACAGCCTTCCTGGTAGTTTTCAGTTGATCTTCTGGAAGCCAGTCTGCAAAGGAAAGAATCATAGGAAAGACATTAATGGGATTTGAACTCATGGCCTCTGGATCATGAATACTGCGTCTCAACCCATTGAGCTAACAGATGGCTGACAAGTACAGCCTTCCTGGTAGTTTTCAGTTGATCTTCTGGAAGCCAGTCTGCAAAGGAAAGAATCAAAGGAAAGACATCAATGGGATTTGAACTCATGGCCTCTGGATCATGAATACTGCGTCTCAACCCACTGAGCTAACAGATGGCTGACAAGTACAGCCTTCCTGGTGCTTTGACTTGAACAACAAACAAGACAAATAACTTTAAAAAAAATGCGTTACAGCATAAATATAAATCTTTTTCATGGGGGGCCCTGACACTACATCTTTTCACATTGGGGTCCACTGCCCAAATACATGTCAATTTGGGGGGTTGACAAGAAAACGTTTCAGAACCACAGATTCCAAGGAAACAGCTTTAGGTGAATGGATAGAGTCACTGACTAGTGAGCCGCAGGTAACAGGTTCAAGCCTCAGCTCCAGCAGCAAGTCAGGATGTCAAATCAAATAGGTATTATTAGGAGTGAAATGGTTGTGTTTCTTCACCCCAACTGCACATGACATCAGTTTACATGTACGTTATTTTCAGTGATGAAGACAAACCGACGTTCACTGTACTTTAGTATATTTTGTAAACTTATGACTCTGAGTAGAGTATAGCCTGACTTAAACAAACAAATAACAACTTAGTATAGTCAGATTATTTTTTACACAACTTACATTTTGTAATCAAACTACCGAAACGAAAGTTGGTCACCACCGAAACGAAA
Organism: Gymnoscopelus microlampas; assembly: GCF_963454915.1. NCBI lineage: Eukaryota > Metazoa > Chordata > Actinopteri > Myctophiformes > Myctophidae > Gymnoscopelus > Gymnoscopelus microlampas. The sequence continues at coordinate 56,292,190 of NC_139962.1, read as the reverse complement.
GTTAAATCCGAAATAATCACTAAGTGTGGAGGCCAAAATCGTCCCCCCAAAAACCTGTTAGGAGTACGTTTCAGGCAATTTAGAGTTGATTGGTAGTACTTTGTAGTGACTTTTTTGGTCCCTAACACCACAAATGGTTTACATACTCTTTACGAATGTCTTACGCATCATTTGCTTAACATGAATGATAATTCTAGTAATTGTTTGGTGTCTGCATTCATGAAAGCCAGGTAGTTTGCAACAGGTAAGGAGAAAGTCCACATTAACAGACAGTCATAAATGATGAACTGTCTTCACTTTACTGTAGGGCACATAATAACATGTACAAAGGATTTATAGATATTTTAGGAATGTTTTACAAAGCATGTTAAACATGAACAAACACATTAACAGACAGTTGTAAATGATGAACTGTCTTCACTTTACTGTAGGGCACATAATAACATGTACTAAGGATTTATAGATACTTTACGAATGTTTAACAAAGCATATGTTAAACATGAACAAACTACCAATAGCTTGTATATATTATGTAACATCAGTTACAAATGATTTAATAATCATTTACAGATGTATTTTACAGTACCTGTACATGGCTTATTCATGAATAGTTACTAATACCTTTATAGATGATTTGTAACCGTAGTTATAAAGGTTTTAGTAATAATTTACGAATGTCAATAAACAGGTTGTTAATGATTTGTTAATAGTCTACAAACTGCTTATAAACGTTTATAAATGCTTTAGAATGGGTCGTTACAAATGATTTAATAATCTTTTACAGATGTATATAAATGGCTTATTCATGAATAGTTCACTACTTACTAATACTTTACAAATGATTTGTAACTGTAGTTATAAAGGTTTTAGTAATCATTTACGAATGTCAACAAACAGGTTGTTAATGATTTGTTAATAGTCTACAAACTACTTATAAACGTTTATAAATGCTTTATAACAGGTCATTATTGTAAAGTGCTACCGATTTATAAAGCATCTTTGAGTATCTGCAAGAGGCCCTGCTGAGTGTCCCTTTCTCTGGGGTTCAAAATGTGGTCAGCCTAGGAGCTGCCAGTGCTATAGAAGAGAGAGAGAGTTCCGTCACGCTATGGGCTGTAGTTCCAAACATTGGAACTTCCTCATTGAGATAGACAGAGCATTCCATTCTTACAATGGGAGTCTATGCTAGTGTTGTAACTCTCTCTTCAACAGGTGTGGGAGCTGACCGGGTGTGGTCAGCCTATAGGAACTGCTCAGTACAACCACAGTCTTCTACTGTTGGGCCACTGGTCTTTCCCGACCCACATTATATAACTCTACCTGGGGGGTCCTGAGACATTCCCATGTGGGCCAGTGTGGAGACATAATAATCCCCCCATCTGGTCCTCGGTCTTCCCCCCGTGGTCTCTTCCCAGCTGGGTGTGCCTGGAAAACCTCTTGAAAATGATGATGAGTATGATGATGAAACATTGGATTACTTTGTGAATGTCGTGCGGTGAATATCCTACAGTAGAATGACAGGCTGTTGTGCATTTTTTCCCCAATCATTCCATCTATTTATTATAATATATTGATCATTAGTTGACGCAAAATGATGGCTGGGTGCGCATTGCGCTGCCGCTTGCTGTAGGCATGCAGTGTTTATTGTTTTAATGAACATTTAACACCAAAGATATGATCAACCAAAATAGTCTAAATACAGATAAACTTGTGCCCATGTCCTTCACCCTGCAGTGCAGTAGTTATCTTTATGTCTCAGATGATTTAAGTATGCACGTGTTCATGTCTTTGTTGTTGAAAAGCAACACCAAGCCATATAGGCTGTTCTTAGCAGGTGGTGTGGAGAGAGGTGCATTCAGCAACTTTTTCCACACCTTTCAACCGACTGATCTCCCGACTTCACTCGACTTACAGTCTGTAGTAGTCTGGACAACAAACTTTGGTGTGCTGAGAGCATAAGTGGTTTAAATGGCTTAACTTGCTTCATATAGAGCAGTACACTGTCCTTATCAGGAATCCAAATGATAACACATTCATTCACAACCCATAGACTGTGGTGGAAATCTGGGACAAACTCCAGTTCAGGAGTATTTATGTTTTTGTGGTGAAATGTTCCTTTCAGATGCAGTCTATCATGTGGAGTTATCAGGAACCAACACAGACACGCTCCATTAGGAAGCAGGCCAATGTCTCAATGTCACCCACAAGGTCCTATAGAGTTACATTTGTGTCTTTATTAACCAAACAAAAAAAAAGATTTGAGAGAGAAAAACAGAGCAAAAAATAAATTTGAATGAAAACTAATTAAAACAGCAAGCAAAAAATTATAATACCAAGCAATTTATGTTCTATAAACAGAGCAAATAATAATTTTGAATGAAAACAAATTAAAACAGCAATAACCAAAATATACTCAGATTCTCAAAGATGCTTTATAATTCTGAATGTATATATCTTTTTATGTAGGCTATGCCTCTTCTGTATTAAAAAAGAAAATTCAGCAATGTAACAAATAAATAAGATATCTCTATAACAGGTCTTGGGATTAATTTATCTCTAGAATGTGATAATATAACTAATACAATAATAGCTTCAATAGGAGGTTGTGGGTTCATATCCACCATGGTGCATCCGGCTTTGTTGAGCGTTTATACGAACACATTTGAGTCAGAAGTGGTCTAAATGTTCAGATGCCGACAGGAAACCTCAGGACTATGGGCTACACTGGGCGGGGGCACTGACAATACATAATATAATCATCAGTGTTAATTCATTGTACAAATTGAACCAAAAGAGACCCTTAAGGGTCCTGTAATGTACGCTATATTACCCAGACATTCAAGGTTGAAACGATTGACACCGTAGGCCTACATAAAGGCCTGTTCAGGCTGTTGATAGTCTGTGCATAAATAATATCCATTCATAGGCTATGAATTGGGCTTTGGCCTTCCATATAGAAAAGATCAACAACCTACTTGGGCAATATTCGCCATCTACTGAAACATACGCTAATGCTGGTAAAAAATCTGTTTTAGGATTATTGTATGAAACATTATGCAGGGATTGACTTCCTTGGCCTACTGGCAGCATGCACAAGAAATGTGGTGCTGCTGAATGCTGATTAGGGGAGTTTGCAAGACTAGCTCCCAGACAGACAGATGGGTGAAAACATAATCTCCGGCCCCAGCCTTTGGCCTGGCAGAGATAATAAAAACAACAATTGACAAAATGCGTATATTTATAATGCTTTATTGAATATAGGCCTAATGCGTCATATTTTATGACGTTCTATAATGCTTTATTGAATATAGCCCTAATGCGTCATATTTTATGACGTTTTAGGGTGAATTCTTGGATTGAAGAAACTACTCAGCAGCTTCTTTTCCCTGTGAAAAGATGAATACATTTAAATCTTTTGTTAAATCTCAGTTAATGATAACCAAAATAATGTGCCTTGTTCATATTGCATTAGGTATTTACCTTGGAGTCACGACTTTTAGCTCTCATCTTGTTGACCTGGGATTCAGCGATGTCAGCACGCTCTTCAGCCTCCTCCAGCTCATTCTGAACCTTTCTGCACTTGGACAGGTGAGTGTTGGCTGCTTCCTCCTACAATATGATAGAGATGTTTCAAAGCCTCAATATTTGAAAAGAGCATCTAGCGATAACAGTTCAGACGAGACAATATCAGGAAAATTGTAAAGTGTGGTTGCAGCTACAGTAATGCAGTGGCCCATGTTGCATGTTCATGAGTGTCTTGGGTCCAGCCCTGGCGTGTTGTCATCATTCAGCATGATCATCCAAGACAAAACGAAAAGAAAGACATACATGCTATCTCTGGTTTACTTCCAGTATCTGTGTGAAGTAGGTGGCCACACAATCTTCACAAAATGTTCATACTTAAATGGCCTTTTTCAGAGAGACAAATTAGGAGAAAATCAACTTTATTATCGACCTTTCTCCTTCCATCAACACACTCTAACATAACTGAACCCTAGCATCCCTATTCTGGGTATGTCATAATATGTGAACCTTCTGTGAAAACAGGTGAATAAATCTACAAACTCTACAATGCGCCATGAGCTTGTAGATGTTTTTGGCGGAGAGATTTGGTTTAGAGGGGAAAAAGGGAGCGAACTTAGTATAGAAACCTGGGGGACCCCAGTTAACGAAGAATATAGTGGTTCAGAAAATGATTCATATGATTCCTTAGTGTGGTTGCACACACACACAAAAATAATAATAATAAAAACACAATATTTTTCTTACCGCTTCCTCAGCCTGTCTCTTGTAGCCCTTGACCTTCATCTGCAGTTTGTCTACCAGATCCTGAAGCCTGGCAAGATTCTTCTTGTCCTCTTCAGTCTGAAGTGACAGTGAATTTATAACATTAGTTGTATGTTGATAGAATCTATTCATTTTGTCACTGAAGTGAACATGGTATTACAGTACCTGGTATGTCAGCTCCTTCACTCTCCTCTCGTATTTGCGGACACCTTTAATGGCATCCACTCCACGTCTCTGTTCAGCTTCATTCTCTCCCTCCAGTTCACGCACCTTCAGAATTGAATTATGCACTATGAAGTTAATTCTTCTTATTTCATTGTCTATGACTACAACCTGTGTTGGTATTAAACTACATCTTACCCTAGACTCCAGTTTCTGGAGCTGCTTCTTGCCTCCCTTCATTGCCAGGTTCTCAGCCTCATCGAGGCGGTGCTGCAGGTCCTTGACTGTGACCTCCAGGTTCTTCTTCATCCTCTCCAGGTGAGAACTTGTGTCCTGTTCCTTCTTCAGCTCCTCGGCCATCATAGCAGCCTGGAATGTTATTGTTGCATTGTATTGTATGTTAATATGAAGCATGACATGAGGATATCTAACAGATGAGAGTAGGACATCCTAACTTACATCAGTGATATCTAAGAGGGTAGGACAGGACATCATAACTTACATCAGTGATGGCTATAAGGATATCTAATAGATGATGATAGGACAGGACATCCTAACTTACATCAGTGATGGCTTTCTTGGCCTTCTCCTCAGCATTCCTTGCTTCTTGAACACTGTCGTCCACTTCACCTTGGACCTGGATCAGGTCAGCCTCCAGTTTCTTCTTGGTGTTCAAAAGGCTTGTATTCTAAAATAAACATTCAGTTGAACAATGTAAGTATGCATGACTTGTATGTTAAATATTTGATGTTGAGAATTTTTCATTGACTTTACCTGGGAGTGCAACAGTCCAGCACGTTCACTAGCATCCGTTAGTTCTTGTTCAGCCACTTTGCGGCCTCTCTCTGTCTGTTCCAGAGCCACTCTCAGCTCCTCAATCTCTGCAACCATGAGGCCGTTCCTACGCTCCACCATGGCAGCTTGTTCCTTCAGATCTTCTTGACTTCTGACAGCCTCATCAAGGTGCAGTTGGGCATCCTAAGATAGATCACATTTGAAGTGGTGAAGAGAAACAACAGAATGGTTTTGTTCAATATGTGTGTAACTACGTATGCTCTGCACCTTAAGCTGTCCCTGGACGTTCCTCAGCTGCTTCTGGGCCTCAGCAGCCTGGCGGTTGGCATGACTCAGCTGAACCTCCATCTCGTTCAGGTCTCCCTCCATTTTCTTCTTGATTCTCAGGGCATCGTTCCTGCTCCTGACCTCAGAGTCCAGAGTGCTCTGCATGGAGTCAATCACCCTCAGGCTGTTCCTCTTGATCTGCTCCATCTCTTCATCCTTCTCTGCCAGCTTCCTGTCCACCTCACCCTTGATCTGGTTGAGCTCCAGCTGGACACGAAGAATCTTGGACTCCTCGTGCTCCAGAGTACCCTAAATGTAACACAGGATCAAAAGGTAGAATGGGCCTACAAATGTAATATGTATTATTCCACTTTTTGAATCATATTGGTGCAAAATCGAATATAGCGACAATTGCCTTCTTCATCTACAACCTAAAAAGTCTTACCTCAGCTTCCTCCAGGGCTGTCTGGATCTCTAACTTCTCTGTCTCCACCTGTTTCTTGTTTTTCTCCAACTCATGGATGTTCTTTCCAGTCTCACCAATCTGTTCAGTCAGGTCTGAGATCTCCTCTGCATTGATTGAAAATCAATAATGAGGAAATCAGAAATGCATTTGAATAAACTGGGTGTAGCCTAATCCACAATTGATCTTGAACTCTAAATATATTGATTGATCCCACTTCTGACACAAAATGTAACGTTTTGTTTCTAAACAAAGTACTCTAAAAGAATATTGACTTTAAAAACTTTGAACAGCATATTTATATTTACTTTGAATATTAAACACACATGAACAGAACTTTGAGATAAACTGATTAAAATGAGGACCCATTTTGACCCGTTAAACACCAGCCTTGGCTCAAAACAAGTTGTCAAAAAACATTGAAGCAAAACTGATATTGAAAGAAGTATGTAGAGAAAGACTCACGCTGCAGGTTCTTGTTCTCTCTCTTCATGGTCTCCAGTTGGTCCAGAGACTCCTCATAGGAATTCTTCATCTTAAACAACTCAGTGCTGAGAGAACGAGCCTCTTTCTGAGCTCCCTCCAGTTCTGACTGTCCCTCTTCGTATTTCTGCTTCCATTCTGCTAGGACCTGCACACCATTTGTAATGACATGTGTAATTTACCCCACTTTATGGAGGCTAAAATCATTAGGTTTTAAAATAATCTACTGTATGTCAAAGCACCTTATCGAAGTTCCTCTGTTTCTTGTCAAGGTTGGCAGCCAAACCATTGGCCCTCTCCACATCAATCATGAGGTCTTCCACTTCACCCTGGAGTCTCTGTTTGGTTTTCTCCAGAGAGGCGCACTTGGAATTCGTAGCCTCAATTTGCTCCTCAGCATCCTGAAGACGCTGGGCTAGCTTCTTCCTGTTGGTCAGTTTTGAATGGAATCAAATAATTGTGGGTAATATTTTGTATAAAGAGTGGTACCTGATAGTGTAAAACACTGATCACTTACTTTGTATAGAGAGTGGTACCTGATAGTGTAAAACACTGACCACAGTATAAAGAGTCGTACCTGATAGTGTAAAACACTGACCACTGTATAGAGAGTGCTACTTGATAGTGTAAAACACTGATCACTGTATAGAGAGTGGTACCTGAGAATGTAAAACATTGATCACTTACTTAGCTTCCTCCAGCTCCTCAGTGCGTTGGACAGCATCAGTCTCATACTTGCTCCTCCACTGAGCCACCTCACTGTTGGCCTTGGACATTCCACGCTGCAGTTCCGCCTTGGCCTCCTGTTCCTCCTCAAACTGCTCCCTCAGAAGGTCACAGTCATGGCGAGCTGATTGCACACCATGGGCAAGGGCATTCTTTGCCTGTCAAAAGAAATTGCCAAAATAAGGTCAACTGAATATAATAAATATAATACAAGGCCTTTTTTTTAAAATAAAAAGCAAAAAACATACTGCTCACCTTGACCTCCTCTTCAACATGTCTCTTCAACTCCTCAATCTGTTGGGTGAAGGCCTGCTTGCCTCTGGTGAGCTGTGAGACAAGGGCTTCTTTCTCTTCAACTTGACGAGTAAACTCACCTAGTTAGAAATTGAAATATGTCATCTTTGTTGGATACATATTCGTAAAAGACCTGGGATAACTGTTAATCAAATCAACATCTCTAAATATGGAATGTGGTACCATTGACAAACCATGTAAAGTAGACTTTACAAAGAACATTTACCATTTTCCGTCAACAGTCTTGCTCTCTGAGCTCCAATATCATTTAACATGCGAACATTCTCATCACTCTTGGACTTGAGTTCACTGAGCTGGTCCTCAAGGGTGCGGCACATCTTCTCAAGATTTCCCTGTTAATTAACAACGGACATATTCAATTAATGACTGTTTGCCCTACATGTATTTGGTCATGTTCCTTTTTACAGTAGTTCAATATTCTGCAAATTTCTCTCAATTGTCAATTGAGTACTTTGTTTAGACGCAACAATTGGTGTCAGAAGTGGGATCAATCACTGGCCACCAGTCAATGCATTTAGAGTATTTTGTTCCCTTTTTTTCTTTTTCAGTTCATTGAACAAGTATTATTTCAAGAATTATCCACAGACATTCCATTCTACCTTTGCCTTAGCGACAGCCTCCATGTTGCTGGATAGGTCATCGATCTCCATCTTGTATTCGCTCTTCTCCTTCTCCAGTTTCTGCTTGACACGCTGGAGGTTGTCGATCTGTTCACCCAGCTCTGCAACGCTGTCAGCCTGTTTCTTACGGAGAGCAGAGGAGGTGGCCTCGTGCTGCAGGGTGGACTCTTCGAGGTCACGACGCAGCTTCTGGAACTCAGCTTCACGCTTCTTGTTCATCTCGATCTGAGCGGCGGTGGCTCCACCAGCCTCCTCCAGCCTCTCACTGATCTCCTCAAGTTCCCTGGAGAGATCAGCTCTCTGCTTCTCAACCTTGGCACGAGCGGCACGTTCAGCCTCGATCTCTTCCTCCAGTTCTTCAATACGAGCCTTTTCAAATTAATGATATTAGAATAACATCTGAAAATCATGATTCATTCATATTATTATTAAAAGATTTAACCACTTGAATGAACCTTGCGTCCCTAGTTTGGGCATACGTGTTGTGACGTGACACGTTGTGAGCTTGTGGATCTGCAGTGGTGTAGAGATTTGGTATAAAGGGAGAAAAAGGAGGGGGGCCAAGTATAGACCCATGGGGGACCCTGGTCAACTAAGTATATAGGGTTTAAGTATATAGACCTGTGGGGGACCCTGGTCAACTAAGTATATAGGGTTTAATTATAGACCCATGGGGAACCTTGGTCAACTAAGTATATAGGGTTTAAGTATAGACCCATGGGGGACCCTGGTCAAGTATATAGGGTTTAGACAGTTCAACTTTAGATTTGAAAGACATTTTAAATACCTGGAGTTCTTTGATCTTCTTCTGCAGCTGAGCCCCCAAAGATTGTTCATCCTCAATCTTACTCAGAAGCTGGCTTGTTTCAAACTCCTTCCTGTGGAATACATTACATATCATATTTAAGTGTCTTTCTGCAGGTGTTTTTTCTCCATGACATTTCATGTTATTATTATTAATGAATTATTAATATTAATTATTTATTATTATTATTATTATTATTATTATTATTATTATTGTGGTCCACAGTACTTCTTTATCTTCTCGTCTGACTGCTGCTTGTCATTCTCCAGATCCATTATGGATTCCTGGGCCAGTTTCAGATCCCCCTCAAGCTTTCTCTTGGCTCTCTCCAGGTCCATGCGGAGCTTCTTCTCTTGCTCCAGAGAACCCTCCAACTGCACAAATAAAAACAACAATGAATAATTCAGTAACAACAATAAACATAATGTGTTCAAAACATCTTTATTCGCTTGATAAACTCACATCATCAACTTGCTGTTCCAGCTTGGTCTTGGCCTTGGTCAGAGTGTTGACTTTGTCTTCCTCTGCCTGCAGGTCATCCAGGGTCTGCTGATGGGCCTCTTGGAGGGCCTTCTTTTCCTTGGTCAGCTTAGCAAGACCTTCATCCTGAGAGGCCATCTCCTCGGTCAGGTTCTTCACCTGAATAAGCACAACAGAACTTGTATTATAAATTGATAAGACAACTAATAGTGTATAACCATGAACCTTGTTCATAGAGTATAGAGTGTATAACCATGAACCTTGTTAGTATAGAGTGTATAATCATAGAGTGTATAATCATAGAGTATAATCATAGAGTGTATAATCGTAGAGTGTATAATCATAGTGTATGATCATAGAGTGTATAATCATAGAGTGTATTATCATAGAGTGTATAGAGGGTATGATCATAGAGGGTATAGTCACAGACTGTATAATCATAGAGTGTATGATCATAGAGTGTATAATCGTAGAGGGTATGATCATAGAGGGTATGATCATAGAGGGTATAGTCATAGACTGTATAATCAGAGTGTATTATCATAGAGTGTGTAATCACGAACCTTGTTTTCAGTGGCGTGTTTCTCCTTCTCCACTTTGGCCAAGGTCAGCTCCAGGTCATCAATGTCCTTCTTGAGCTCAGAGCATTCATCCTCCAGCTTCCGCTTCTTGGCGGTCAGCTCAGCGTTGATCTCCTCCTCGTCCTCCAGTCTCTCACTTGTCTCTTTGAGTTTTGCCTCCAACTGGATCTTACTTTTAATAAGACCCTCACATCTCTCCTCAGCATCGTTAAGACTATCTTCTCCCTTGGGGTCAAAAATAAATAAAATAAGGAAACATGTCAGTGCAGTGACCCTGGACAAGACCCGGCCTCAACATATCTCTGCCAATCGAGCTTAGCTCCATTGATACAGTAAGGTTGTGTGTCGGGTTGCCGAGTTGGGGAGCACAGTTAAATCCGAGCTCGGTGCACAAACTCACTACATCAGCATTTGTTCAGGATGAACAAATGAGATAAGATAAGAGAAAGGATTCAAGCTAAGATTATAATATGTTTTGAGCTACAAAACATCCTTGCAGAAATATACTTACTGATGCGGCTGCCATTGCCAGGTTATTCTTCTCCTGTACCAGAGACACCATCTTCTCCTCCAGGTCCTTCTTCTTGGCCAGGGCAGCAGCAAAGTCAATCTTCATTTTTTCATAGTTCTCCTTCATGTTCATCAGCTCCTTCTCAGTCTCAGCACTCTGCAAAAGAGGCTTGATCTTGTAGTAGAGCTTCATCCATGGCCAGTGTTTCACGTTGCAGAATGCGCGCACGTTGAACTGGATGGTGAAAATGGCTTCTCTGTTGGGAAAACAGTTCCGGTAATTTAAAAAGTGTACCTTAAGAAATTGTAACTAAATATTACATTGAATTATGTTGTCAAAGAATACCTTCTTTTCATCATCTCAACAAACTCCAACCGCATGACGAAACCTCGGCCGAGAGCCTGAGTCATTGTGACCAGGATAAACAGCTTCTCATCTCTCAACTCCTCCAGCGCACCCAGCAGACCAGCTTTGAAGAACACCTGCATAGGATATTACAAACTATATATGTAAATAATCGACTGCAAAACCAACTTTTGGTCCTCTCTCAATAACGTTAAACAAGGTTGGCAGTGTGTTTACCTTGGTGTGTCCAAACTTGTACTCTTCGTGAGGTATGTCAATGGACCCAAGCAGCTTCTCAGAAGCTTTCTTATTGTCCATGAACTGGCCCTCGGGACATGCGGAGGGATTCAGTACTTTGTACCTGTTTTGCAAAAGTTCATGGTCAGTCATTTTTTATGCCTCCCGTTAATAGGTATGGAACTAAAACCTGGAAAAAAGGAATGAATACCTCTGCTTGAAGTCAGGATAGGGGATTCTGCTGGGGTAGCCCTTCCTACAAATCCTGATGCCCTCCAGCACACCGTTACACCTCAGCTGATGTATGACCAGGAAGTTCTCCATCAGTCCTGTAAAGATGTTGCTTCATTATTATTATCAATATTATTAGGACAAAATAAGGACACACTGGCCTAAGTTGCATTAAATGACCATCTCACAATCATTATTTAAATTAGTATTTTCTGTATTATTCCTAGAGTCTTGGAATAATATATAGCTCTATCGCCAAGACAGTATATATATATATATATATATATATATATATATATATATATATATATATATATATTTATTTATTTATTTATTTTTCCCGTTGTTTACCTGGAGTCTTGGACTCGTTAGGAATCAGGCAACGCACAAAGTGAGGATGAGTGCTCCTCAGGTTGGTCATCAGCTTCCCCAGGTTCTCCTGTTAGTAGTAGGTTCATTATCAGTTCAAAGTTATAGAATATTGTACTTTTTCCTTCACTACAATTATTTGAAAACTTTAGTTACTAGTTACTTTGCATATTTAGATTATTATTTAATTTATTGCATTTAGGCAACACAACAACGTTAAGCCCTATTTTATTCTACAGCTATTCAAGAATATCTGATCTATAAGCTCACAACATTGTTTATTTACAACATGAAAATATATTGTGCCTATTTGTTACATGACTAGATAATGTTGATAATGAATAAATATTCTTACCCTGAAAGCAGCAGACACAGTCATCATGGAACCACCCTTCTTCTTCTTGCCTCCTGCTCCCGCTCCTTTGTTAGAATCATGAGCAGACAGTTTCCTTTGACTTCAACACATTATTCTTCATTTGTTAAGTCAACAGATACTATATTGTAGGCTCTATTAGCTCAATGGTAAAAGATCCAGCAATTGCACAGGAAATCGGGTTCAAATCCGGGGTAGAAGAGGAAAGTTACATAGTGCAGCTTTAATATCACAAGTTGATGATTTTACTGTTAAATAATAATGTCATTATATTATAAACTTGGTAATTGAGTTGATTAGATATATTGATTTCCCTTATTTTTGGGGAGGATAGAACACAGCCAGCAGTTTAACTGTTATACCTTTCAGGCTCAAGTGGGGGATAGAACACAGTTTAATTGTTATTATTACATTCAGCAGGAGGATAGAACACATTATTATATTATTATTATATTAATAACATACCTTCAGGCTCAGGAGGAGGATAGAACACAGACAGCAGCTTCACTGAAGACTTCTGGTACAGTTGCACCACAGAGTCGTTGAGGGGATCCTTGTTTTTCTCTAGCCAGCCTGTGATGCTGTAGTCCACCGTACCGGCGTAGTGAATAAGGGCGAAGTGGGGCTGCATTGCCTCAGGCTTGCCTTTGGCAGGCTTGGGCTTCTCAAAGGCTTTACACTTTCCAAGATGCTGATCATAGAGCTTGGCCTTGAAGGTGGTGTCTGAGGCCTTTGGGAACATGCACTCCTCTTCAAGGATGGAGAAGATGCCCATGGGCTTTGTGAAGGAGACAAAAGACAAATCACCAAAAAGCAGAAACTTAATGCAATGACAAAAACAATATTCAAGATATTCAAGACATGTCAATCATTGGATGCCAGAAATTTCAGGAACATTTTCAAAAATTTCGACATAGATAAGCCCTTATGAATATATATGAATCTTGAATTAATTCACCTGTGTGATTCCCATAGCTCACGTTTCTCCACTCACTCCTGATTTCAATTAGGGAAATACTCTTGGGGCCCTACTGTATAATTGGCACTGCTATACCCGCACCCGCTGCCCACTAGCCGTGAATTATTGCCCACTACCTGTGAATTACAGGTAAGGGAGCTGGCACTGTCTCTAAACGCTATTTTGCTGCCGCTATACCCGTTGTTCATTATGCCTACTCCACTATTTGCGCCTGGAGGTGTGGCAGTGGGCGTGTTGTTGCATTATCCCCAAAATTGCTATTTTGACCACACATGTTTGGGACAGCGCATAGCAGAATCTAAAACCACCGGCTAAGCCAAATTGGTTTGGTAGAGCGCGCCTGCAATGGATGTCTGGAGTCGGCCAGGAAGCACAAAATGGCACAACATTCAAGGTCTCCCTCTCTCCTAATTCTCAACAAATCTCTGTGATTCTAATTTTCCTATAATCAGCAGGAGGGAGAGTGTCAATTGTGTTTATATAAGATGATTACAAATTACTCACTTCAGTCTTATTCATCGATTACGCATGAACTAATGAACTGATTACAAAAATATAAAATTCTCTCTAATCAGTAACATGTAGGTGATACTTATGTCTATCAAATATGGTTTTATTGAAAGGCAATCAAAGGCTAGAGCCTATAAAGTAAGCATTGGGCATATGTGTCCTATGTTAAATCCCCTCACTGCGGCTGCAGCGAGAGGAGCAGTGTTGCCCGAATTTGCGAGAGGAATAAGCAACCATGTCTATGAAAACAAAAGAAGAGACTATAATAGGCCACTTCAAACCTATAGAGCACTTGTCTGCCATTAAACAATGTGCATATTTATATATGTGGTTATTTGAAAATAGCTAATCCACAATCTCACAACCGCTGACTTACCTTCTCAATGAGCTCAATACAGACGGCCAGGTCCATGCCAAAGTCAATGGTATCCCAGGGAATGCCCTCTTTCTTGTACTCTTCTTGTTCCAGTACAAACATGGTGTGATTGAAAAACTGTTGCAGTTTCTCATTGGTGAAGTTGATGCACAGCTGCTCTAGGGTGTTGAACTGTAGGTGGAAATATCATTTGTTTTTTTGTAAATTAACGCCGTAATTGCACAAAAACGCCTTACTTACACAAAGGAGACTCTTTGTGTCTCCTACTGGAGAGACCGCAGCTTATCAGATTATTGGCTTAGGAATGCGAAAAAAAATAAATAAAAAAATCCATGAATTCAATGCTTCATGGGCTGTGCAATTGATAGAAAATAAGTAATTTTTTGGGTGAACTTCTCCTTTAAAGTAATTGTGACAAAAGGTAATTAGTCTACAACATAAAAAACAAGTCCATGCTTACATCAAAGATTTCAAAACCAGCGATGTCCAGCACACCAATGTAGTAGCTTCTCGGGTTCTTGGTGTCCAGCATCTCGTTGATCCTGATGACCATCCACAAGAACATCTTCTCATAGATGGACTTAGCTAAGGCACCCACTGAGTTCATCACCTAAGGAAACAGGAAAGTTATTAGTAGGGGTGTGAATTGTTATTACATTTCTTCCAAAGAAGTATACCTCCATGCATTTTCCGACTGTCACCCACTCTGTTGAAATGAGACATTATGTGAATTGTTAAAGGTAGGGTAAGTGATATTTTTTGGTTAAAACAAAAAGTATTTTGTTAAAAGGTTAAAATACTATATTCTGATAGTAATCATTGCTATAGAGTGTTTGTTCAGTAACAGGAGTCTCCCTGTCTCTCCAGCTCTTTAATAAACAGAAATTACATTTTTCGGTAGGTGTCAAAATCTCAGCCAATCAGGAGAAAGTACCCATTTTTAAGCTTAATTTGTATAGTGTTCCAGTTCAAATTTTATCAGCTCATTTCTTAGTATCATCACTTCCAATTTCACTTGTTTAATCTGTATCCTGATTGAGTTCTCTGTCCTGGTTGGAAAAAATTGTAAATGAAACTGAAACGAAAATGCATTTTCTGTTTTATAAAGAGCTGGAGAGACAAGGAGACTCCTAATACTGAACAAACACTTTATAGTGATGAGTACTATCAGAATATAGAGCTACTTAACACTTATTTTAACCAAAGCAAATCACTTACCCTACCTTTAAGTGATTTGTTTTGAATATAATTACTTTTTTATTACTTTAAAATGCTGAATGTTAAAATGTGTGTGTATTTAATTGTTTATAGTTTCACCGAACCACCTAAGCTGGCTCCTCTCCAAGTGAAGGAGCAGTGGTTCTGCTCAGTGTGGTCTCTCATTATTATTTTCTCTCATTATTTATTTGGCAGTGTATTATTTGTGTCCACGCATGCGCTGTGTAACTGGAAAAAAGTGACGCATATCGCGTAGTACCACTAATAAATATTTCGCAATAATGTAGTTTCATACAAATACAAAGTGTGCGGTAAATATGAAATGTGGTTTATTGGATTTCCCATGGCATGCATTGTTATTTGTGCATAGTGTGGAAGCAATTGCACTGCTGGTGTGCTAGAAGAAGACACACGGATAAACAACGTTTGTGACGTCCACCCACCCACTACGCAATTTTAATATAGGATGGCTACACAACGTGTAGTTCTTATGGGTAGCACTACAGTCAAAATATGTCAGACTGCAATTAAGTCTGTACACAACTCAAAAATATATTACAGTTCTAATGGTATGTTTTGTCAAGAATATAAGGTGCGTATGAATTCAGAACAATAAAATAAAGTAACTTTCTCACCTGTCCCACAGTTTGTCCCTTAGTGACATACTCGTTTCCAACCTTCACTCTGGGGTAGCAGTAAGCCTTCAGCATCTCTCCCGAGTTCAGACCCATCAGGTAGCCAATCTTGTCAGCCACTAAAATAAGTCATAACAATTTAGAATGTATTCAAATACAATTCTTATGATAAACTATTGGTTGTTTTCATTCCTTGGCTGAAGATAATGCTCACCCTCTTCGCCATCAGGCTCAGCCTGTTCCTCACGCTGTTTCTGTTTGAACTTCAAGACCCCATGATGCATCACTGCACCGGTGAACTTGTAGATGGACTGCTTCTCGTCATTAGTGAAGCCCAGGATGTCAATAGCATCCTGTCAATCAAAAGATTGAGATTAATACATTATATTAACAAACATCACTTATTCACTTTAGAAGGACATCAACAGCATCCTGTGTTCTAACAAGACCAGGAGACCTGGTTCTGCCAGACCCAGACTTCACATGATGTGTCCGAATGTGTCTATGCCCATGTATGGACGAAAGGGGGACAGACTTTTATGGTTGGGGCCTAAGGACAAAGTGACCAAAACCTTTTTTGCCCATGTATGGAGAAAACATGCGCACAGGCGTCACCAAATTTGGAGCGACGCCCCTCTGTACTCTGATTGGTTAGGAAAATACAAGGTTCACTCCCACTCCTAGACCACAGTTCCTGCAACGTTACCCCAGGCTTTTTTTCTTTTGAAACATGCATGGGTTACCGAGGCTAAAGGGAGAGAAACGGCCACCCGTCTGAGAGAACTAATTTCGGCTGCTTGTATCAGCAATCTTATTCTTTCGGTCATGACCCACACTTCATGACCATAACAAACATCACTTTAGAAAATTCATGCATTGCACTTGCAGAGCAACTGACTCTACAATGAATATTAGAAACCTATTATAAAAATATGTTTACTGACATCAGTGGCCTCCAGCTCCTCTTTGTCATTAATGCTGGCCACAGTGATCTGACCCATGCTGCACAATGGGAAGTCATAGGGGTTGGTGGTGATCAGACACATGTCTGAAAAGGGATTGAAAAGAAAAAGGGTGAAAATTCGTTTTTATTCATTAATTGGTGTAATCACTGCATCATTAATCCATTTTCAATTTACCAATAATGTAAGCTTTGTGACCGGTCATCATCTGATAGAAGATATGATATCCTCTCTCAGCAGCGAGCTGGTAGGTCACTCTGGACTTCTCCAGCAGATCTATAAGGGTGGTATTATTATTATTATTAATAATAATATTGTTATTGTTATTGTTATTGTTATTATTATTATTATTATTACTTAAGTCAAAATGTATAAGTGATTGGCACATATAATTTAATTATCATATGAGAATTTCATACTTACATGTCTCAATATCAGCACTGGCCAATTTACCGGCTTTGTTGAACCAGATTCGGATGAATTTACCCTGTTTCATAAAGCACAATTTGTAAAAAAAAAGTCCCTCTACATTATGAAATGATTGCAGGATTTCTCATTACATAATTATTTTACACTTACAAAGCGAGAGGAGTTGTCATTCCTCACAGTCTTGGCATTACCATAGGCCTCCAGCAAGGGATTGGCTGCAATAATCTGATCCTCCAGTGACCCCTAGACATCACCAAATTTTGAATTGGGACAGAATTATTTTGAATTGAATTGCTATATTGCATATAAATTCTTTATGTTCAACATGTGTAATTCGTCCAAGTTTAAATCCTGTACAAGTACCTTGATTTTGCCGGCACCGATATTTGGTGCTTCCGCCTTTCCTGAACCAGAACTAGCTGCTGTTGCAAAGTACTGGATGACACGCTTGGTGTTCACAGTCTTTCCAGCACCGGATTCTCCACTGGTTATAAATGCATACATTCAGAGAAACGCAGTTAGTGAATTTGAGTACAATGTTCTTTTTTTATGCTTAGTAGATGAGAAACTTACGTGATCAAGACAGACTGGTTCTCATGATCTGTAAAAATGTAAAGCAAATGTACTTTTAGTCTGTATACAGCACAAAACTATTATAGTTTATTTTTGTTACATTGACTTGACCAATACGTACCCATCATCATGAACTGATAGGCGTTGTCAGAGACAGAGAAGATGTGGGGTGGAGCCTCAATACGCTTCTTGCCTCTGTAGGCATTTACAACCTGCTGGTCGTACACTGGGAGCCACTTGTAGGGGTTCACAGTTGCACAGAACAAGCCAGAGTAGGTCTGAAGAGGACAAGAGAGAGAACATTATAACATACAACATAACAGCGAGCACCTCACTACTGTATCTGTATTTTTTAGGTGTTTTTTTTACTTTACTGGAGTATGACATTTTCAATACTTTTACTTCTACTCCACTACATCGCAGAAGCAAATATTATACTTTTACTCCACTACAATTATTTGAAAACGGATTATTATCAGAAAACATACATTTACCACTTCAGCCTCATTTAAAATTAGTTGAAAATAGCGGATCTACATACAAGGGTCACGTTGTGACCCGTACATTTGAAAACTTATGAAATGGGACATTCTGCATAATGAGTACTTTAAGTATATTTTGATGCCAGTACTTTTGTACTTTCACTCAAGTAAATTTTGAATACCAGACTTTTACTTGTAACAGAGTATTTCTACATTGCAGTATTGATCATTTTACATAAGTAAAACAATTGAGTACTTCTTCCATCACTGGCTGGGGGATTACAGCCACCAGTTGCAAGTGGCATGAGGCAACAGCCAAGCATTATTACACCCCATCTTGTTTAGTTTTCTTCAGGATGTTAGAACACTTTTTTCTCTTTTCTTTTCTATTGACAGCTCAGAGCAGAATGCTGTACTGTTCTCAGAGTCAGCAGGTATAACATCTTACATAGATCATCCACGCTGCATAACGCTCTTTGAGGTTATACAGGACAGTGGCTTCAGAGAGGTGGGTCATCATGGCCATGTCCTCAATCTTGTCATACTTGGGAGGGTTCATGGGGGTCACATCGTCCTCTTTTACAGTTCTTTCCTAAACAATAAAAACAAGAAAACACACAACTTCAGAATGTGTTGTGATTACAGTTGTACAGTGCCACTATTTGATTTTAGATACACCTCTACCTACGTACCTCCTCGGTGTCAAGCACCGTCACGGTGATTTTGTTACCGTCCCTCTTTAGAATTTTACACTTGAGATACAGCTCCTTAACATCGGCCACATATGCTGCAGTTTTGGCATCAAAGGGCGAAGCTTGAGCCTCCATTCTCTCCCTCTCTGGCTTACGGAGGTACATGGCGGCCCCGCCATATTGCTCCATCTCCGCGTCCGTACTCATGGTGGCGGCTTTCTGTAGACAGAAATAAAGATGCCGTTGATGCCTTTGCTGACTTCAGATCTGAAGAGAATTGTAGGACTTTTTCAGACTATATAGTCTTGTAGGTTAGTTTAATAGAAAAAGGATGAACACTCACTTCCTTCCCCCTCTACGCAGTAACAGCTGGAACAAAGTGCAAACCCTAAGTGTGTGAGGGGGAAGAAGGTTTATTTGTCAGTACTCGAACTCGTATTGTGCTACAACAACAATGACAATAGTAATAGAATGGTAAAATGAATAAATAAATAATCAAAACTAAGAAAAAGTACAATTTTAATCAAATGAAAGTATGAAAAGCCTTCAGCTTAGCATAATAAGGGCAGGGAGAATAAAGGTAAAAAATATATAAATGTGCAATGAGGCACGAGGCATATAAATGTACAATGAGTAAGGCATATGTAGCTTTAGGAAAAGACGTGTATTTGCAATAGCAGAGACACTGATACTAAATGAACAATAGTAGTAACTAATATTTATACTAAAACTGCTAGTCACACTAGAAGTCACATACCTTGTATCTATATATTTTATATCAGCAATAACAACTGTTTTTGTAACTATAGCATTGATGTTAACATTCAGATCACACTATACGAGACGACTACAGTTTCTGTGTTAAATGCTACTTTACACCACTTGGTAAGAGAGAAAAAGCTCAATTTCTCAATAGTTCCACATTTGAGTTTTGATCCAATTTAGCATACGTGTTATAGTAGTTATATATTCATTTCATATATTCATGTTTTATATAGTTATATTCATGCCATGAAATTAAATTATATTTGCTACATTTGGTTACATTGTTTGTTTGTCAAAGACAACTGAACAAATTGTCAGGCAGTTAGCATCTTACATTTATTTCACTATAAATGACAGCGAAACAAGTCTCACTCACCTCCCAAATGAAACTCTGAAATCCTCCTGCGCTCAAACCATCTCACACCGGCCTCTTTTATATTGAGGGTTTTATCGCTTGCTACGCAGCATCTAAAGTAGGGACATGCCTTTAAAGGGATTTTATTCAGTATCTTATTGGTATTTTATTAGTCATAAACTAAATCCTATTAATATATCTTGGTATGAAATTGTAACTTATACCTTCAACCTTGCCCACCAGAGTTGGTACCACTTGTAAGACATTCATGACCTTGACTTCATACCAGTTGCTTGTAATAAAAATAATCAAGGTTTGGCATGGTCCATGGGTTTATTCATTGGGCATAGAATTAAATGTTCAATGTGATCTTACTATTCAGAATATGTTTGATGACCCAGACGGAAAAGAAGAAGAGGAACAAGCAAGGGGCGTCAATTGGGCTCCCAGGGGCAGGGGATGGCTATCCCTCGTGTCCCCATTGAACCTCAGATTCAGTTCTCTTGTTCAGGGCAATGGTTTTTATCACTTTTGTTCAAGATTGTAACTGCTTTATAAAAACAATTGGTGTAGCTGTTTTAGATTTTTTAGTATTTTCTGTTTGATTATTGTTGTATATGAATGACTCTACCTGTTGAGTATTGTTACCTCGGCTACACAAAATGAGGGCCTGCCCCTCAACTGTAATAAAGGTTATGCTGATAATGATGATTAAACCTTAAATTCACTTTTTTTTAAGGACGGCTTGGAATTCATCTGAATCCACACGATTCCATTTTGTTCTTTGCATTTGACATAATCTATTTCATCTAACTAAAAGCTAGATAATGGTGATGTGGTGCTCAGGAACTAAGAGGTAATTGGGACGATTACCTGTGCCTCACCATTAGCTGGTGTTAGCAAAGAAACCAGCCAGTCTTCCTGGGGCCCACATAACAAACACATGAAAACACACTTTTTGCTCAGGTTCACATGGTTAATAATAGGCTCTATTTGTGCTCTAGGTGTCTATAGTGCAGGTAACGTGATCTGTGTCTGAGTTTCCATGCTAGATCACTGAGATGCAATCACGGGTCATCTAAATGGTAGCTATAATAATAATAATATATCAAATCACGCTTTTCTAAGTACCAAAAGCTGCTTTACATGGGGGGGAGGAGAAAACAACAAAAGAAAATCAACTTTATTAGAAAAAAACACTATTCTAGACTATGGAATAAAATCAATGAAAACTGTGGAATGGTGAGACAGTGGGCCGTGTCAGTTACCTGGGACAGGTCATATTGAAGAGGTAGAGGTGGGTATTGAAAAGCGGTTCTGAAGGTTTGGATACATACACTATATCCATCAGGGTAAACATATAATGGAACATACTATACACATAGGCCCATAGATGTGGGATTTATTTACACAATCAAGCTGAGGTGGAAGAAGTACTCAGAAAAGTTAATGTAGCACTACCACAATGTAGAAATACTGTTACAAGTAAAAGCCCTATATTCAACATTTCACTTGAGTAACAGTACAAAGGTATTGGCATTAAAATACAGTACTTAGTACAATACCAAATGGAAAAGTACTTATTATGAAGAATGTCACAATGTGCTGCGAGGTTGTAGATCGGCTACTTTCGAATAGCCGAAGTATACAACTCTCCCTTATTTGGTGGGGGAGGGAGGGTCTATCTTCTTTCTCGAATCACTTGGGGAGGGCCAAGGAAAGGGTATTTCTGTCAAAGGGAGGGTCATGACTTTCAGCAACCCTCAGTTTAAATAATAAACCGTCCCTTCCTGTAAACTCTGGTCGTTCAACAAAGTATAACTGTGTTTCATACATGATGTGCCTCTTGCATTCTGTGTGGACATGTTAATGAGCTGATCCTCTTCTGTAGTAGGCTATTTAAATAGAAATACTTTTGGAATTAAAGCACAAGCCTCCTCAAATGACCACTGATTTTGCAGCCAATGCTCGCGTCGCAACGCGTTGTGAGCTTGTAGATCTGCTATTTTCAAACATTTTAGTACTTATACTTTTAGTACTTTAAGTATATTTGCCAGTAGATGCCAGTACTTTTGTACTTTTACTCAAGTAACATGAACACAGGCCAGAGTTTTTCAATATTGTGGTATTGCTACTTTTACTTAAGTAAAATATCTGAGTACTTCTCCCACCACTGACAACCAGGCAGGATAAGAGAGGGTGACCTGAAATGGTTAAGTTCGGTTCATGCCGAAGAAGGCTCAGCCAACTGGGTTCATTATTGCAAGTGTGGCCAAACGAGCACGCCTCCTCCTCCTAAGACGTTTTGATAACCCAGATATAGCCTACCTGACCTTCATCAGAACAGTCCTGGAAATAATGCTTCACCTACTTGGGCATGTCTCCCAAAACACTTGATCCCCAATCGGCACAGTCAGCACGGCGGCCACACATCATTCGGATACCAACAGATTCCTTCCCTTGTCTGGAGGCGAGGAGAGAGGAGGCCACAACAGATTCCTTCCCTTGTCTGGAGGCGAGTAGAGAGGAGGCCACTCGAATAGAACTGAATGGATCATTTAAATACTTGGAGGTTATATCATATCACATCGTATTTGATTCTATTGACATGGGTAGAATGTATTAAGAAAATAGAAGACAAATGCAAAAAGGTGATAAAGGTGATTAGGTGTTTGTCAGGGGGCTATGATAAGGTCGGGATTAGATTACAGAAGTGTGGCATATGGGTCAGCAGCAAAGACACTAGGAAAATGTACCACTCGCACACTGGGCGCCGTTTAAAGAAAAATGATGTATTGCACAAGTGCTGTAATGGGTGTACATTTTCGCTCAGCACCTGCAAGTCTTCCTGTTATTCTATTCTTACTCTTATTCTATTTATATCAGCAGCAGCAGACAGAAGACAGTGGCTCAGGGGTAGAGACTGGCCGGTAGAGCGGCCGGATGGGAACCATGAGGTTCCCAGTTCGATCCCGGGCTCCCCCTGAGTAAGTATCGAAGTGTCCTTGAGCTAGACACTGGACCCCTAATTGCTCCCGAGAGCAGGTTGGTGCCTTTGGCATGGTTTCTTCTGCCATCGGTGTGTAAATGGGTGATGCACAAATTATGTAAAGCGCTTTGGATAAAAGCGACATAAAAATGCACCATTTACAGACTTAACCCATTCAATCCCGGAACGCATCTGTGTCATTTTAGATTTTAGCTACACTTTGGCTATTTAAAAATAGCAGATCTGCAAGCTCAAAGCTCGTAGCTTGTACAGTAGATCTGCTGTTTTTGAAAAATCTTGAACATTAAGTGAAAATCTTTAAATACATATATTTTTTTGAAACATTTTTAACTCAAATGTTTGCTTCTGGGGGGTCCCTGGAGGCTGGAACAACATATTTTGATGAAAAAAACATTTAATTTTGGGGGTCCTTGACAAGAAAAAGTTTGAGCACCACTGATATAGCAACAACAGTTTTTCAGAAAAATTAAGACATTTGACAGTTACAAATGTTCGCTTTGAAACATATATATAATGTAAGATTAGCAAAAAATATTTTTCAAAAATAGCAGATCTACGGCACTCAGTGCCGCGCTATGAGCTTGTATACCTCTTATTTTTATAGCCAAAGAAATCTAAAATGACAGAGATGCGTTCCCGGATAAAGAGACTGGATGTTCAGGCTCAAGCGTCTCTGAGAGTTTACACATGGAGCCAAACGGTCTGCGTTGGACTGTTTAGGTTGTAATCAGGTCTCAGTTTGAGCATAGAGAGGAGAGCATAAAGTCAACACTTTGTGCCACGGCCAACAGAGTCTGCTCTGCATACAGCCAGCCAAACGCTTTCCAGGGATGACATACACTTCTGTCTAAAAATATTTACCAAAAAAAAAACAGAAAACAGACTGCATACGAACATCAGAACGAAATGAAATACAGTTCAGTGATATGAACTGACTGATTTGATAGTTTAAAAAACTCACCGATGGATTTTCTAGAGATGTCTAGGGCCAACATGGTGGGCCTACACCGTAAAAATCGAGTGTGCTTTTATCCATTTGTAAACGGACCAAATGGACCCCCATGGGCAAATGGACCCCCACGGGGCCATTTGCCCACTCTCTGAGTTAAATTAACACGATTTTACTGTGCAGTACAGGAGGCGAAAGAGGAGAGGAGAGGAGAGGAGAGGAGAGGAGAGGAGAGGAGAGGAGAGAAAAGGGGAGGAGAGGAGAGGAAAGCATCGGAGAGGAGAGGAGAACAGGGGAGAGGAAAGGGGAGGGGAGGGGAGGAGAGGAGAGGAAAGCAGGGGAGAGTAGAGGAGAGGAGAGGAGAGCAGGGGAGAGGAACAAAGGCATGGTACAGAGATCAGGTAGGGGACAAGGCCCCCTGCGGAGCTTAAAGAGACATTCAACAAAAGGAGTACAGTTGACATGCATTACTGATAAAATGCTCCTTTAAAAGGAACGTCACACCTTAATAGGATTTGATCCCACTCAGCAAAATACTCACTTTTCTTCTGCAGGAAACCTAAGCTGTTTTAAAAAAAAAGAGTTAAGCCACCTTTGTATTTTTTCTTTTCTTTCTTAAGACACTAGAATGGATGAGAAGGAGACCATATAGGAGAGACAGACAGACAGACAGACAGACAGACAGACCAACCGACAGACCAACCGACTGACAGACAGAAAGACAGACAGCAGGAACCCTGAGAGGGAGACAGTGTAGGAGAGACAGACAGTAGGAAAGCTGAGAGAGTCAGATTGGGGGGGGGTCTAAACCATATCTCTTGTGACTCCAAAGCAGGATTTTATGGCCATAAGGTGTGAAATTATCTTTCAATAGAAACACAATAGAGGAATACATCTTTTTAAAATGAGGGGAGAGGGTGGGAGGGGCTTGTGGTTTTATTGTTTATTAAGGATCCCCATAGACCCCTTAACAGACGACGTCATACTGGCTGCGTGCAGCCAGTATGCGCGCAACGAAACCCATTATATCAGGTCTCGTTAGGACGCGTCTCACTAGCCAACAAACACAAGAGGGGGTTGGGGTGTGCTGAAACCAGTGCACCCCGAAACAGGTTGGGAATTGATTGCGTGAAACAATCACCTGTGCGTCCAGGCTCAATGTTAGTAAACAAATAATTGGTCTATTAGTCTACACCATAGTGGAGACTATTCTCCCTGGGGTGCAGGCAAGAATAAAATAAAACAAAAATTACATTAAAAGTAAAATAAGAATAAAACAAAAACATGTTTTTGTTTTTAAAGTTTTTAAAGAGTTAAAGTAACTCTGATTTATACTTGACTTACTTGACTTAAGCCCTTTGCTCCTCCAGGGTGCATAGGCCGTTGACAAATGTCCTCCATTTCACTCGTTTTTTAGCGGTTCTTTCGAGATCTCCCCAGTTGAGCCCGCTCTCTGATATCTCTGCCTCGACGCTTCTTCTCCAACTGTTCCTGGGGCGACCTTGTTTCCTTTGCCCTTGAGCGTTCCATTTCAGGGCTTGTCGGGTGATGTTTGTAGCAAGTTTTCTGAGGGTGTGGCCAATCCAACTCCACTTTCTCTTTTGGATTTGCAATTCGATGGAATCCTGATTTGTTTTCCACAGGTCCACATTGTTTACTTTGTCTCTCTACCAGATGTGTAGGATTCTCCTGAGACAGGTGTTAATGAATGTTTGCAGCCTGTGTGTTGTGTTTTTTGTTGTTGTATCCAAGTCTCAGATCCATACAGCGTCACCTGTTTCACACTGAAGTTAAAGATGCTCATTTTGGTGTTGATGGAGATGTTCTTTGAGCTCCAGATCTTCCTGAGCATGTTGAACACCACTCTAGCCTTCTTGATTCTGCTTCTTATGTCAGCATCCGTCCCTCCGGTGGTGTCCACAACACGGCCAAGGTGTGTAAAAGCTTCTACCTCCTCTAGAGCAGTGCCGTTCATAAGGATAGGGTTAGGGTTGATTGTTTTGGCGTGGATCTTGATCACCTGTGTCTTCTTTGCTATTATTGGGAGTGAGACAGAGTTTTATTGCAGTTTGTCAGAGTCTGTCTGTCTGTCTTCTCTTGATTTGTGTTTGTGTATGTGAAAGGATAACTATGTCATCCGCAAAATCAAGATCATCCAGCTGCTCCCACATTGTCCACTGAATTCCATTTCTCCTCCCCTCAGCTGTCTCCCTCATGAGTCATGACCCAGTCAATTGCCAGGAGGATCAGGGATGGTTAAAGTAGGCATCCCTGCTTGATGCCCGCCTTGACATCAAAGCTCTGAGAAAGCTGGCCAACTCTGATTTATAGTGTAGTGGAAAACCAATTATCCTTCACCTATACAATCAGAACCTTACTGTAGCGCAGTGGTTCTCAAAGCTCGTGACCCCCCAAAATATTCATGTTTGAACTGGGGACCGCCCACCCTGTAAACAAGCACCTGGAATTGTAGGAGTTGAGGCATTACATTTAGTTAGACTCGGTTCTACAGATACATATTGTGAAAATAGCCGATCTACATGTGAGGCGTTGTGAGTATGCTATTTTCATTTAATTAAAAACATTTTTTTTACCTTTAATATTTGACAATTTGGTCAATATTTGACCATTTGTTATAGAATAGTTTGTTGATTACTTTTGACGCAGTATTGGTGTTATTTAATATTATTTTAGTGGCATTAAAAAGGTCTTAAAAGTCCTTAAATTGACATATGACAATTTATAATATTATTATAAATGTGCAGATACACTGTGTATACACTTATACTGTATGTTGGTTTGTTTACTGTTGAGTTAGAAAACAATGTTGCACATTAAGCTAATCATCTGGGGACCCTCAAAAATCTGAGCTGAGGTGCGCTTGATTTCTTCTCCTCTTTTTTAAGATGCCTTTCCACTCACTTGCGTTGGAGAACTTGTAGATCGGCTATATTCACTTTTAAATACGGCTCAAGTGGTCAATTGATAGTGTATTTTTGTACATCCAGGGGACACACTAAATTGTTAACCAATTAGAGGCAATATATTCAGATCATATAGAGCTGAACTCCATGAACCCTGACCTCTACTTGGCCCTGTGACCTCAGCAATATGTGTGTGTGTGTATGTGTGTGTGTGTGTGTGTGTGTGTGTGTGTGTGTGTGTGTGTGTGTGTGTGTGTGTGTGTGTGTGTCTGATTGTGTGTCTATCAATGCAATCTGTGTGCAGCAATTGAACCTGATACAGACTATTACACGCAAGATGTGTGTGTGTGTGTGTGTGTGTGTGTGTGTGTGTGTGTGTGTGTGTGTGTGTGTGTGTGTGTGTGTGTTAGGAGGCAGAGGGAAGGTGATAGCCAAGAGACTGATGGAGACAAGGACACTTGAATGACACATTCACTGAGGGAAACAGGAGGAGAAGGAAAAGGTGATGGGATGCAAGGAGAAGAGAGGAGAGGAGAGGAGGGGGGAGGAGAGAAGAGGAGAGGATTCAGGGATATTGTGATATGTAAAGGATAATGCACTGTGAGGAAGTCAGTTATGAGTAAATAAGCACACAGCAGGGGAGTGTGGGGGTCCCAGTAGTACTATGGTTAACTTATTTATTTACTCATAATTGTCTTGCAATGGGAGCGCCATGTTTTTAAGAGACTGATATCCTTGCCTTAGTAGCACAGGACTATTTAGTAGTCCAGGACTTAGTAGTCCAGGACTATGTCATCAGTATCTACCAGACTAGACCATTATATAGACACACTGATAGGCTTGTTGACTTGGAGAAAGATGCATAAATTACACAAGTGCACTATAATACAGTATGTATAACTACCCTGTGTACAGCTTAATCATCAAATAATTGAGATGATTCTATGTCGTTGTTATTGAGCGTAACCGACTTCATGGAGACAAACTCCCGTTGGTTAGGGGGGAAATGAACAGAGAGCATGGTGTAGTAGCAACAACTCTCTCTGAGACCAGAGTGGCTCATGGGAATTGAAGTTCCCTTGATGTTGGGTCTGGTTGAGAAGCAGAGATTCACCAAGTATTCCCAGCAGTACATGTACTTAGTTACTTTAAACCACTGGTTAAATGGTATTAAAAACATCTACGCCTATACCAGTAATACTGTGGCAGGTCAAGAGCTCAATTCTTTAGGCTTTTTCACCTGGACAGGCATAGTGCTTTGGCTTTAGGACAGTTATCCATAACTATCAAGAGGACCTGATCCAGGCGCTCGGGTGGCGCAGTGGTAAAGTGCCTGCCCACCACCGCAGAGGTTGTGGGTTCGAATCCATCCGCCTTTGTCGAGTGTCTAATATACGAACAGAATTGGCCCGTGTTCAGTGGAGGGAAGCCGGGCAATAATTGTCACTGTACGTACTCTATACATGCTGGGGCAGTACCTGCAGGGAGTGTTGGGTGGGAGGAGTAGGACGAAGGCTCTAAGTCCTCCCGGTGGGGCCTCCTTACTGGCAGGTGAGTCAACAAATGTGTGTGGGGAGGAATTCATTGGCATGACGACTAAATTGGGGAAAAAAAGGGGATATAAAGCACAAAAAACAAAGTGTCTAATCCATAGTTTAAGTGTTCAAAATACAGCGTACAGAGTAAAATAAAGGCTGACAGAGTTAAACATCAGTGAATGTTTATTACCAAAAGCAAAGACATTCTTAATGAAAACCAAAACACTCACAAATTAGTGTTGAACAACAAAGCCCTAACGGACATACTGTACATGTACTGTACACATACTGTACATGTACTTAGGCCTTAGCTTGTGCATCGAACATTTTTGGAAAATTTTCAATAACTTTGATTTTTTAAATTCTCCTCTTCTAGGGGTCCCTGGCACAAAACCTTCTCAGGTGGAGGTCCGAGGCCAAATACATATCAATTTGGGGGTCCTTAAAGCAGTCCGTAAAGCAGTGCTGGGCGATAATGGACAAAATCAATTATCACAATATTCTTCACCAAATACCTCAAAATCGACATTGTGACGATAATATCATATCGTGGCAATAATATCGATTTTCTTTTACATTTTTTGACAATTCTTAAAAAGTATTATGAAATAAGGCTTACGCAAATAAAACCCAAAATAAACACTTATTTTCTTTTGTCTAGATATCGATATTATATCGATATTACCCACCCCAAACTAAGGACAATATATATACCCAAAATGCGGTTGATTTAAAGTCAAACTAGACGCACTGGTTCCGAAACGTTTTAGCTCAAGACCCAAAAGGGAAATTTGATGTCTCCCTGGGACCCAAACAAGTGAAAATATATTATCATCATCACTACTTCCACTACTTTATTTTTTTTCTAATTCACAGAATTTCCTTGATTTCTTCATTTATTTATGAAATTCTTCTAAAAAAAGAATTAGCTTTTTTTTTTGGTGAAAATTTTAGACAATGTTTTGAAATAATAATTACAAACAAATGACTTGTGTGACCCATACAAATTGGTCCGCGACCGACTATTTGGGAAACGGCGTGTTCGTTCTTCATTTTGTTCCGTCATAATGTCTGTGTTGGTGAACAAACAGATTAGAGCTGCACATGGCTGTAATACTGATAAACATGTCATCAAATCATTTAAAGTGACAGTACTGTTCACACGCTGTAGTGTGACATGAACCCCTTGTTAGAAAAGTTACAAATCGTTGCTGTCGGGGCAGAAACCTCTTATCTCAATATTCTAACGTTTTGTGTTTTTCTCATTCACTGCCAAAAAAGAAAAAGGCCAAAAAGCCCAGACCGCAAGGATTTTGCGATTTTCTTACCTTTTCAAGTAGTCACAGAATATTTATCTCCAGTACGATCGATCCCCTGATGGTTGCTAATCACGGAGGGTTTCACTGTGCTTCTGTGAAAGAAAATATCATCGCGATTCCCGTTCGCTTGTTATCCCCAGTTGAAAATAGCATGTTTCGCTCAAAAATACACAGTAAAACACAGGAGCAGAGATTCAGAATATTTCCCTAATATTTTAAACCGGGAAGTGAATGGAGCAGTACATCTTTGGATCGCGTTATCTCCTGGTTCTGTGTGAAAAACGGAGAGGAAAAAAAAAGAGACGTCATTGGAGGTGTGGGCTTACAAAAAACGTCAAAAGACGTCATTGGCAGGGAATGAGCTAACACCCTACTTGATCATACTACAGCATCAAAAGTAACAGATCTGGCAAGCTCGAAACGCGTGGATCTGCTACTTTTGATGCTTTTGAATTTGAATCCTGAAACGTTTTGGAGATACGGTTTCCACCTGACATTGACATGATGTTGCCGACATAGATCCCCTATTTACACGTGACATTAAAATGTGTGTCTCGTATCCAGATCGTGTCTTCATAACATATCTGACCTGGTTTACATTTTCACCTGCTGGTGTCAATCAGAGATCATAGAAACCTAGATACCTCATTGGCCGCTGGCTGCAGTTCATTGGAGCGACCTGAATCCGCGGGGCGCCATATTCGGGAAGACACGCTGCCACTCAAAGTGACTACTTGGCCAATCACAGCGCGTCTTTTCCCGGGACTTGTCAGAATGTAGTTGCATAAACAATATCCTGTATTTTTATACAACTAGATTCTGCTAAGTCCCGGAAAAGACGCGCTGTGATTGGCCAGTCACTTTGCTAGGCAGTTTGCCTTCCCAAAAATTGCGCCCTCAGATACAGACGCCCCAGAGTCGGAGGAGGCGTCTACCTTCATATGTCTACGGTATGGTGTCAATAGGCTCTATGCACAGCAGCCATATTGGAAAGAAATTGGGCCTCTTAGTTAGCCTACTTCCTTCACATGTGTTACCAATGATACTAATACTACTAAGGCTCGGTTCCATTCTGGTCAAACAGAGTCAGGGTGCTGATATTGTACATGTTTAGGGTTACTGGAAACACTCTGCTACACCAGTGGGTCTCGGCCCCCTTTTCCCACCGGGGGTTGAACCGGTTCCGTTCTTGTTTGTTGAACCGGTTCAGAGTGTTTTGAGTGTGGAAACTCAAGCAGAGTTCGTGGCCGGTTCTGTGAATGCACTACGGTTCCAAGAATCTAGAACGGAACCAGCTCTAGAACTTGAAATTACACTGTGCTACACTAAATGGAACAGAGCCTTAATTAGTGGTAAGACCTGTGAAGGAAGTAAGGAAGAGGCCCAATATGTCTGCTGTGTATTAATAGAGCCTATTGACATTGTAGTCAGAATGAGATCAAATGCGCATCAAAAACGCATGTACTGTAAAATGCACCCCAAAGCTCACTGTATACTGCTAATGTACTTTAATGCAACACACACACACACACTCAGAGTTATACAAAATGGATACATTAGGGTTTTTACTGTGACACGTTAATGTCATGTCTAAAGGGGTCCATGATGATAACCTGCCAGTAATGTGAGATCTGTTATTGCCACTGTCCCTATAAGACCACATTATACCCCTTGTCTTTGTTCAGTGTGTTGGAACGTGAATGAACTTAACTAGTTAGGGTGGCAGGAGTTAAAGTCAACTGGCTTAATCCGGGAAAGCAACTGTCATTTTAGATTTCTTTGGTTGTTCAAAAATAGCGGATTTACAAGCTCCTAGCGCTTGTGGATCTGCTATTTTTGAAAAATTATGAAAATGTGTGCAAATCTTTGAATACATATATTTTTAAAAGCAAACATTTGTAACTCAAATCTTTTCTTCTGGGGTGGGGGTCCCTGGAACAAAATATTTTGAGATGGGGGTCCGCTACATACATTCTTTTTTGTAATTGTAATATTTTTTCTCAAAAAGTTTGAGAACCACTGATATTATAGCTATTATAGTTTTTTTTTTAACTGTTAGGATTTAGAAGACATTTGCAGGACCCCGCAGAAGCAAAGATTTGAGTAAAAAACAGAAGCGCTTTAAAATATACATATATTTGAAGATTTGCACAAATATTTAAAAAAATAGCAGATCTACAAGCTCATGAGCTTGTAGATCTGAGCTTGTAGATCACATCCCACTGGTTGAGAAACACCGGTCTGGGGAAAAAAAAACTACATTACCTTCCAAGATTCCTTCGAGCAAGGCACTTGACCTCTACTTTTTTATTTTTTCCAGTGGAGCTGCTCTGTGGCCAACCGGAAGCAAGAATGTGGTAGAAGTTTAAAGCAGGGTGCTGCACTCTGTCCACTTACCCCTCGATAAATAAAGGTTAAAAAACAAACAAAAACATCCACTTATTAGTGGCTCCAAGTCCCGTCCAATCCGGCTCCACAGTCCCAACGGTATACTGGAACCAAGAACCACTAAAGATCTAACTGCTCTCAGAACCTGCAGGACGCCCCGACAAGCCTTCATCTGTCAGGGTTCTTCTGGAGAACAGGTCAGGACAGAGGGGAGAGGAGGAGCTAGGGGAGAAGATGAGGATGAGGAGCGGTCAGGAACAGAGGAAGGTGGTGCAGGAGGAGGAGCTGAGAAGAAGGCCATGTCATCCTTGGAGGTCAAAGGTCCGTAGGCAGTGACTGGAGCAGCAGTAGGCCACAAAGTTCACAGTGTTCCTGCGCGAGAGAGAGAGAGAGAGAGAGAGAGAGAGAGTGTGTGAGGTTTTGTAGGTTTGTGTGTCATGGCAGTGTTCAGAACGCTGCTGCTTAAGTCCTCACTAGGGGGGGCCGTGTCCGGGCAGAACACGGCAAGGCGCTCGCCTAAAAAATGCCTCCAAACGCCAGAGTTGAAAATAATTCAGCTCTCAGCAAGCAGATGAAAACGCCACACAGGCCTGCTTTCTGTTCCCAGAATCATAGTCAGACAATTAAACTCTGTTTCGTCTATTTAGATATTTGATATTCATTTTATCAGACACGCCCCCTTCCTATACAAACCCATTATAACTTCAATCTCCATTTTTAAAATGTTAGATTCATCAAAAACACCCATCCTTGGTTCTGATGATTCACCCTGCCCTCCTAATACGCGAGGGGGCCGTGTTTTGTTTGATTACTTTTTTCATTTATTTTATTTTATTTTTTTATTGTATTTATTTTTTTTTAATTTTCAAAAAAATATATTAAAAATAAATGAAAAAAGTTATCGAATAAGAACAGCTGAATGGACCTCAAAGCTCACAATGAGGTTGGAGGTCAAAAGGGGGTGGCGCCTGGAGTCAGCAAAACCAGCTAACTCCACTTTGGTAGAGTTAGCTGGTTTAGCATAAAGTTTGAGGATCTTATGGAGTTAGCTGGTTTTGTCAGAAGCGCTTTTTAATATTTTTCATTGGTTCAATATTGTTTTAATCAACACACAGACGTAAAGGGTGTTCAATAGCACTGATTTCTGGAAAGAAATTGCAAAAGCGGAAACATTTAGTTAGCTGGTTTCTGCCGGACAGCAACGATATGCAATGTGGCCCTCTGGAGTGAGTGTGGAAATATAGTGGCCCTCTCCATCATCAAAGTTGCATCACCCCTGCTCTACATAGAACAGTGAGGCAGAATAATGCCACAACAGCGCCACCCTGAACAGGCTGTGTGGAAGAGGCTTGTGAAACCTTGCTCCCATCCGGCGGGGGTTTATGAGTTTAACCACTTGAACCCTAGCGTCCTTATTCTGGGCAGGTCATAATAGGTGAACATTCAGCCAAAATAGCTGATCTACAAGCTCACAACCAGTGTTGACTCACAACCATTTTGTCGACTAAAACTATGACAAAAGATGTTCATCGACTACCTTTTTTCACTGACGAAAACTAGATAAAAACGAAATAAAAACGAAGCTATGATGACTGAAACTAGACTAAATATATTGGAAATTTCGTCAACAAATAAAAATTAGACTAAAATGTTAAGGAGGGACGAGTGGAGAAGAGATCCAGTAGAACTAAAACAAGTCATTTTAAGTTTGGTTGGACTCGGGTGTTGCGCTCTGAAAATAGCTGATCTACAAGCTCACAACACTGTAGATCTGCTATTTTCAGCATGCAATTGTAAAATCAGCCATTGCGACGCCATCAAGGCACCGCCAAAATACATTTTAGCCGACTACATCAACTGCAAACATTAAAACATTTCAGATGAAAATATGACTAAAACTAAATGGAATTGTATTCAAAAACTGAATAAAAATTGCTGTCAAAATCAACAATGCCTCACAACGCCCCCCCCCCAGAATAGGGACGATGCTGGGGTATTGCCCGTTTTGGCTGGCCCTTTGTGCTTGTTCCTCACCTACGATGCACGCCCGCCAGCGCGGTCTCCCTCAGGGGGAAGAGCTTTGGGTAGACGATGGTGAACATGGCCTGGCTGCAGCGGTGGCAGTGCCCCAGGGGGCACAGCAACAGGTCCAACAGGCTCTTGGGCATCATGCAGGGAGGCAGCAGGTTCAGCCCTGATGAACACAAACGGTTTACAGTTTTGGTTAACAGTTTAGCCATTTAGCAGACGCTCTTAACCCACTCGGACACATCTCCGTCATTTTTATTCGATTGATTTGGCCAATCAAAAATAGCAGACATACAAGCTCATAGCGCGGCACCGAGTGCCGCACTATGAGCTTGTAGATCTGCTATTTTTAAAAAATCTTGAAATTTTGTGCAAATCTTTGAATATATATATATTTTTAAGCAAAACTGTAACTGAAATCTTTGCTTCAGGGGGTGGGGGTGGGGGGGGTCCCTGGAACAAAATATTTTACAAATGTTTGCTTTAAAAATATATATATTTAAAGATTTGTGCAAATTTTCACGATTTTTCAAAAAATAGCAGATCTACAAGCTCATAGCTTGTAGATCTGCTATTTTTTGAATAGCCAAAGAAATCTAAAATGACACGAGATGCGTTCCCCGAATTGAGTGAGTTAATCCAGAGCGATTTAAGCAAGGTAAACACAAGGTAATACTGTACATCAAATGAATAGAAATAGTAATCTAGGATCATAGGTAAGGTAATCCAAGAACCTATCATCAGTCTAAACAGTATAATATCAAAACATTTATAATCTGTACATTGAAACCATACAAATATAGGATGAAAGGTCAACAAATAAACCTGGTATCTGTCTACATAAAATGCTATCTAACATTACATTTAACCTTTGCATATAAGCCTGCAAGGTCATCAAGGCTAGGTCGAGTGCTACAAGTCTTCAGACTGCAGCAGAGGATTGGGAGCGAGTCTGCGGTTCTAACAGCGATGGGGCGTTCGCTCCACAGTTTGGGACGCCAGAAGGGAGAAGAGTCTGAGACGTGGTTAAATGGAAAGACACACACAATGACACGATTGTCCCAACATTCAATACGGTGGCCATTTTGATGGTCGACGCATTGGTCAATGAAGTGCTTTTCCGCGAACAGCCGTGACTATGTCCAGCCATGTCATGTTCTTAAATTAGCCCTTTGTGTGTGTGTGTGTGTGTGTGTGTGTGTGTGCGCGCACACACGCGTGCTTGTGATTTAATTACTGCAAAGAGACAGACAACAGACAGTTAACAAGAATTCCTGTGGTCTGAACCAGTGAGTCTTCTCATGTCTTCACCAGCAGATGTTACAGCCTGCACTCCTCTCTAACGTCGGAGTGGAAAGCTTATTATGTAAAAAAAAAAACGTCAGCAAATGGAGAAAAGAACCAATTAACCTTGTTCCGATAAAAGGATCCAATGTAGTTATTTTGTCACAAGCTCTTGTTGATACTTTTCATTGGTTCAATATGTATGAAACCCACAGACACACTTAAAGGACAACTTTAGTTTTTTACAACCAAGGTTTATATTTTAGCTTGTAATTAAAGTAAATAAAAGATGAGTGTTATTTTTTTTTCATGTACTGCTTTCTACAGTTTTGGCAATTTTTGCGATATTTTTTACAGTGGGCGGGGGCATTCTGTCCGGTGGCTAAATATGCCTTTTTTACACAATAAAAAAGGTCCTGTGGTCTTTGATGGCCAAATGTGAGTTATTGGGGGCTAGAAGAGCTACTGTACATAATAATAAAGAAAACACCGGGTTATTGTGTAAAAAAAGACATATTTAGCCACCGGACAGAATGCCCCCGCCCACTGTAAAAAAGATCGCGAAAATTGCTAAAACTATAGAAAGCAGTACATTTAAAAATTTTAACACTCATATTTTATTTACTTTAATTACAATCTAAAACATAAACCTTGGTTGTAAAAAACTAAAGTTGTCCTTTAAACCACTTTCACTTCTAAAAATGTTAAAAAGTGGCAAGAATACAAAGTCACTCACTCGCAAGCTACTACTGCTGGGTAATCCACTGTCTGTACAGACTGCATTTGAATGAACAATATGAAAGAAACTGAATGACGATACTGAAGATATTCTTATAATCCATGTCGTTTTAAACGGAATCTTTCTCTGTTCCATTTTCCCATAACCCCTTAACTGTTTAACTGCCAGAGTATAGTGTAATAGTGTTACGCTACTGCCAGCGAAAATCACATCACGTCCTGCGAAGTGACGTGATTACATTTTTTACATTATTATTAATTTCATCATGCGTCTCGCTAGCCAATCACAGCGCGTCTGCGAAGTTTGAAGTTAATTTCATCATGTGTCTCGCTAGCCAATCACAGCACGTCCTGCAGGTGTGATTTTTTTTTTAGTCTATGGGCGTGTTTTCCACAGCATGGCGTCACAGCGAAAGACAAATTTTCACGACGAAAAGAAAAACTTTCACCACGGATGGGTCCTAAACCCTCTTATAGGAGCAGTTGCACCGCTCAAAAAATACACAGGAGCCGAGATAGAGCATTTTTAAGCAATAAGTTAACCAGGGAGTGAATGGAGCAGCACATCTTTGGATGGCGTTATCTCTGGTTCTGAGTGAAAAAAATAAAAAAAAAGAAAATAAGCAAAGATTTGAGTTACAAATGTAAAACTATATATTTATATTCAGGGGCGCCCGCTGGCCTAGCGTTCCAGGCGCATATCACATGCTGGTAATCCAGCTTGACAGCATGTCATTCCGCATGTCATGTCATTCCTATCAATAAAGGCAGAAAAGGCCCCCAAAAATATATTTAAAAAAGAAAATACATATATATATATTTAAAGATTTTCACAAATGTTCACGATTTTTCCAAAAATAGCAGATCTACTCAAGCTCATAGATCTGCTATTTTTGAATAGCCCAAAGAAATCTAATTGATTGAATGGGTTAAATAGTCACGTCTAACTTCCCCTGCCTGTACTGTCCATTTTGACAACCAACCTGAGAGATTGTATTAAAGTGTATTGTATCAAAGTGTATTGTATTAAAGTGTATTGTATTAAAGTGTACTCTTGGCAGAGGCCAGGCGATATAGAACAGACAGACAGACAGATGGTGGGGAGGAAGGCAGGGATGTTGTCCAACTCCTGAGTGCTTCCAGTCAGTCAGTCAGTCAGTGGGTGGTGAGTCAGGCCAGTGGTTAGAAGGTCTACAGGAGTTCATCATACTGGCTTCAGCTGAGGAACACATCACTGGCATTTATGTGTGTTTGTGCGTATGTGGAGAATATTATATTAGGAAAATATTGTACTTTTACTTACCACTACAATTATTTGAAAACTTTAGTTACTAGTTATTTTGTAGATTTTGATTATAATTACAAAACATACATGAACCACTTCAGCCCTATACATTTCAGCCATTTGAAAATAGCCGATCTACAAGCTCACAATGCGTCGCGATTGCATTGTGAGCTTGTAGATCGGTGTATTTATTTACACCTGAATGTGTGTAGTATGTGTTTATGAGTGAGCAAATTGGCACTGTTGGT
This sequence comes from Gymnoscopelus microlampas, assembly GCF_963454915.1. Classification (NCBI taxonomy): domain Eukaryota; kingdom Metazoa; phylum Chordata; class Actinopteri; order Myctophiformes; family Myctophidae; genus Gymnoscopelus; species Gymnoscopelus microlampas. The sequence continues at coordinate 56,254,453 of NC_139962.1, read as the reverse complement.
TTGTAATGTAACTCTGGGGGGGTCCGTGGCCAAATACATAGCATTATGGGGGTCCTTGACATGGAAAACAGCTAGAGGAGGTAACCAGTTTTACATACTTAGGAAGCATAATCGCGGTGGACGGAGGAACGGATGAGGATGTCAGTGCTAGAATAGGCAAAGCCAGGACCACATTCAACATATTAAATAAAATCTGGAAAGCAAAAGACATTTCACGCAAGACCAAACTGCAAATCTTCAACTCAAACGTCAAATCCACCCTACTCTACAGTTCAGAAACCTGGAAGATAACAACCACCATACTCAACAAAATACAGACATTCCTCAACCGCTGCCTCCGACGCCTCCTAGGAATATACTGGCCCAACACCATCTCCAATGTCAACCTGTGGGACCTCACTAGACAGGACACAATAGGAACACAAATCGGGAGGAGGAAATGGAATTGGATAGGGCACACACTGCGAAGACAAAATAAATCAATTACAAAACAGGCGCTAACATGGAACCCGCAAGGCAAGAGGAAGAGAGGAAGGCCTAGAGCCACCTGGAGAAGAACCACAGAGCAGGAGATGAAGGCGCAAGGGCTGTCATGGCAACAACTGGAGCGGAGGGCACAAGACCGAAGGGGATGGAGGAGTTTCATCAATGGCCTATGTTCCTCAGGGAATTTAAAGGCCTAAGTAAGTAAGTAAGTGACATGGAAAACACGCAAAAGATCTTTTGCGGACACCCATCTCAAAATGTTTAGTTCCAGGGACGCCCCAGAAGCAAAGCTTTGAGTTACAAATGTTCGCTTAAAAACATAAATATTCAAAGATTTGCACACAAGATTTTTCAAACATAGCAGATCTACAAGCTCATAGCGCGGCACTCTGTGCTCTGTGCATTTGTAGAATCGGCCTTGGGTCTTAATGGGTTAAAACGAAACCAGAATATTGCGGCATATTCATTTTCCATTCATTTGTTGGGTATATGCATGGCGTGTGCACATACATTTTTCACCACTGTATCTGTGCGTATGCATGCACATAGCTGTACAGTTGGCCTTTGTATGACATGTGTTGTAATACAAATAAAAGGCCTGACCTGGCTTTGACTTGAAAGCCAACAGTAACATCAAAGACCTGCCCTGGTTTCTCCATCCAGTTAGTGAGTCATTCATTGCTGTGGTCTCCAGTCTTTAAGCACTTTTTCACAAAGTCCTGCTGTCTCTGTGTTGAGTGAGTGAGTGAGTGTGAGTGAGTGAGTGACAGAGAGGGAGTAAGAGAAAGCATCTGAGTGTGTGTGCGTGCGTGCGTGCGTGCGTGCGTGCGTGCGTGCGTGCGCGTTAGGATTAGACATTTAGAGGTTAGGTTTAGGGGATTGGAATGAGAGAATAAAACTTATTCCAACCTCTTTTTTTTAAAACATATTTAGACATAGTTGTGTGCCAGTGTCGTGCACCGAATAATAGCCGATCCACAAGCTTGCAGCACGTTGTGAGCTTGTACATCTGCTATTATTCGGACAGTTAAAAATGCCCCAAAAATTGTACCAAAGGCGTTCATAAAATCGTCGTCCTAAAACTTTGTGTGTGTGTCTGTGCGTGCGTGCGTACGTGCGTATGCCTCCATCCTGTTCACTGGGCATTTGTCTCTCTAATAGCAGGTGTTCTTGTGTATCAGTTCTGCATTTAACGGCTGCAGAAACCTCACTGGTTCAATCCCTTACCGCAGTGGTTCTCAACATCGGTCGGGATTTGGGAGGGGTCCTCAGATGACAGTAAAGTGACAATTTAAGTACTTTTAAGACCTTTTTAATACCTAAACAAAGCAAAACTACACTAAAACATTGTCAAATATTTGCAAAATTGTCAAATAATATAAGAGGCAAAACATTTGAAAATAGCCGATCTACAAGCTCACAATGCCTCGCAACAGATCTGCTATTTTCACAACATTTATCTGGGGTGTCCCCAGTTCAAATATGATTATTTTGGGCGGGGTCACGGTCTGAAAAGGTTGAGAACCACTGCCCTACCGCAGCCACATCGGCGGTCAAAACTCAAAATGCACTTGAACACTTTAGTCTGCGCTTCGCTGTGCATGAAACCTGCTCTACTACAACAACAACACAAAAGAAAAAAAAAGGTTGACTTTGAGTCGAGCTGAAAGGTAGATCAAAGGGTTCTGGAAGAAGATATGAACCGTTCTTGTTTCCTCATCCAATGAATGACTCATCGCTGGTGGATGAGTCTTAAGCAATTTGCCAGAAACGTAGTGTGTTTTGCTGTTTAGACGGCTGACACCTCATTACGTACCAGTTACATCTACCATCTGTTCCACAGGCCCTGCTGTCTGTGCTGTGTGTGTGTGTGCGCGTGTGTGCGTGTGTGTGTGTGTGTGTGTGTGTGTGTGTGTGTGTGTGTGTGTGTGCGTGTGTGTGTGTGCGTGCGTGAGTGTGTGCGCGTGTGCGTGTGTGTGTGTGGGGCAGGTTGTGTATGCATGCTCTTACTGTCTGTGTGAGTGTGGCAGGTTGTGTATGCGTACTCTGACGGTCTGCGCTGTGCTGTGTGTGTGTGTGTGTGTGTGTGTGTGTGTGTGTGTGTGTGTGTGTGTGTGTGTGTGTGTGTGTGTGTGTGTGTGTGTGTGTGTGTGTGTGTGTGTGTGTGTGCGTGCATGCGTGCGTGGCGGTGTCGCGTGTATGCTGTCGAAGTCAGTCGGTTATCATTGAAAACACATTTTCAAGTTGCTGTCCAATTTTTTTGGATACCCAAATATTCAGATAAATTAAAACTGTAAATGAAAAACATCCCGTCTGAAGACGAGATAATCTCCACTTTTTTTTTCTCCTTCAATAGTGTGTGGTTGTCACATAATCTCAAGGCACCCGTTTGAAATCCACTGCCATCGATTAGTGGCTCTCAAACATTCCCATGTCAAGGACCCTCAAATTGACATGTACAGCATAAAGCCGCGGACCCCCTAGTTGAAAACAATTGATGCTAGGGACCCCCCATAAGAGAAGATCTTAGTTGATAGATTAGATTAAATACAGATTTCTACAGCTTTCTATGCTGTACGTTGGGAGACAGAACCCCATGATATGAACCGTTGTTCTCATTACAGTACATTCTCTCATTGGATTGGATCTTCTCGCTGCTGACATTACAGTGAAATTAACCACTTTCAAATAGTGACGTGTTGTGAGCTTGAAGATCAGCCTTTTTTTCTCAACATTTTTTAGTGGTTTTTAAGTGGTTAAACAGTTAAACCTAAGTGGTTAAACTATTCCGACCTCACTGGGGACCCTCTGGAATCCACTCAAGGACCCCTGGGAGACAGAACCCCATGTTGAGAACCAGTACCATAGATCAGTGGTTCTCAAACTATGGCAATTATTTTGGGGGGTCCCCAGATGATTAGCTTAATGTGCAACATTGTTTTCTCACTCAACAGTAAACAAACCAACATAAAGTAGAAGTGCATACAGGGTATCTGCACATTTATAAAGTGACAATTTAAGGACTTTTAATACCTTGTTAGTACCTCTAAAATGCTTAAATAAATACAAAATGAAGACCATGACTGCGTCAAAAGTAATCAACAAACTACTATAACAAATGGTCAAATATTCGCCAAATTGTCAATTATTACCTAAGGAAAAAAAATAAAAATAACCGATCTACATGCTCATACATGCTTGTGAGCTTGTAGATCGGTTATTTTCACAATATTTATCTGTGGTACAGAGTCGAACTCCTACAATTCCAAGTGCTTGTCAGGGTGGGGGGTCCCCAGTTCAAATGTGATTATTTTGGGGGGGTCGCGGCCTGAAAAAGGTCGAGAACCAGTGCCATAGATGATAGTGTGTGTTACCATTGGGGTTGTTTTGGTATGAGCAGTGCAGTGTCCTCATGGCCAGCTCCTCCAGTGGGACCACGCGGTCCGACTCCGACCCGATGGCCTTGACCTCGCTGGGCAGCGGTACGGCCACCTCCCCCAGGAACAGACACAGAGCATGGCCGGTCGACGCCTGCGGCGACAGACCACACCTATACACAAACACACACACACACACACACACAAACACACACACCACAGCAGTGTTAATTTCATCCACTAAAAGTATGACGAAAACTTTTCGTTAACTACTTTTTTTCACTGACGAAAAATAAATAAAAATTTTGTTCCATGACAACAATTACTGCTGGTAATATCTCAAACATGAATTTTGAAGTTATTATGTCCTTTGTTATGTGTTATACAGTATGTTTATTAATTGCCTGTGTGCTTCAACAAATCAATTCAATCAAACGAGACTGAAAGAGTAACTATACAAATTGCATACAAATGATATGATATTTACCCGCTGCAGCCGATGACCTTGTTGTACAGGTAGGAGGGAAGGCCTTTCAGATGGACGTTGTTGTCAACAAACACAAACTGCAGCTCTCTGGAACGTCCCAGGTCTGAAAGACGCACGCACGCACGCACGCACGCACACACACACACACACACACACACACACACACACACACACACACACACACACACACACACACACACACACACACACACACACACACACACACACACACACACACACACACACACACACACACACACACACACACACACACACACACACAGGTTAGTATTACAATACTGAAATGGTGTGTAAGAAATGTCAACAACCTCTTCTGTTTAAGGAAGCTAGCCAAATTTCAGGTGGATAAGTCATTGATTTTATTCTACAGAGCTTTCATAGTCTGTTATTTCATTTGCTGGTATGGAAACCTTGGCGTTAGAGAGAAAAATGCCCTTATTAAATATTTGTGTGATAGGAACTTATATTAACCACTTGAGCCCTAGCATCCTTATTTGGAGGAGATCTTGTAAATCTGCTATTTTCAGCAAAGAGGTTTGGTGTAGAGGGAAAAAAGAGCAGACCAAGTAGAGAGTAAAAGGTAAGGCAATTGTAGTTAAAAGTACAGTATTTGCCTCTGAGATGTAGTGGAGTAGAAGTAAAATAATTAAATATTGGAAATACTCCAAGTAGAACATTTCCTCAAAATTGTTTGCAGGTGTAAAACAGTACACGTGCAAAAGCTCCATTGTTTTTGAGAGAAGAGAAAGGACAGGAGAAGAAAAGGGCGCAAGGGGAAGAGAGGGAGAGAGATCAATAAAAACAAACAAATGATCCTACGTATTCATAGTACCATATATCCGGTGCGGTAAGTAGGCCTACCTGAGTGCGTGAGCAATGAGCATAGCAGCAGATATCTACTGTATATATGCTATGGACTTGTTCTGTCCTCTGACTAAACTCTGCAGGAAAGCCCCCGTAGCCATTATCAACTGATAGTGAGAGAGAGAAAGCCTTTGAAGATGGTTCAATGATGGCAGGGGCTGCGACGTGCACGAGCACACACACACACACACACACACACACACACACACACACACACACACACACACACACACACATATGACTCCTCTAACCCTCACGTTACGGTACTACCCGCTCCCCATAGCCCTTATTAACATGATAGGTTCCTTATGCTTCTAGGTAGGTGTGCTGTACAGCATATCCTCTCCGTCGGGTGGAAACCTCATATGTCCGTAGCTGCTGCTTTTCAGGATTCAAATAATCGAAAGCAGCAGATCTACAAGCTGGAAACGCGGCGCGATCTGCTACTTTTGCTGCTTTTTGTGTGACGCTGTGGTGTGATCAAGTAGGAGCGTTAATTCACAAAAAAAACACAAAAAGGTTAGAATACTGAGATAAGAGGTTTCTGCCCGACAACAACGATATGCTTCATGTCCTCAGGCCTCCCTCTGAGCCCCTCTCAGCATGGGGGTCTCCTGGCACCTGCTACGTCACCACGGTAACCACCTCACCGCCCACGCCTCTCACTTCCACAGCACCCCCATCCCCCTCAGGACGCACGTGCACAGGCACACACGCAGGCGCGCGCGCGCGCGCGCGCGCACACGCACACAGACACACACACACACACACACACACACACACACACACACACACACACACACACACACACACACACACACACACACACAGTAATTATCTAGTTGGTTTTATTACTGCCTTACAAAGACACACAAGAACTATGTTTCTCTGAGTTTTAACCACATGAACCCTAGCGCCCCTATTCTCACAATAGGCAAACTTTCTGTGAAAATAGCGATCTTCAAACTGACAACGAAGGGGGGGTCCCAAACATGTTTTTTTGAGGGGGTCCCCAACCCATTCATTCAGGCTACTGAGCCTTGGTTTGTAAAGAAAAAACACTCAATAACTTTGATTTGAATAACATGCATGATTAACAACAGAACGTAACAACGAGAATCGCGATCCTGCTTGTAATTTAGATTCACGTGTGACACTTGTTCATCGTGACACATCATAATCAAATGGGTCGCTCCTTTTCAGCTTGACCTACATTATCATTTTAAATCAATTAAAGTGAAGTTGTATGATTCCTGCCTGCATTCAGTCAGTGCAGCAGGCTGTCTGCCACAAGCATATGGAATTTTAGGCATTCGATTTTGTTTTACTCGGTTCCACAGATAAATATTGTGAAAATAGCCGAACTACAAGCTTGTCCATCGGCTATTCTCACAATTTGGTATTAAAAAGGTCTTAAAAAGTAATTAAATTGTAACTTTAGAAATGTGCAGATACCCTGTATGTATACACTTATACTGTATGTTGGTTTGTTTACTGTTGAGTGAGAAAATAATGTTGCACATTACCAAAAGCTAATCTTCTGGGGAGTGGGGACCCCCCAAAAATCCTTTGGGGACCCCCCTGGGAGTCCCGACCCCCAGTTAGGGGACAGTGACATCCAGTGCGTTCACTCCATCCAGCCAACCACCAGTCAAACTGCATCGATACGTCCACCAATCTAACTGACAGCTTCACTGCTACTCTACTGCTATTGATGAGTGACCAGCAGCGACACCGTTGACCTATGACCTTTGACCTACAGTACATGGGGTGGGGGGGATGGGGGCCTAGAGGTTAGAGAAGCAGGCTTGTGACCTAGAGAGCACCATTAGTCTCCATTACCAGAACAGTGGGCGCACAGGGTTAGCCTGGTAAACCCTCCCTCCGGAGGGCGGGTTTACCAGGCTAGCACAGGGTAGTGAGTGACAAGTGCTTTTCTCCTCCATCAACATTACCGTGAAAAATAAAAGGATACAAAAATATTTAGCCATTAAAATGTCCAGAAACAGGAGAAAATGTTTTTTTTTTGCAAACTCAGCCTCGATGATTTGAGCAATTCTTTATTTCATGTGTTATTGCACTTTGCACTTCTCCATAACGCAGTCTGATACTGAAAACCAAAGACCAATTTGTCAAACTCCTGAGGTTTGCCGATGACACCGATATGGTTGGCCAAATCAACAGAGACTGACCGATACATCTGTTTGGCTGACATATCGGCCATTATTTGACTTTTCTGATGACATCGGTATCTGCAATTATGCAGCCAATTTTGAACACTTGTCCTGATTTATTTTAACCACTTTCAACCAGGCGGCCATATTTGGGCATTTAGTTTATTTCTGACCCCGGAAATCTGGCATCAGACAAATTGATATGTATTAACTACTTTTGCTGGGGACCCCCTGAACCCCCCCCCAAAGACCCCAATTTGAGAACCAATGCTCTACTCATCCCCAGCGGGTACAGGAGGGAGGGAGGTGGCATGGTGTCATGGTGCTCCAACAACAAAACCGGATGTCAAAACCAGCAGGACTGTGGAAAAAGGTCAATGACTTCAGGAAACTAAATGGCCCCCATGCACCCACCCTGGAAAAAGAAGGTGTCACAACCTCAAATGGGACAATCACATCACCAGCACCAAAAAAAAAAAGAAGGAAGGAAAAAAACACCCAACAAAAGGATGTACTTCCTACGACACGCCAAGGAAGCTCAACGTCCAGCCCACCCATCCTGGTCCCGTTCTACATGGCAGTTATTGAAAGCATCCCCACCTCCTCTAGCCCATTCAATCCGGGACCACATCTGCGTGAATTTAGAATTTGAGCTACAACCCTTATTCTATACTTTGGCTATTCAAAAATAGCACATCTACAAGCTCATAGCGCGGCACCGAGTGCCGCGCTATGAGCTTGTAGATCTGCTATTTTTGAAAAATCATGAAAATCTGTGCATATCTATATATATAAATATATATATATGTTTTTTTTAAGCGAACATTTGTAACTCAAATCTTTGCTTCTGGGGGTCCCTGAAACAAAATGTTTTGAGATTGGGGTCCTCGGCCAAATACATATCATTTTGGGGGTCCTTGACATGAAAACGTTTGAGAACCAGCAACATAAGGTTTTTCAAAAAACGGTTTTAAAAACTGATTTAGACGACATTTCTAGAATCGGCCAAATTGCTCAAATTTAAGCACCGTGCGCGGCACGGTGCCGCGCTATGAGCTTGTAGATCTGCTATTTTAGAATAGCCAAAGAAATCTAAAATGACACAGATGCGTTCCCGGATTGAATGGGCTAATAGACAGTTCACTGTCATTTTACTTACTTACTTTACGTTGATGCTTCATATCCATATGAGTAAAATAGCCTGACTTGTTTATTTATTTTTTGGAACAAAGTTCTAATATGCCACGAAGCTATTGAGACCCTATGGTATTTTCAATGGAGAAAATAACTCATGTGAGCGACCTCTAGCGGCAGTGATATCACACTTCGGTTCTCTATACCTGATACAGCTGTGTGGGCAGCAGTGTCAGATAGTTAGTAGTAGTAGTAGTAGTAGTACTAATCTAAGGGCAGTGAGGTGAGACAGTTGGCAGCCATAGACTCGTTGAGGCTGTGTAGTAGTGATCAGAAAAAAGCGTTCGTTTCAGTGAACGAACCATTTAGTTCACGGCAATGATCCGTTCAAACGACTCGTTCAAATGATTCGTTCAGTAGCGCTATCGTCTGGTGAAAAACAACACAACCACATCGATGTCCGTCTGTCTGTCACGGGAACAGCCCGCCCTCCTGTCCTGTGTACGGGGGGTTATGAACGAAAGCGTGAACGTATCAGTTTCGGGAAATGAACGAGTGTGTTCACGTTCACGGCATTTCACGAGTTCTTGTGAACGAATCGATCATGAACGACCCATCACTACTGTGTAGCTGACACAGATAGCTAGTAGTAGTGCTACTAACCTAAGGGCAGAGAGGTGAGACAGGCGGTACTAACCTAAGGGCAGAGAGGTGAGACAGTTGGCAGCCATAGACAGCTCGTTGAGGCTGTGCAGCTGACACAGCTGTCTGGGCAGCAGACTGAGGCGGTTGCGGTCGGCGGTCAGACACTGCAGAGAGAGACACTGGTGCAGCCTCTCTGGGAGAGACATCAGCAGGTTCATGGACACGTCCAGGGTCTCCAGCTCACGCAGGTCACCTATCTCTGTGGAGAAGAGAAAAAAAAAGACTAGAGTTCAGTTAACAGGTACCTTACAAATCAAAATGTGTTGTGTTAAGGACCACCCAATTGATATGTATTTGGCAAAGGACCCCCATCTGAAAATGTAAATTGTAGATCTGCTGTTTTTGAATGACCAACGTATAAATGGACAAAGTGGTTAAAATGATTGTGGTGCTATGTTAACTACTTTTGCTGGGGACCCCTTGGACCCCCCCCCCCACCAAGGACCCCTGGGGGTCCCCGGACCCCACTTTGAGAACCACTGTCATACAATGTTAATTTCGTCGACTAAAACTTTGACGAAAAATGTTTGTCGACTACCTTTTTTCACTGGCGAAAACTAAAAAATAAGCTATGAAGACCCACGTACAGCCAAGCATAAAATTACTTCGTTTTTAGTCTTAGTTCTACTAGATCTCTTGTCCGCTTGTCCCTCCCTAACCTTTTCATCTAGTTTTTATTTGTCAACGAAATTATCAAGTGTATTTTAGTCATAGTTTTGGTGTCACACTCCGCAAATAGCCACTCTAGCTTGAAGATTTTCGGCACACAGCTAAGTATATATCAGGTATTACGACACCATCACGGCCCTCCAAAATAAACTTTGGCCGACTAAATCAACTGTGGATTTAGTTGACTAAAATGAAAACTTTTTCAGACGACTAAAATATGACTAAGACTACATGGAATTTTATTATTCAAAAGACTATGGCTAAAACTAAATAAAAATGTTGCTGTCAAAATGAACACTGGTGCCTTATATTTGTTGTTGTTTGTATGTAATGTTTTTGTAGGCTCTGTCACATGCAAGGCTTATTTATTTTATTGGGAAGAAAATACCCTGTCAGGGAATTGCGTCATTGGATTGTGACCTCTCCTGACAATGTGATGTGTATGTAAGGGTCAATAGGTCAATGTAATTTACTCGCCTAATGGAGACGAATTGTGGTCAATTCTTGTTGTTTTTCTGGTTTGTTTTTTTGCACATTAAATATTGTGGAGCTGCATAATGCACATTTCTCATTTACAGTAAGGGCCTCTTCTTTACTTCATTCACAGGTCTGTTCCATTTAGTGTAGCACAGTGGTTCTCAAACTTCTAAATTTCGAGGACCCCCGATAACTCTGAGAGTTATTTGGATCCATTTGTACACTCTCAGAGTTACACATCCGCAAGGGGCCATTTGGAACCCCCTCAAGGAGTGGCGGAGGCACAGTGTTTCCAGTGAGCCAACATGCACAATATCAGCACCCTGACTCTGTTTGACCAGAATTGAACAGAGCCTTCATTAGTGTCATTGGTAGCACCTGATTTTACTCACTTCCAAACGGGAAGTGAGTAAAATCCTCAACATATTCTTCACGACCGTGGCCTCAGAGTTAGTTGAAAAACTACCCCCTCACTCTGGGAGTCATGGTGGAGAGTATGTTGATTCATTTTACGATAAACAGGGTGTACGCAAAGATGATTTTAAACTCTCCCCTGTGTCAACAGATGAGGTGTTTAAAAAATTGAGTGCACTCCAACAACACAGAGCCACAGGTCCCGACAACATCCCCGCTAAATTTCTAAAAGACTCAGCCGCCTCCATTGCCCCAATCATTACCCACATAATAAACCTCTCCATCATACAGGGACGGGTCCCTAACGACTTCAAAAAAGCAAGAGTGACCCCTCTGTACAAAAAAGGAAACCAATTAGACCCTGGCAACTACCGCCCTATTTCTATTCTTAGCTCCATCTCGAAAGTCATGGAAAAAATAGTCTATGAACAGGTTGAAAAGTACCTTGCCGAAAAAAATCTAATTTACGAATTCCAATCTGGTTTCAGAACAAACCACTCCACTGACACATGCCTTCTCTATTTGAACGACTCTATCAAACAAGATGTCGACAAGGGCAAATATTGCGGCATGGTCATGCTGGACCTCCAGAAGGCTTTTGACACCGTTAATCACCCAATTATGATCAATAAGCTCAAAGCAATAGGCTTTGATGACACGTCGGTGAACTGGATGAGATCCTACCTGGAAGGGAGGGAGCAAGTGGTGGAAGTAAACGGCACCCAGTCCCCTCCCCTCCCAGTGACTTGTGGTGTTCCTCAAGGAAGCATACTAGGACCACTACTGTTCCTGATATATGTGAATGATATGTCCTCAGCTTGCGACTGCAAACTGTTCCTGTTCGCAGATGACTCGGCTCTGCTGGTCTCGGACAGGGACAGGCTGCAGGTTGAGAAAACTCTCAGCACTGAACTCAACAAGATCTGCATCTGGCTCTCCGACAACAAACTCTCATTACACCTGGGTAAAACTGAATCCATCCTCTTTGGGTCCAACCCTAACCTTAGAAAGGCTGAGAGTTTCACGATCAAAGTGGGTGAAAATGTTATCACAAGAAAGGAGGAAATTACCTACCTGGGTTCCATCTTGGAGGCAAACCTCTCAGGTGACAAAAACGCTGAAAAGACGATCAAAAAGGTCCACAAAATAACACGGAGGATGTGGAGGCTTGTTCGTAAAGTCAGTAAGAATACTCTGAAGATTCTTGTAGGGGCCCTCATACAAGGTCATTATGATTATGCATGCACTTCATGGTATCACAACACCTCCAAGGCCCTAAAAACAAGGCTCCAAACATCCCAAAACAAACTTGTAAGGCTACTTCTTGGCCTCAATTACAAAGCCCATCTAACCCATGCCCATTTTGCTAGGCTTGGATGGCTTAGGGTTGAGGACAGAGTACAGCAACTTGCTATGGGCCTGGTCTTCAAGATACACCACAACATTGGGATCCCCCTGTATTTGTCAAAATACTTCCAAAATGTTAATCAAGTCCATGATCATAACACCAGAGGCAGCTCCACAAACCATGTTCAACCCAGATTTGGCACAACAAAGGGAATGAACTCTTTCTCATGCTATTCATCTAAAATATGGAATGCCCTACCAAAAGGAGTAAAGGAGTGTAAAACCCTACTCACTTTCAAAAATGCCCTAAAGATACACCTTCAGGAGGCTGCAATTCAAAAATGGCCCCTGTCCAAGTCCTAACCTACCCCATGTCCTAACCTAACCTACCCCATGTCCTAACCTAACCTACCCCCCCCCCTCTCTTTCTTTTTGTACATATTTTTCACCCTTCATACTTCATACCAGTAACCTGTAAACTGATTGTATGACATTCTGTATAGTAGTGTGTATATCTGTCTGTCTCTTATATGTCAACATGATTTGTGTGCATGGGGATCTCATCTTAAACAAGCTACGTGCTTAACTGAGCTATCCAGTTTAGTAGACCTTGTATTGCGAATTTGTACTTCCATGTACTGTTATGTACTGCCATGTACTGTTCTCATGTCTTACTAAATAAAGTACATCAATCAATCAATCAATGGAAGTAAGGAAGAGGCCCAATTTCTTTTAAATATGGCTGCTGTGCATAGATAGAGCCTATTGGGCAAGCTAATAATAAACACACAGGCTTTAGACAACCGTTACAAGTGTTTCAAACTCACTGATCCACTATTCCTTCCCACCCAGTCTGCCTGCCTGCCACCCCACCCCACCCCCACACACACACACACACCCCCCCCCCCCCCACACACACACACACACACACAAAGATAACAGAACACACTGTATGACCGGGACATGATGGAGTCTGTATGATCGACCATCCAGAGAAAGAGATAAGAGCTAAATGGTGGTTGCATAAGTAATACTGTACTAGACTGTCTATATCAAAGGTAGGCTAAATTATATTTTGTGGTCTAAACAACACGTTTTTTTTTGCCAAAGTATAAAATAATGCTTTTTGGCTAAAAATCTAAAATGACACAGATACTTTCCCGCTTTTAACTCTCTCAGTGCCAATGAAATAAAAAAATATGTTCATACTGTGCCAGCAATTTTTTTTTTTCAAAGTAAAAAAAAAGTGCTTAGGAAGTCAATAAGGCAAGAAGCAGGAATCAGGCTTCAGAATGCTGTTGTACATCCTCCTTACCTGGGGGGAGGCATCGGAGCTGGTTATTGGCCAGTCTCAGGTGCCGCAGCGACCTCAGCCGACCAATCTCTGGACAGATGACCTGCAGGGCGTTGTCACTCAGGTCTAAGGACTGCAGCCTGGCCAGGTTCCCTATGGCTGAGAGACCACACCCACACAGGGCTGTTAGCACTTCACTTACTGTACATTCACAACATACAGTCATACCTAAATAGGCTCTATGGCAGTGGTTCTCAAACTTTTTCATGTCAAGGACCCCCAAGATGATATGTATTTGGCTGAGGACCCCCATCTCAAAAATTAATTGTGCCAGGGATTTTTCAAAAAATAGCAGATCTACAAGGTCATAGCACGGCACTCTGCGCTTTCAATAGCCAAAGTATGAAATATGGTAACATCGGTTAAAATGATTGTGACGCTATATTAACACATTTTGCTGGGGACCTCCTGGTACCCCCCCCTACCCAAGGACCCCATCTTGAGAACCAATGCTATAGAGTTGACGTAATTTACGCATCCTACCTGGGTCACGGTTCCCCCCTCCTTCTGAATTCCCATAGACGTGTTTAATATCGCGTCATATAATAACTGTGTTCCAAAAATAAACGAATGGTCCCGGTGGTTTGACTCATATGGATATGAAGCATTCAACTGACGGCGAGAAAACACTAACGTTACCGCCGCCGAATTAATTACATTTTCGCCAGAAACGTAAACGATACAGAGCCACCTCCCTGACAATAGTGCCGGGACAGTTTGTTTATTTTTGGACCACAATTCTTATTTGAGGCGATTCTAAGATGACCCGATGTTATTCTCCATAGAGAAATGACTTGTGTGACCCGGGGGATGAACGAGTGACGTCAGGACTTCGGTACTCTTTAGCAGGGATCTTCAACAGGGGGTCCGGGACCCCTGGGGGGTCCTCAGAGTTACAACAGGGGGGCCGCAAAATATTTGTGTGATTTCTTTTTTACTTTAGCCAAAAATAGCAGATCTACAAGTTCACAAAGCCTCGCACTGCGAGGCGTTGTGGACTTGTAGATCGGCTGTTTTTGGCAAAGAGGTACAGGTGTAGAAGGAAAAAAGACCAGACTAAATATTTAAAAAAAACTTTACTCTGAAACACAATTTTATACAATATAGAGGGGGTCCCTGCTTCATCTCTCTTTTTTTATTATTCTGTAGCAAAGAAGTTCTTATTCTTTTTACTTGGTGTCCAATTCACAAATGATGTCAGATGATGAACTGTACAATGTTAAAATAATGTACATTGTTAAAGGAAAACAAATTAATTAAATAATGAATTTGTATTTATGTTTTTGCGGGTGGAGGGATGGGGGTGATGGAATGTTTTAATGTAAATAAAAACATAATAAAAAGATGAAAAGAGTAATAACACAAAGTCAGACTCACCCTCAGGAATCATGGCTATGTTGTTTGAGTGCAGATACCTTCAAAAGCAAAACAAAAGAATTATCATCACATTATATGAAAATCTATAATAATAATATTAATTATATTCTTCTTAATACTACTATTATCATTATACGTGGTTATATTAATTTCATTGGTCAATACTTCAAAATATTTTGAGACCTTTTAATGTGACAGGCTGTTTTCCAACTAACTTTGACACCTAGTGTACTGTGTGGTACATCTCTGTCACTGAGTGTTATTGTTTGACAACACACTGCTCTACTGTCTGCACTATATTGTACCACATTGCTCTACCTGAACACCTGCACATCTTAGTCTACTTTATTTCATTTTATTTGTATGTGTATATTTGCCCATAACCTTTATCTGATCGTATTCTTGCATTTTATTATTTTAAATTAGCTTTAATTGAGCTGCATGTGAAAGGTTCTATACAAATGCAGATTATAGCTGTTATTATTATTGTTGTTATTACTATTCTGATTCTGATCCATTTTCATGATGACTGAACAAAGTGCTCTAGTGACACCTGCTGGACATTAAGTGAAAGTGCGCCAACCAGTTTGCTATTGTACTGTGTCTTTCTCATATCTTAGAGTTAAGTGGTCACAGCTGTATACTCTAAGTTAACATTAACATGTCTTTATCACCATCACTCAACATTGCAGCACTCGTATAGACACATTCATTGTAAATCTATAACCACATTGTAATAAAGGCTGTAATTGGTGCTACATGCACCATAGACAGGACTGTGCTGTGAACATACTCACAGCTCAATCAGATTTGGGAGCTTCTGTGCCAGATTGTCCGGCTGTTAGAGAAAGAGGAGACAAGACCAAAGAGAGACTTTACCAACCAAAACACCCAGTAAACATTCTCAGTACTTTTTTGCTATAATATCACATTAATAATATGGATATACAGCATATCGTTGCTGTCGGCAGACGTGCCGATTTGTGTGTGCGCGGCCGTGGGGGCTCAACTCGAGAAAGACTGATTTTGTGTTTGGTTGCGCTCGGGTGTTGCGCTCTGAAAATAGACGATCTACAAGCTCACACCGCGTCGCGCTGCGACGCGTTGTGAGCTTGTAGATCGGCTATTTTCAGCACGCAACCAAGTGTAAAATCTACCATTACGACCCATCAAGGCACCCCCAAAATACATTTTAGTCGACTAAATCAATTGTAGTTTTAGTCGACTATAAACTTATGATATTTAACTGACTAAAACTAGACTAACAGTAAAACATTTCAGATGACTAAAATAGGACTAAAACTAAATTGAATTTGATTAAAAAGACTATGACTAAAACGGAATCAAAATTTGCTGTCAAAATCAACACTAGGGCTTAAGCCCCGAGGCCCCCGCGGTATCGGCGTCTATGGATCGGTACAGTAAATGCCATGCTTCATTTATACTACTTTGTACGATGGTGCTGCTTGTTGAACATAGCAGATCTACAAGCACAATGAGCTTGAAGATTGGATATTTTCTGTGAATGATACAAGTAGGCACGTGTAAAAGTGGCCAAAATGAAATTCGATTACTATAATTCTATCAATAGCGATTATTCGAATATCCGGTTTACCAGGGTTGTCAGGGAGTTCCTCTTCATGTAGAGCCTCTCCAGGAACTGCAGTCCCTCGTCCTTCAGGAGTTCCACAGGGAACTTGTTCAGGTTCCTGTAGTTCAGAAACAGGTTCTTGTGCCTCTCCTGTTTGGCCATGAAGATGGTCTCGTGAAGCTCGGTGGCCATGTCTGCCCTGCAGAGGCAGACAGCAAAATTGCCATTTCACACCTTTTCACATTTCATATCATTATCAATAACAAAAAAGACCATAAACTATAATTACTGTACTAACAATAATCTCATGTCATTATGACATGAGATTATATTATGACATTATCGTCTGAAACTCTGCACATCTGCTACATCAGGACTTTATACACGCCAACCACCTACTCATAACCTGCAAACATGGCTGATAAACCAGACATGACAGAGATCTCTGGATTTGACAAGGCCCAGTTGAAGAAGACTGAGACGCAAGAGAAAAACGTCTTGCCCAACAAATAAGTCATCGAACAGGAGAAGGCAGCAGATTCATGAAGACCTCCTCTATGCACTGTACAGTCCAAGAGCATTGCCCTTTTTTTCCAAAAAATACCTATCAAAGACCTATCAAAGTAAAGAAGCCATTTGTTTTAAATGCCATATACTATCTGCGGCAGTCATGATGGTAAATGGTAAATGGTGCATTTATATAGCGCTTTTATCCAAAGCGCTTTACATAGATTGTGCATTACATTCACCCATTCATACACCAATGGCGGAGGAAACCATGCAACCAAACTGCTCATCGGGAGCAATTAGGGTTCAATGTCTTGCTTAAGGACACTTCGACACTAACTCTGGGGGAGCCCAAGATCGAACTGGGAACCTTGCGGTTTCCAGTTCACTCTACCCGGCCACTCTACCCCTGAGCCACTGCCGCCCCGTGATCCCCTTGATCGCACACGATCATGCATGATTATTTGACCATTATTGTCACACAAATAATTGCAATTAATGACTTAAGTGTGTGTTGTTGTTTTGAGCTTTGAACATAAATACAAATGTAATTTCGGCGATTATGCAAAAATAAATGTGAGTTTTTGTGACAGGCCTACCAAATATATGTCAACTTAGGGGTCTAGTACCAGCAATGATTCAGACAGGTTTCACTACTCACACAATCACTGCTCTTCTTTGGCTTGTTGTAGAAGTCTTTAAAGAGTCCCCATCCAGTTAGGGGATTTAATGATGTCTCCTTCTGTCTACAGCATCCCTGGTCCTCCTGACACAAAACAACAGGAGAACAAACTTCAAATAAAACAAACAAACTAAAGTATTCAATCAGTTTTTAATAAATGCAACAGAGATCCATAATTCACTATACATCGTCTGTGGCATTAATATTTTGTGTGCTTGGCAGTATTCTTTTTCTTTTTTTTACTAGATTGGCATTCTTCTTCAATGCCAAGAAAACTATCAGTCGTCAGTGGGTTGAATTGAATCTTATGAAATCATAAATTGCCCAATAATTAAACCAACCAACTTGGTTGGAATAATTATTATGGGACAATTTTACCTATAATCAATCTCTAATTAATTAACATTTTTAATCATTTCATCATTTAATGATGAAATTCCAGGCCTGCAGCCAACAATTTAAAATCAATTACTTCAATCATCTTATTCAACTTTATGGGTAGCATTAATTTACCTCTATTATTCATATCAGATGCATAATTAACAAATTGGGACACAGCATAATTCCATCTCTACACACTGTGGGAAATGTTTGTATTGATTTAGCAGGCTGTTATATTTATGGCTACATAGTGCTACAGGTAGCAGGTCTCTGGTGGTAGAGTACAGAGTACAATATTGTTCATTTAACTCTGATAGTGTACATATTGAACCAAATGGACCAATAAATACTGTTTAGTATAGTGCAGTGGTTTGAGAACTGCTGTGGGTCAAATGAATTTGGGGGTTTTCTCACTCAACAGTGTATACAGGGTATCTGCACACTAAAGTTACAATTGAATGACTTTTAAGGCCTTTTTAATACCAAATTGGCCAAATTGTCAAATATTACATTAGAATGAGGCAAACAATGTGAAAATAGCCGATCTACAAGCTCACAACGCGTCACAGTGAGCTTGTAGATCGGCTATTTTGACAATATTTATCTGTGGAACTGAGTCAAACTAAATGTAATGCCTCAACTCCCACAATACAATTCCAAGTTCTTGTAAGGGTGGGGGGTGCCCAGTTCAAATATGATTACTTTTGGGGGTCGCGGCCTGAAGAGTTTGGGAACCCTTGGTAGACAATACTCAGGTGAGAACACTACTATACCGTATATTTATGTCTACTTCTTCTAACATTAGCAGCAATTCTAGTGACATTGACAACCCTGGGAAACTATTATTATGTACATTTAATGTTAAGCAGTGGTGGAAAAAGTATGTTTTTTTTTACTTAAAGTAAAAGTATCAATACTGCAATGTAGAAATGCTCTGTTACAGGTAAAAGTCTGGTAATCAAAAGTTACTTGAGTAAAAGTACAAAAGTATTGGCATCAAAATATACTTACAGTACCAAAAGTAAGCCTACAACTAAGGCAACCCAGTGACACTGTCATTCAGTGATGTTTACTTTAGTTATATTTCTTGCATAACGACTGCATGTTGCATGTTTCATGTAATCATTGAACAGTGGTGTAAAGTAACTAAGTACTGTACATTTACTCTCAAGTACTGTACTTATACAATTTTAAGATATGTTTTACTTTCTTCAGTATTTCCAATTCTCAGTACTTTGACTTCTACTCCACTACATCTCAGAGGCAAAACTACAGTTTGGACAACTTAGTTACTGGTTACTTTGTAGATTTTGATTATTATCACAAAATATACATTAACCACTATCAGCCCTATATACATTTCAGACATTTGAAAATAGCCGATCTACAACCTCACAATGTTGTGAGCTTGTAGATCTGCTATTTTCAAAAGCTTTTTGTATACATTTTCAACTTGTGAAATGGGACATTCTGCACAATGAGTACTTTTACTTTTGGTACTTTGAGTTCATTGATACCAATAATTTTGTACTTTTACTCAAGTAAGTTTTGAATTCCGGACTTTTACTTGTGACAGAGTATTACTGCATTGCACTATTGATCATTTTACTTAAGTAAAACATTTGAGCACTTTTTCCACCACTGTAACTGAAGCATATTTCATAATGTGTTCTGGATCAAAGGCAATAAGCACATCATAAGCTATGCAGGGTTCACATGACGAGCGTCATGGCGTAACTTCAATCTGGTTTTGGCACTTTCTCCATTTACGGTCCGTCCGTACATCTAGATAAACGTTCATATTTCAAATATAAAGTGCTTACCTCGTGGCCACTGATGTTATAATTATGTACGTGCCCTCAGAAGTACCCTTATTTTCCGTATTGTTCAATACAAAGCATTTTAATTTTCTTAAAATAATGTCTTCATAGAGTTATAATGTATCAGAGTGCAGTACACCTCTCAACCGATAGGGTCACTTAGTTGAAAGCATAGAAAATACGGAGAAAATGGCCACCGATCGGATTAAAATGCTTTTTATTGAACAATACGAAAGATACGGGTACTACTGAGGGCCCGTACATAATTGTAACATCCACGGCTATGGGGTAAGCACTTTAAATTTGAAATATGAAAGTTTATGTAGATGTACGGCTTGTAAATGGATTAAGTGCCAAAACCAGATTGAAGTTCATCCATGACTGTCACGATATGACAGTCAAGTTTCAGGGCTAATCATAAGCATGACAACATCAACCGTTAGCTAACAGTAAAGCTTCCTTCTGCTGCGTGTGAGAGCAGAACATCCTCACAAAACACATTTCATGACTTTACCTGAAACGTCCAGCATCACTTTAGACAATAGTTTGTATTGTTTTGTCCTCATGAATATTAATATCTATTATTTACCCTCCAAAGCTAACGGACTGGTAGCTAGTTATAGTAGCTTCGGCGACAAACGTAAACAACGTCTGACGTCATCGTCTAGGCGACGGCGGCGTCGCCCGTTGTTTGATGGGAGCTGTAGTTTATAGACATAGTAAATATGATTCCAGCTGCTCAGTATCACAGAAAAGGACCATCAACACTTTATAGGACAATAAGCCATGCCTTTGTCTCATGTTTTGTATGATGGTCTTTTAGTCTTTTTAGAGCCTTTGTTTTTTTTTATTATAGCCTATTTGTAATTTGAAGCACCCCCTTCCCTCCCAAAAAAGAAGGGATATAGGGATATATATATATATATATATATATATATATATATATATATATATATATATATATATATACCCTCCAGAAAAACGCGGGCAAAAATCCTTGATTATGCGGGCTAAAACTCTTGATTATGCAGGCTAAAATCCTTGATTTTGCGATGAAATAAGCTGTGTTTTTTGCAATTTTAAGCGGTGAAATTGCAGGAAGTTGCGAAATATGCGGAAAGTTGTGAAATATGCAGAAATATGCGGCAATCTGCGAAAAGTTGCGAAATATGCAGAAATATGCGAAATATGCAGAAATATGCGAAACGCATATTATGCGATGCGCATATTATGCGATGCGACGCGTATATTATGTGATGCGGCCTTTTTGAAAAAACGTTACCACCGTATAATTATGCGCCATTTTGGTGATTATGCGGTAAATTCTGCGATCGCATAATCGCATTTTTCTGGAGGGTCTAAGAATACACACACATACACACACACACACACACACACGCGCGCGCGCGCGTGTGTGTGTGTCAAAATGTTAGGCCACCTGGTTTATTTTTATTTATTTTTTTCAGTTAAAGCTCTATATTCTGATGTTGACAGGGGTCTCCCCATCTCTCCAACTCTTTAATAAACAGAAAATACCTTTTCAGGTGGGTTACCCATTTCAGCCAATCAGGAGAGAGTACCCATTTATACATCAGATTATAGAGCTATTTAATTTTTGCAGCACCTTTTAATTAAGTTGATACTTAATTTACTTAGGTTACATTTGTACACTGTTTTCTGTACATATACCTTTATTGATCCTATATGTTGATGATTTATTGTATAGTATGTCTTTAAATGTCTTGATGAAATGAATACACAGGACCACAATGGAAACAACTCAAGCCCTCAGGGCTTTTTTTGTATTATCCTTACATAACATCATTGTATAATCGTACCGCTGTAGGCCTACTTTTTGCAAACTATTAACAAAGTATATGAATCAAACAATCAATTGTACACTCTCAGAGAGAGCTACATTACAAATGGATGAATTCGCTCTGATGATATTATTTGACTGTGTATAGCAGCTTACAGGTGGCATACCAACTGTTTTCAGGACATAGAGACATATGCTGTTTATTTACAATTTACAATTTAGGCATTTAGCAGACGCTCTTAATCCAGAGTGATTTACAGTAAGCAAGGTAAACACAAGGTAATACATCAAATGCAGAGATATAATCCAGGATCATAGGCAGTGGTGGAAAAAGTACTCACATTTTTTACTTGAAAATATCAATACTGCAATATAGAAATGCTCTGCTACAGGTAAAAGTCCGGTAATCAAAATTTACTTGAGTAAAAGTGCAAAAGTATTGGTATCAAAATATACTTAAAGTACAAAAGTAAAAGTACTCATTATGCAGAATGTCCCATTTCACAAGTTTTCAAACGTATTGAAATAGCAGATCTACAAGCTCACAATGTATCGCATCGCAACCCATTGTGAGCTTGTAGATCGGCTATATTCAAATGGCCGAAATGCTGAAGTGGTTAAAGTACGTTTTGTAATAACAATCACAGTCTACAAAGTAACTAGTAACTAAAGTTTTCAAATAATTGTAGTGGAGTAAAAGTACAATATTTGCCTCTGAGATGTAGTGGAGCGAAGTAAAAGTACTGAAAATTGGAAATACTCAATGTAGTACAAATACCTCAACATTGTACTTAAGTACAGTACTTGAGTACATGTACTTAGTTACTTTCCACCACTGATCATAGTAAACCAAGAACCTATATCACCAATCTAAAACAGTATAGCAAAAAACGAATAATCTGTACATTGAAACTTGGCCTCTATACAGTATGCTATCTACTGCTATCATTGTATTTAGAGTGAAAATGATTTATTGGTTGGTGTTGTTCACTCCCCCGGTGGTCCTGTGGTGGGGGGGGGGGGGGGGGGGTCGGGGGGGGGGGACCTGGTCCTGCATGAGGCCAAGTCCCCAGCCGGGCTGCTTTGTTCACCGTCCAACTGCTTAATTGGTTTAGTGAAAAAGACGGTTGTTGCCGCTACCAAACACATTCCTGTGGTAATGGGGAGGAAACGGCTGGTTTGAAGGCCAGAGGACTTTGATCTGAAGCATGGGGTTCTTCAACAGGGTGCCCGGAGACCCCCTAGGGGGTCCTCAGAGTTACTACAGGCCAGGGGGGCCGCCCAAATCTTTGTGTGATAGGAGAGAACTAAAATAATAACAATTTATTATCTACTTGAACCATTTGCCGAAAATAGTAGATCTACAAGCTAAGATAGAATAAATATAACAACCTCCCCAGGGGAAAAGAGGGATATCATTGTCCCCACCCTTAACTACAACACACACACACACACACACACACACACACACACACACACACACACACACACACACACACACACACACACACACACACACACACACACACACACACACACACACACACACACACACACACACACACACAATAAATTCAATACAGGTATACATTTGCATACATTTTTATTCAACTTTGAAATCTTGTGGTAAACGCCTAGAAAAAAAAGAAAAAGAATCAGAGAAACGCAACATTCTCTTTTCCTTCAGCCGTTCAAAAAAACACTCCCCCCCCTCCCCAGCCCTCTCCCAGTATGCAGAATTTTATATATATATACTGTATAGGAATAATTTCTTACAACTGAATATACAAAAAGAAACCCGCCTGAATGAAACCTCTGTTTGACAAAAAAAACATCAGTTCAACAATATAAACACAGGAGGTTGGAAGGTCGTGAATAAGTTACAACACATCAAATCATTAAAAACAGATTGGCCATAGATAGATTGCAACAAGAAACACAAATAAAACAAAATGAAAAGTTGCTCTGTATTTAAACGAAAAACAAAAACAGTTTGTATTGTAGTTTCCAGTGGTAAAAGATTGAGGAGAAAAGAAGGAAAGAAAAAAACAAAGTCGGATAAAACATGTTGAATGAGATCATAATCCATCATTGATTGACAACATGTCACACCAGTAGTAGTAACCAGTCCAAACAGGTCTTAACAAACTGGTTTCAGGCAGCACAAACCAGCTGGGATTGGTTTTGGGTTGCTACAAGAGAAGCCACAATACGACCTCATGTTGAAGTTGATATACTGCACACTCTGAAGTACTGACAACCTACTTCCTTACACAGTAGAAAATGTTAATTTATCCATTTGTAACCCAGAAGAGTGTACAAATGTGACCATACATGGGACCCTTGCGGTCACATTTGCACCCTCTTCTGAGTTAAATTAACACTGAGGAGTTTTACAGTGTGGTTGGAACCCAGACACCAAGGGCAGAGGACTTATTCAGTCCAGGCAGACAGAGATACACGCACACACACACGCACGCACACACACGTTGTAAATTATGTATAATAAAATGACAGGACAGACAGATAGAGAGGGGACTGCAAGTGGAGACAGATATAGCCACCGAGTTAAAGAGAAAGAGTGAGAAAATACAACAATGTCAGTATGGAGGACAGACAGGAGGAGAGTCCCATTCAACCAGCAACCGTCTCAGTCTAACAAAAGAAATGTGTTGTTAAGGTTTACCTTTCGTACGGTATAAGAACATATTCCACGCCCATAATAAAGCCGGTATAAATGATTTTAACCAAGAAGAGGGAAAATCAAGCATTTCTTCTTTCAACCTGTGATGTGCCGGCTCCAATCCCTTTGTTTCAATTTCTTTTAGTTATTCAAAAATGTAAAATAAAACAGAATTTAAGAGCCTTTTTGGGTAGTTGTAGCTGCGCCAACACAACATATCGTCTCTGTCAGGTGAAAACTGTAACTTTTCAGGATTCAACTTCGCGCCATGCTTCAAGCTTGCGGATCTGGTTCTTTAGATGCTTTTGTGTGACGCTGTAGTGTGATCAAGTAGGGCGTTAATTTATGAAAAAACACAAAAAGTTAAAATATGGAGATAAGAGGTTTCTGCCCGACAGAGACGATACACTGTATCTACCAAAAATCTAATGGAGGCCCACTAAAAACAATGCATTGCTATAGTGCCCTCTTAGGGGAACGTGCAATTGCAATAATGGTCGTACATTATTGTTGCCGTTCATCTCCACACAGAGACATAAGATGAGTAAGTGGGCGGGCGGGGCAGTTATACAGTAAGTGCTCATTTTGCTCAAGGGCACTTTGACAGGTTGTTGGATGGATAATATCACGGCTCTTGCAGAGACGGAACCTGTGACCTTCCAGTTAATGAACCCTAGCATCCATATTCTGGAGGAGGGGGGGATGCTATTTATATCTCCAAAATTATAAATATTTTTGGAGATCTCTATGGGCTGAATGAATAGGCTTGCTATCTGTGGAACCAGAGAGGTAAACAAAAGGGAAAAAAACCTACATACCAAGCAGGGGTTTAAGTGCCTAATTTATACTTCAATCATACAATGGTGGTGCGTGCAAAAAAATGCTCACGCAACACATTTTCAATGAGTGTATAGAATAAATCACACTTTACGGGACAAGTTGTCGTACTCCTCGTCCACTGACATGCGCGCTACTGCTCCATGTTTGCAACACTCATGAGTTTTAAACAGCAGCATCATTTTGTGAGCAGTTAAAACTGAGGGAAATGACCATTGTTTATCTTCTAGTGCTGTTGCCAAGTGCATCAGAGTGGACATTATATTGCAGCATTATATAGCAGCATTTAATGGGTATGGGTGGTGGTGGTGTTTCAATTACAGAAGTGACTTTGCTGTGTCTGTAAAAAAAAGAGATTCTACAATAGTAGAGATCTTATGACAGTAGAAATGCAATGGCTCTCTTTATTTACTTTCAATGGACACAAACTTGAGTTGAACTGGAGAAAAAGAAAAAAAGACAACTGGAACAATCTTTTTTTTCTTTTCTATAAAAGGGGGGCTGGGAGGATTGGAGTGGAACTCATTTAAAAATTCCACCACTGTGATTGGTCGATGGTTGTGACGGACAGCAGTTTTGTATTATTTTTTATTTCGTTTTTTACAAAGTCAGATCTACACTTGATTTGATTTTCTTTCATCACAGTGTCTCATCGTGTGCCTTCAGAGGGCCGTGTGTGTGCATAATGTTCATTCCAAAATGGATCTGGGCAATACTTTTCCAGAATGATTATCAATGTAAATAATTAACATAATCGTTGTTGTCGGGCAGAAACCTCCCATCTCCATATATTAACTTTGTTTTTTGTTTCAGTAAATAAACACCCAACTTGAGCTTGCAGATCTGCTACTTTTGCCATTTTTTAATCCTGAAAAGTAACAGTTTTGGACTTATGAGGTTTCCACCCGACAGAGACGACATGAAAGATTTGATATTGAGATATCGCAAATATCGGTTAAATAATTGAAGAGGAAATTAGAAGCCACAAAAACAATGTCCTCTTAAGGTCCCTCTGTCGCCTCCCTAGTTAACCCGTGTTACCTAGAAGTCCCATTTAATTCATAAAGACATAAATTATACAGTATAAAACATGGAGGTACATTGTTGCATTGTGTAACTAAGGAAGTTTCGAGGAAACTGAGACGTATCAAATGTTTCGTCAATAAACAATGGCGATAACCTTTTGAAGGTACGTCACCTGGGGCACCAATTCTACTTAAAACCAGTGGTGTAAAGTAACTAAGTACATTTACTCAAGTACTGTACTTGTACTGTAAATACTAGAACTTTGGGGTATTTTTACTTTACTGAAGTATTTCCAATTTTCAGTACTTTTACTTCTACTCCACTACATCTCAGAAGCAAATATTGTACTTTTACTCCACTACAATTATTTGAAAACTTTAGTTACTAGTTACTTTGCAGATGTAAATTATTATATTATAAAATAGACATTAACCACTTTAGCTTTATTTTATACCTAAGCTATTTGAAAATTGCCGATCTACAAGCTCTAGAGCTTGTAGATCTGCTATTTTCAAACATTTTTGTACTTTTACTTTTGGTACTTTAAGTACATTTTGATACAAATACTTTTGTACTTTTACTGAAGAAAAATTTGAATTCCGGACATTTACTTGTAGCAGAGTACTTCTACATTGCAGTATTGATACTTTCACTTAAGTAAAACATTTGAGTACTTTTTACACCACTGCTTAAAACTAATGAATACACTGTTAAATCCACTGGTATTACACCATTTGATGTCACCAATTAGAGAGTTGATCACTGAAATCAGTTTGTTTGGAATGAAACAAAAATGCCATTACACACTGCCTGCCCTCCACGGTACATAACTGGACACTACTGCTACAGTCAACACAACACACACAGACACACACAGGATCAAACACAGTCATAAATACATACTGGCATCAATTCATCGATTGCTCCCCTCCTCTATAGAAAAAACATTTTTTTGTACACATTTGACATATCAAAACATCAGTACCCAAACAAATGTACCAGACCAGTAACCAACCATACTATTAGCAGTGATCATGCAATAGTACAACAGTCGTACCAAAACATTAGTTTTTGAGAGAATCCCTCCAGGTTTTGAGGATGGAAAGGACACAAAAGGTGTGAGACAGTATTCATTATGTGCAGACAGAGGACA
Organism: Gymnoscopelus microlampas; assembly: GCF_963454915.1. Lineage (NCBI taxonomy): Eukaryota > Metazoa > Chordata > Actinopteri > Myctophiformes > Myctophidae > Gymnoscopelus > Gymnoscopelus microlampas. Next base: position 56,227,068 of record NC_139962.1, on the reverse strand, counting down.
GTCGGGGTACATTAGGTTGGGAGGGCAGGGTTACACGCACACACACACACTCACGCGCACGCAAAGACAAGAACTTACTGGCAAACTTGGAATAGAACAGTAACTCCCAAATGATGGTTGCTTTACTCTAAATGTCTGGTAGAGTGGACCAAGTTCAGTGGTTCTCAACCTTTTCAGGCCGCGACCCCCCCCCCCCCCAAAATAATCATATTTGTTCACTGTTGAGAACCACTGGACTCAGTTTACTAGACATGAACCAAAGAGTTAACGCTCGGTGTCAAGGGGGGTCAGGGGATAGTCGTCTCGGAACACACAAACAGCCCTAAATCAGTCACGTGGCGGTCCGTCTGTGTCGCCTGAAAACAGGAGGCCAGAGCGATCATAATGTATCGTCCTTTTCGTATACACCACGTAATGCCAAGAATCTGAAACATTTTTGATCCAAAAAAGCGAAAGAAAAGAAAAAAAAACAGGGAAAAAAAAGAAAAGAAAGAGTGAGGTAGATGGATGGTTTTGAAGGAATAAGGAGGGGGGATCCAAAAATCTCAATAGGCTCTATTCACAGCAGCCATATTATGAAGACATTCACAGGTGTTACCAATGTTACTAATGAAGGCTCTGTTCCATTCTGGTCAAACAGAGTCAGGGTGCTGATATTGTGCATGTTGGCTCACTGGAAACACTCTGTTACACCAGTGGGTCTACAGTTGGGGTCCAGGGACCCTCATGGGCTTCCAAATGGCCCCTTACAGGTGTGTAACTCAGAGTGTACAAATGGAATCAAATGGACCTGTAAGGGTCGATTTGGTTCCATTTGTACACTCTCAGAGTTGTGGGGGTCGTGGAAACCACTGTGCTAGACTAAATGGAACAGAGCCTTCATTAGTATCATTGGTAACACCTGTGAAAGAAGTGATAATATGGCTGCTGTGCATAGAGCCTATAGAAAAGAAAGAGGGAAAACCTAAGAGGATGTACTGTAGCTGGGTTGGTTGGTACAGCACAGCTCACAAACTCCAAACGAAAGCATTCATCATCAACAGTACCGTGGAGCCAAGGGGAGGGACTGTAACTACACAAGGTTCTATATAGAACTGAAAAAGGTTCTAAAGCCTGCTTCATAGGGACTCTAAAAAGGTTCCATATTCCCATTTGATTCTGTAAAAGAAAAAAATAGTACACGACTACAGCATTGATTACATAGAAATTATTCAATGCCAGGAAATGAAAACAATCAACAATTAAACAGCTGAGTCATTATTGTACAACACCTTGGTTATAACATCTATTTTTTACTTGCATAACCTGGCCTTGTATTTTTTTTTTAAGGTTTGGCAAAAGAACTGCGAGTGTTCTTTGAAAAGAACCATACTACATATGAAATTATTTTCAGGTAAATATAGAACCTTTTTTTTGTGTACATATACCGTCTAGTTTTATTTTAACTTATGGATATACCTTTTGGTTGATATATCTAGAACCCTACTCATGAATGGTTAGAAAAGACAGATAGTTGCCACCATGTCTTTGTAAGGTGTAAGCTAGCTTTGACCTATAAGGCTAGTGTACGTAGTGTTTAGATGTGCTTGTTGCTGGGTGACAGGTCATCTTAGCCAAAGACTTAACTTGTTTCACACTGGACCCAATTAAAAGTTGACATTGTTCAGGACAAATTATGCCTGTTGGTTTTCAAGTGTTGAATCACGAACCAAATATTACCTACTATATGAATTCACAACCAATTTGGACAATATAACACAACGTTAAGGATGGGACGATAATCGTTGTTATAATTTGTGATAAAAAAAAAACGCTCAAAATAATCGTATCAGAGATTTCAATTTATCGTGAAATTCACTAGGCTGAATTAGGTTTTGTTGAGCTGCAAATTCAGTACCACTCTATACATGATAAAACAAACCGGTAAAGAGCGCATTTGGTACGCTCTTATTTTACACAAATCACCAAAAATTTCAGATCTACAAGCTTGCGTGTTGAGAGCTTGTAGATCGGCTATTTTTGGTGAACGTTCTCCCCAGAATAGGGATGCTGAGGGTTCAAGTGGTTCGCGGAAGTGGCATTTTAAGTTTTTAGCATATTTTGATCATCGCGATAATGCCGTTAATCACAAATCATTTTTGCCACAATAATCGTGACATTTAATTTTCATATTGTCCCATCCCTACACAACATTCCCCCGATCCAAGATATTGTTTGTACGTGACCCTGTCACAGCATCACAACCCAATACTTGGGTCACAAGGACTCCCTCGACCCCACTGGTTGAGAATAGGCTCTATGCACAGCAGCTATATTGGAAACAAATTGGGCCTCTTCCTTACTTCCTTCACCTGTGTTACTTACCAATGATACTAACGAAGGCTCTGTTCCATTCTGGTCAAACAGAGTCATGATGCTGATAATTTGCATGTTGGCAAATAATTTGTACACTCTGAGTTATGGGTGTCTTTGACATTAAAATGTTTGAGAACCACTGTGCTAGAGAACCACTGTGCTGCACTAACTGGAACAGAGCCTTCATTAGAATCATTAGTGAAGGAAGTAAGGAGGAAGAGGCCCAATTCCCAGAGAAAGCTCAAGAGAAATTTTCCAGAGAAAGCCCAATTTCCAGAGAAAGCCCAATTTCTTTCCAATACGGCTGGCTGTGCATAGAGTCTATTGTTTATAAAACACTTATTTGGTTAGGGATAGGAATGAATGGTGAAATATTAGTCCAACATCTAGTTGAACTCAAAGTTAATGTAAAAGTGTCACAGAAAGTCTACATGTTCATAGAAGCTTTCTCCAGCAGCATCTCACAAAAGTTGCTTTGGGGACCTTTATTTCCACTTTTAACATTTAAATAAATGAGTGCCACTTGAATGAATTCAAAAATGGAACTATTATTATTTTCACACCAAGGTAATGAGTTTTAAACTCATTACCTTGGTGTGAAAATAATAATAGTTCTAGGGAAACATGCGAGATTAGGTACGGAAGCATTCAACCGTGTAAAATGCCTCTTTAAACTACAAGTTGACTGATGCAATATAGGGGTCCAGTAGAGAAGACAGACCGAGGACTGTAACACCCATGTAGAGCAGGGTAATGATAACATCTAGAGAGAAAAGAAACGTAGAAAGGGATTTGACTCCTTTTTAACCTGAGATTGAGTTGCAAGTCGGCAGCAATACCTTCACCACTTCCATTCTAAACACCAGAGACTATTGGTAAAAGGGATGCACCGATATGGAAATGATTGGCCCGGTACCAATGTTTAAAATAACAATTTAGCCGATACCGATATTTGTTTATTAGTTTTTTGTTGTCATTTCCTTTTGTGTCAGGGAAACAAATAAACCTTCATTATAAAAGTTAACTGTTCAGAATCTTCAGCTTAGTAGGTTGCAGATAATAACCAACACACCAACATAGCCAGAGCAAAATGCATGCTTATCAACAACAGATAAATATCGGCTACTGTCATCACTGAATGTTAAAAGGATTTGCCGATACCGGCAAATATCGTCCGATACAGATATGTGGCCGATATGTCGGTGCATCCCTAATTGGTAGAGTCCAGGTGTCCGAGAAGAGAAGTTATAAGAACGTGGACAGTTATATCAGTACAAGCTCTCTACATCTGACAGATTGGGTCTCTAAGCCCATGTGAGTAAACATATCGGTCGTCAGAAATATGACAGAAGGACTACTGTTGGACCAGCGGTGTCCAGTCCTGTAGAACCAATGGAGAGCAGAGTTTATGCTTGTCTTTAAGCTGGCGCTCCACCAAACAGACGACTACAGAACGGCAGTCACATGAAGTCGGGAGATCAGATGGTTGGAAGGTGTGAGAAAAGGTCGCTGAATGCACCCGAGAGTCGACACCGACAGACGGCTACAATGGTGCTTAAAAATAGCCTATGGCTTGATGTCTTTTTCAACAACAAGCCCGCTGCTATCCGATGCTTCGCTACAACTTGCGATCCGACGTGACCGTGTATCCACCGGCCAGTCAACAGCAGATTTTCGGCAACAGACGCTTTCTAACACTTACCGCTGCCGACGTCGGTGCGGTGGCGAGCTAGCTTTACTCCAACCAAACACTACAACAGCTGACTGTACTCCTCAGTTACCACTAGTCTGTTTGAAAGTGTGCTAAATAATAATCCAGCTGGTGTAACTGTTGGGTTCGATTTAACCATTAGAACCCTGCTTTGTTGAATGGAAATAGCCGATCTAGAAGAGTTTTTAAGATCTTCTATTTTCACAGAATGTTTGCCATTTTTTTTTACAGAATGTTTGCCTATTATCATGACATGCCCAGAATAGAGACGCTAGGGTTATTGTGTACATAAAACTCTCCTGTGCACCACCAGTCCTCCATGATGATCCTATTATGATTGAACACCACTGTGATTGGGCGATATGCTGCAAAAAAAAAGACCAGAACTTCATAAGCAGTAACAGCAACAAGGTTGTGCTAGATGATTTTTGTCTTTCTCTTTTTACAGGAGTTGGAGCATGACAAAAAAAAGGGACTATAGTGGAAAACTCTCAGAATGTGAACCTGAAGGATTGTATGTTTATCTTTATATATATAGATACAACCTATTTTACAACCACAAGAGAAAAATCAAAAGAATAAAATAGCAGCTTCTTTTCTGTACAGACTAGTAAGAGATGATCGTCTCCCAACCGTAAAAAAGGTAGAAAAAGTGACAACAAAAAAAAGTATGTGTGTAAATGCTCTGTGCCCCAACATACAACTGTTAGAGCCATAGAAATGTTTTCCATCATAATTATATATATATATATATGTAACAGAGAGGGAGAGACTAGTGACTAGTCAAAACAAACCTGCTCGTATAGAACAAACCTCTTATTTAAGACTCAAATGAAGGCTCTGTTAATACAAGAATCATCCAGTTTGTTGTTTTGTTTTTTCTATTGGCTTTTATTCTAGGGCAGTGGTTCTCAAGTCCGGTCCAGGGTTCCCAGCCTGGACTTCCAATCAGCTGTCCAATCAGGGTTTACTTTAGACTGATCAGCTGCCCAATCAGGGTTTAGTTTAGACCTGGAGCCCCAGGTGAATGCAGTTAACTGCATGGTCAAATAGAAAACCAGAAGCGGCCTAGCTCTGGGTCCCTAGGACTGTAGTTGTAAATCACTGCTCTAGTCCCTTCCCACCTCTCTTTGTTTGTGTTCCTTTTATCTTGTATTTTGTGTGTGATTTCTGTATTATAAGTGCTTTTTGCTTGATTACTGAAGTAATCCGCCTTAATCCATTACTATTTTGAAATTATTCATTTTTATAGTTCAAATAGCCAATCTACAAGCTCACAACGTGTCGATGTAGATGGACTATTTTAAGATAATTTTCCATATTTTTTTTAGGCATTAAGGGTAAGATAGGACCCATGGTCTTCATGTAACGACACTTTGTGTCAGATGGGATGTGGCTCAATGCTGGAGGTCTCTCTGAAACGCAACAATGTGCATCAATGTCTAGAGATGGAGGCAGTGGGAAGGGACTTGGGGGTCGCTCCCATGAATCACAATTATTTGACCAAAAACAGAGTACCATAGAAACCAAAACACAGATTTACCAGTGTAAAAAAAAAAAACCTCTGGAGTGATAATAATAATAATAATAATAATTCAACAATCGGTTGCTTCCATGTTGAAATGGAGGAAGAGAGCCCAAACCCCAAAATGGAAGGACTGAAAATGGAGGACAACTGAAATATTAAGACAACAACAAAAAAAATACAATTTGGCAACACATTTGGCAGATTTGAACCATTCCCCCTTTCACGCCCCCGACGTACACAGGCCCCGCCCCCTTATGTTCGCTGACCTCAGCAGTCTCTGTGACAACGGGGGCGGAGCTGGGGTTCGGACCTAGAGTATGGCGTCACGAAGAAGACGCAACACTAAACCAAACACACACGCACACGCACACAGAGTAGTGTGGTGTAACAGAGAGAAAAGCCAAGCCTGTGTGTGTGTGTGTGTGTGTGTGTGTGTGTGTGTAGTACTCCAGTAACGAATAGCCTCCACACATCCTGCAATACGACAGTTTTCAATCAGTTTCTCCACAAATATAATAATAATAATAATAATAATAATAATAATAATGCCCAAACCCAACCAGCCTACCTTCCCAACCTGACAAAGGTCTGGAGTTCATATTTCGGCCTATTCCCAGAAAAAAAAAAGAACGAGTCGTCCGGTATCCCGTCTAACATTTCCCATGAGTCTTTGCTCCTCAAGAGAAACAAAACAAACTCCCGCCTGTGGGAACAGGCTACTTATTGTTTCAATGTAAAAACAAAGAGGGAACAGGGGCTACTTATTGTTTCAATGTAAAAACAAAGAGGGAACAGGGGCTACTTATTGTTTCAATGTAAAAACAAAGAGGGAACAGGGGGGCGTGTGCGTCTGATGGTTTGTTTGAGAGGGAGCAGGGGCGTCAGGATGCGTAGAAAAAAGGTCAAGGGGTCAAGAGGAGGAGGGTTCTAAGGGGCCTAGGGGGAGGGGTCAGCAGGCTGAGGAGGACTGGGGGAGAGGCATGGCTCGCTCGTTCTTCCGTTGTCCTCCAGCCCCTCCTCCCTCGCCCCCTCCTCCTCCTCCTCCACCTCCTCCTCCGTTCATGTGAGCGTACGGTTGGAGGTCGTCCAGGGACGGCCGCAGCATGACCACAGACTCCGCCCCTAACCCCGCCCCCAGTCCCGCGCCGTTAGACGCCAGCCGCCCGCCGCCGGCGGTCGGCGACGAGCGCTTCCTGTGCAGGGCGGAGCTCGGTGTGGAAGAGGAGGAGGAGGACGTGGTGGAGGAGAGCGGCGGGAGGTGGTGGGTGGGGCTCGACGCCGACGAGGGCGGAGTCAGCGGGAGCAGCGTCGGGAGGACGGAGGAGCAGGGGGGCGGGGCCTTGTAGTCGGAGCTGGGTGTGGGCGGAGTCTGTGGCTGTGGGTGTGGCTGGGTCTGGGAGGTGGCGGTCGGACAAACGGGGAGTCGTCCGGAGGAGTGGAAAGACGAGGAGGAGGTGGTGCCGACGTCCAGGGGGCCGGCCCTCTCCTGCGCCTCCTCCTGGTGGTCCGGCGTGTCCTCCTCGATGCCGCCGCCGCCGCACTTCTCCTTCAGGAAGGAGTCGCGGCGACGAGGAGGCGACGAGGACTGGTGGGGAGGAGGAGGCGAGGCGAAGGAGTCGTGGGGAGGAGGCGGCGGCCGCTGGTTGTCCTCGCCGTGGTAGAAGGAGAGCTCCTGGAAGGAGGGGTGCAGGTCCTCCCTGATGGTCTGGATGATCTCCAGGAAGGTGGGCCGCATCCGGGGGTTGTACTGCCAGCACAGACGCATCAGCTCGAAGCTACACACACACACACACACACACACACACACACACACACACACACACACACACACACACACACACACACACACACACACACACACACACACACACACACACACACACACACACACACACACACACACACACACACACACACACACACACACACACACACACACACACACACACAGTGAATGCAGGCACAGGTGCGCACGCAGTACACGCGCATTGATGCACACACACAGATGCAAAGAACATCCATACCATAGACTGTAAAAAAAATGATGGACAGCGTCACGCCATTGGTTTCTACAGACCGTAAATGAAGCCTATTTAACAGGGATTTCAAATACGCCATCTTTCTATATCCGGTTGATATCCGGTCCGAAATGCAAACGAAGACGAATGCTATTGGCTGAAACCGCAGCGAGGGCGGGTCTTCACTCGGTAGAACCAGTAGAAACCCTAGAAACATACCCTACTTTATCATTATCTTTAAAATAATCGGGACTATAATTTACCAAAACGTATATCATGGTGATTGCAAGAAGACTTTAAACTAGCGACTGGAAGAATACAGTATTTATGACAATGTTTATTAAGGTAATTAAATCAAGTGTAAAGTTTGGACAAAAACCCATCCGCTTGAATAGAGCCTAATTGATTCTGCAACCAGCAAGGGTGAAACAGCGAGACTACAGGCCATTCATATGAACTTTCATACTTCCTATATAGCCTCAATTTACAAGCCGAATGCTAGCCCCTTGGTCCATACATAGACACACACAGAAGACACACACACACACACAGATGCAAAGAACGTCCATACATAGACGCACACACACAGAAGATAAACACACACACAGACATGTTAGTCAGGTACGGCTCCATCAACTCTGTTCAGTAGAAGAACTCCATGTTCTCTGTATAGGAACAATATTTACTTTAGCTGAACCTTTTAGTTCCACCTTCCTAACGATAGCTCTGTCTTTCTGTCAGTCCGGACTCAGCCTCTTCTACCTTCTTCTAACTAAATCTAACAGAAATTGTACCGTTTCTCTGTAACTGTGTCTTAACTGCTGTACTGCCTCTGCCGACTGAATTTCCCCCACACGATCAATAAAGGGAAGGAAGGAAGGAAGGTCGGGTCGGTCAGTCGGTCTGTCCTCTTACTAAGTTCTGTTATTCCGTCACAGTCTTTTATGGGTGAGATTCGTGGTTAGAGTGAGAACCTTGAAAATGCAAAGACACCAGGTTTAATCCCCACACCAACCAGTTGTCTGGTCGGAGCAATAGGCTCAAATCCCCCTTCCATGCTCTCTCAATGAAACCATGAATGAAGGTAAATTACACTGCTGTACAAATAAGCAAATGTCAGTTAACCACTTACAGGCAGTGGTGTACTATGGCTTGTTCAAGGGTATGTTGGCTTTTATAGTTTTTTTTTTACATGATGTTGTGCTCACAGCATGCGACTGAGTCCTGAGTGACGTCAGGACTTCGGTACTCTGCACATTTGAATACAACAACATCAAATGCCAGAGTCAAATGACCATTTAAGAAAAGGAGATGCACTATTAGATGTAATTAACCAGCAAACTTGATTGGCCAGTACTGGTCATCTCATGTTTGCAAGGGGTTTTCATGAGATCTTTTGGAAGGAAAGCAACACCCAATGTCTGTGAAAAAAACAGAGTAAATACTGTGTTCCTCTGCCATTTGTGAACCATTATGTATGAGTATGAGGCCCAGCCAGTTACACATGGTATAATCTGCTAGCCACCTATTTAGCTGCGTCACCTTTTACACAGAACCCTGTCTTTTTCCCACACTACCACCAGGTGGTTAGTGTTTCTTCAGACTTCTACACAGAACCCTGTCTTTTCCCCACACTACCACCCAGTGTTCATTTTGACAGCAAATTTTGACATAGTCATTTGAATAAAAAAAAGCTCACAAGCTCACAACGCGACGCGTTGTGAGCTTGTAGATCTGATATTTTCAGAGCGCAGCACCCGAGCGCAACCACACATAAAATGACTCGTCTTTTAGTTCTACTGGATCTCTTCTCCACTAGATCCCTCCCTAACCTTTTAGTCTAGTTTTTATTTGTTGACGAAATTGTCAATATATTTAGTCTTAGTTTTAGTCATCATAGCTTAGTTTTTGTCAGTGAAAAAAGGTAGCCGACATTTTTTCGCCATAGTTTTAGTCGACAAAATTGGCAGTCTATGCACGGAGTGTCATTCCGTGCATAGACAACTGTAAAACCCGAAAATCCGTGCATAGCCGCCTCGCATCTCCCCCATTGACTAAACCATTTCGGAGGCGCGCAGTCTCAAGCGAACTGGAGCCACGTGAGGGACAAGCGAACAAGTTGCCGTCCGAGCCTACTCAGCACCGTTTGAGTTACAGTATGTACCGATAGGCACAGAATCGTACATTTTGTTGTGGGGACTGCTCTGCTTCCGGGTTGCAACCGGTTACGCCCACCGTGGGACTCGCCGTACATATGCACGGATTTTCGGGTTTTCTAGGCGACTATGCACGGAATCACGTGCACTCATGGGTCCATGCAATGTATACTAAATTGTGTGAGATCAGGCTGCACCAACAGTAACCAGGTGCTAAGCATTTCTTCAGACTTCTACACAGAACCCGGTCTTTTTCCCACACCACCACCAGTAACCAGGTGGTTAGCATTTCTTCAGTGCATCATATCTCTCCTGTTGCAATACAGAATGTCTCACATTGAGCTTCTGTATTTCAGCCAAATGTTAATCATTCCAGTCTTTACTGCGGCTGTCTGTCATGTTAATGGACACATAATGATGACACTTGAGTGCGTTTTTTTTTTTCTCTTTTCCTGTACTCTGTACTCCTTCAACAAGTTCTCAACTATACGGTAGTTTTTTTTTTTTTCAGAGTCCATCTGTCATAATTTACTCCCAACGTGTATGCAAGTGTTGCCAGATTTTTTTGATGAGAGAAATAAGCAACCAGGTCTATGAACACAAGCCCAAAAGAATCGACTATTATAGGCCAAGTGAGCACTTTAAACCTATATACTTAGACCCTCCAGAAAAATGCGATTATGCGATCGCAGAATTTACCGCATTATCATCAAAATGGCGCATAATTATGCGGGGGTAACGTTTTTTCAAAAAGGCCGCATCGCATCGCATAATATACGCGTCGCATCACATAATATGCACATCGCATCGCATAATATGCGTTTCGCATCGCATATTTCTGCATATTTCGCAACTTTTCACATATTTCGCAACTTTTCACATATCGCATATTTCGCAGATTGCCGCATATTGACGCATATTTCACAACTTTCCGCATATTTCGCAACTTCCCGCAATTTCACCGCTTAAAATTGCAAAAAACACCGCATATTTCATCGCAAAATCAAGGATTTTAGCCTGCATAATCAAAAGTTTTAGCCCGCATAATCAAGGATTTTTGCCCGCGTTTTTCTGGAGGGTCTATATACTGTACATTGGCTGTTTGAAAATAGCCGATCTACAAGCTCAAGCTTGTGAGCTTGTAGATCAACTATTTTCAAAATCTTGAAGAAAAAAAAAAATATATAGGAATTTTTGTTTGGAGTCTCTCGTTTCAGGTGGGGGGTCCCCGGACAAATAGATATCAAATTGGGGGTCCTTGCCATGAAAATGTTTGAGAACGTTAGGCAACTACACTTTAGAAACATGCCCCAAAAAAACGTAACCCACAACTACCGATATTTACAACCAATACTTTGCAGTGTGTGTGTGTGTACAGTACTTACAGCATATCAGGACAGTTCTGTGGTTTGTCCAGTAGTCCGCCCTCGATGACGAAACGCAGCACCTGCTCATTAGACATGCCCTGGTAGGGCTGCTCTGCTAGCGTGGCTATCTCCCATAGCACCACACCAAATGACCTGCACACACACACACACACACACACACACACACACACACACACACACACACACACACACACACACACACACACACACACACACACACACACACACACACACACACACACACACACACACACACACACACACACACAATGTTAATGGTTGTGGAGGGCGGATGTTGTTCTCATGGGTGTCTTGGCTTCAGTTCAACCAAACTTCAAAAAGCCAGACCTCCTCCAGGAAATGTGTGTGTCTGTGAGAGTGTGCAGGCATGTGTGTGTGTGTGTGTGTGTGTGTGTGTGTGTGTGTGTGTGTGTGTGTGTGTGTGTGTGTGTGTGTGTGTGTGTGTGTGTGTGTGTTGCTGGAAGCTGTAGGACATGTAGTTAACAGTAAAGGGTCTGCACTGTAATTTAACATCTGGAAAACGACAAACTCCCAAAGACAGGCAGTGGGTCCAACCCTAGAGACATCTTTCTCACTCTCTCGCTCTCTCTCTCCTTCCATCCCATTTCTCTTCATCCTCTCTCTCTCCCTCCCTCCATCCCATTTCTCTTCATCTTCTCCCTCCCTCTCCTTTCATCCGCTCTCTTTCCATCCCATTTCTCCATCAGGAAGTGAGTTAATAGGGGGGTTAACAGGCCCTCTGAACTTACAGGAAGAACGCTTTCTCACACACACACACACACACACACACACACACACACACACACACACACACACACACACACACACACACACACACACACACACACACACACACACACACACACACACACACACACACACACACACACACACACACACACACACTTCGGTTGCACCTGTTTCCTATTAAACAGCACAACAGACTGTTGTTTGAATGCATGTTTGACAGAATGTATGTGTGTGTGTGTGTGTGTGTGTGTGTGTGTGTGTGTGTGTGTGTGTGTGTGTGTGTGTGTGTGTGTGTGTGTGTGTGTGTGTGTGTGTGTGTTGTCCTACCAGACATCAGAGTTAGTGGTGAAGACTCCGTCTTTCAGTGACTCAGGTGACATCCATCTGACAGGCAGCAGACCTTTACCTCCTTTACGATAGTAGTCCGTCTCGTAGATGTCCCTGGTCATACCAAAGTCTACACACACACACACACACACACACACACACACACACACACACACACACACACACACACACACACACACAAGATACATAAATAAACAGACAGACATACAAACAGGCACACACATATCGTTGCTGTCGGGCAGAAACCTCGTATCTTCTCCATATTCTAACTTCTTTCAGTTTTTTCGTACATTAATGCGCTACTTGATCCAACACAGACGCAGTAAAGACTCTTCACAACACCTATACTGCAACTGTGGCATCCAGGTGAACATGACGTTAAATCATAAAAGGTGGACACGTTAAAACATTACCACTTGAACTGGATAGCTCTGAGGAGACTACACGATTCTCACAAATGCTTCATCAACTTTCCCACGGCTGTCCCAAGCAGACGCACGGACGGCATCCACTGCCTAACTGTTACAGTATAACCTGTGAGTAGTGGTCTATAATGTATTGCCTTAGCAGGTCAGCTGAGCCATGTTATGAAGGATTCATCTGAAACGCCCATTTGTGTCAGATACATTTGAATCATTCCGGACACTTGGGACCGGCAGGTTAACACATTCACTGACTGACAGATATTATTTAATTAAATACACACACACACGCGCGCGCACACACACGCGCGCGCGCGCGCACACACAGAAGAGGCTAGAGATGTTTTGAGGATGTCGTCATAATGACAAACAAAGAGTAAACAAATAAATCTTGTGTCTATCAGGCAGCCAATAATGTCTTCATCTGGAGCCTGTGCTCTAATGTGTTCCATACAGCTGTTAAATAAGTGTCATCACTCAACATTTTTACTTTACTGCCATGTGTTACAATGGAATACTTTTACTCCCCCATTCACCCACACACGGTATCACTCCTAAATAATAATTAATAGTACTTCTGAACATATCAGGTTATAGGGTGAGGTTATGGTACATCATCATCACAGGGTTAAGAGTTACAAGCTCACTGCTTTGCAAGCTTGCAGTGGTGGAAAAAGTACTCAAATGTTTTACTTAAGTAAAAGTATCAATACTGCAACGTAGAGGTACTCTGTTAGAAGTAAAAGTCTGGAATTAAAAATTTACTTGAGTAAAAGTACATAAGTATTGGTATCAAAAGGTACATAAAGTATCAAAAGTAAAAGTACTAAAATGTTTTTAAATAGCAGATCTACAAGCTCACAACGCGTCGCGATGTGACACGTTGTGAGCTTGTAGATCTGCTATTTTCAAATAGCCTAGGTATAAAATAGGGCTAAAGTGGTTAATGTACGTTTTATAATGTAACAATTCATATCTGCGAAGTAACCGGTTACTAAAGTTTTCAAATAATTGTAGGGGAGTAAAAGTACAATATTTATCTCTGAGATGTAGTGGGGTAGAAGTAAAAGTATAGACGATTGGAAATACTCCAGTAAAGTAAAAATACCTCAAAATTGTACTTGAGTACATGTACTTAGTTACTTTACACCACTGGTTGCAAGCTTGTAGACCGCCCAGTTTCGGCACATAAAACACTGTCATACGTATGCGTGGATTAAAGCATAATAAAATCTCATGACTGAAAAATGTTTGTATGACCAAGTCCTAATGTGTGTCTTATTTATGCTTTGTTTATTCAACGTAATAAATCAGGCTTTAGGGCTGTCCCGCCGCCCATTGTGACAGTAGCCCGACTCACCACACGTTGAGTATGAGTGATATTGCAACTCTCTTGGGAATTATTTGTAGACATTGCAGAAATCCATTGTATCCATTGTACTCTTGTAAGCTCTTACTTGCTTCTAACAGTGGATACATTCCAGGGCCGTCTTTCACACAAGAAAGACTTATGCAGACTTATTCTGCCTTGTACCTACAAGGCATTTTGTTTGCACGTGTGGAACATTTTTTCAATTAACCCTTTAAGACCTGAGGTGATTCTTAACACATCGGGTGCCGAACACGGTCTGAACCGTGTGCTTACATAGTGGCGCTTCCGCCGCTTCGGTGCCGAACACGGTCTGAACCGTGAGTTTAGTCTTTTTGTTTTTTTTGTTTTTCTCCACGCGGGCGGGGCTAGAGCAGCTCTGGGAGCACCCATTGTAATCCTGCGAAGGAAGTGCCAGATCGCTCACCGGAAACACATTTTTTTCCCCCATCCGCTTCCTGTCTATTTCCTACTTTGAAACGCCTATATCTCCGAATCTGTTTCCTGTGGGGAAAACCGGTCATGCGCGATCCCCCCCCCGTTGTAACCCACGAGGGGAATGTTATGGTTCCAGCCTGTAGCCAGGCTCATGGCACAACATGAATCGATGCTTTTTTTCCGTGGATTTGCTTGTAACGCACGCGGAAGCTTTAAACAGCAAAGCGCAGTCAATGGGCAGAATGCTGGCACCCACGGTAAGTTGTTATGAAAAAATGCTGGCACCCGATGTGTTAAAAAAACTTTTTTTTTTTTTAAAGATTTTTCAAAAATAGCAGATCTACAAGCTCATAGCGCGGCACTCGGTGCCGCGCTATGAGCTTGCATATCTGCTATTTTTGAATAGCCAAATAAATCTAAAGTGACACAGATCCGTTCCAGGTCTTAATGGGTTAAGTGTCATTGGTCCGGGTTGGAGGCAGAGAAAGAAACAAAGTGCTCTAATGGCAGTGGTGTAAAGTCACTAGGTATTTACTCAAGTACAATTTTGAGGTGTTTTTTTTACTTTACTGGAGTATTTCCAGTTTTCAGTACTTACCTACTTCTACTCCACTACATCTCAGAGGCAAATATTGTGCTTTTACTCCACTACAATTATTTGAAAACTTTAGTTACTAGTTACTTTGCAGATATAGATTATTATATTATAAAATATACATTAACCACTTTAGCCCTATTTTATACATAAGACTATTTGAAAATAGCCGATCTACAAGCTCAGAACGCGTCGCATCACGCGCGTTTGTGAGCTTGTAGATCAGCTATTTTCAAACATTTTAGTACTTTTACTTTTGGTACTTTAAGCATGTTTTGATGCCAATACTTTTGTACTTTTACTCAAGTAACATTTTGAACACAGGCCATTTACTTGTAACAGAGTATTTTCATATTGTGGTATTGCTACTTTTACTTAAGTAAAACATCTGAGTACTTCTTCCACCACTGTCTAATGGCGGCAACAAACAACATCTTGCAGCAATCAGTTAGAACCAGGTGTTAGTTAGGTATCCTTGCCTCCTTAGAGATACGGCTTGGTTCAGGGTCAGTTGTGGCCAGGGTTAGGGTATCCTATCCTTACCTCCTTAACCCATTAAGACCTGGAACGCATCTGTGTCACTTTAGATTTCTTTGGCTACTCAAAAATAGCAGATATACAAGCTCATAGCGCGGCACCGAGTGCCGCGCTATGAGCTTGTAGATCTGCTATTTTTGTTAAATCGTGGAAAAATATTTTTCATATATTTTCAAAAAACTGTGGCGATTTTGTGTCCGCTTTAGAATGGAGGCGGATGGCAACGAAAATATCCCGAGAAGAATAATTCCGCTTCCGGTGGTGCTACAATGAAATGTGTCGTGGCGAACGAGGCCTACAATGAAATTTCAACCTGTGAGTAAAAAAGACCACTTCGCGTAGATCTACGCGACTGGCACTCTGCACAATTAAGTAGGTTCGTGTAGATATACGCGACTGGCACTCAATGTGTTAATGGGTTAAGAGATATGGTTTGTTTCAGGGTCAGGTGAAGGCTGCAGCATACTTTTTGTTTTTGCAGAAACAAACTTTGATGAGATCTTTAGTGCAAAATGGTTTCATTGCGGAGAAAACCAACCAACGCATGACCTTGCTGCAGTAGTTGCACCTCCAAGGTTTTTTCTAACAAGCTGAACATCGTCACCGCAGAGACACCAACGCAAACATCACGTATGAGTGGTCGGAGATTCAAGGCTCACGATTGATATGGTTTTATTTCTGCACAATCTGCCCGGTAACGAACCACGGACAGTTTTGAAGAAAGGTTGGCTGAGGGGGTTAGGACTGAGGTACAAACCACTCTGAGGGGCTGCTATACAAACACAACCAGATGGATTAATTAATGGAGGGAGTGAGAGAGAGAGATGGCACATACAATTTATCCACTGTGTCTGTTGCCTGAAAGGGTCAAAACACATTGAAGGTTGGCGAAAACAAACACTGGAAACCAAGGTTTCCAGCGTTCCAGTTCTAGCACTGCATACAGTCGGTATACGTACTTTATACATTCAGCAATCAGCGTGGAGCTGAATAGAGAATAAAATAATTTTATCCCCAGTGATCTTGTTCTCTGCTCAACTTCTTTTTAAGTAAGCTGCCAGCTTTAAAGGTTCAGGGGTCAAAGGTCAAGGCTAGGGTTACAGTCATGTTGTATACTGTTCAATGTACTGAAATGATGTGATTTGAGTATACTGTATTACAACTGTATTAAAAGTAGTCGAGCAGGCAAAATATGTCCCCAAATTAGTTGACTTTTCATGACTTTAATGTTCCGCTTTTACAGCAGAATTACGCACAATATTTTTAACCTTTTGAACACTGACATCACGTTTGTAACTTATCATTTGACTACCACAGTATGAATTGATCCATGCACAGCAGCCATATTGGAAAGAAATTGGGCCTCTTCCTTGCTTCCTTCACAGGTGTTACCAATGATACTAATAAAGGCCCTGTTCCATTTAGAGTAGCACGGTGGTTCTCACATTTTGTTTAATTTCAAGGACCCCCATAACTCTGAGAGTGTACAAATGGAACCAAATATACCTGTAACCTTACGGGTCCATTTGGTTCCATTCGTACACTCTCAGAGTTTCACACTCGTCCCTGGACCACACTTTGAGACCCACTGGTGTAGCAGAGTGTTTCCAATGAGCCAACATGAAAAATATCAGCACCCTTACTCTGCTTGGAACAGAGCCTTCATTAATGTCATTGGTAAGACCTGTGAAGGAGGTAAGGAAGAGGACCAATTTCTTTCCAATATGGCTGCTGTGCATAGAGCCTATTAATCTATTAGTAGCTTCCAAACTGAGCTGACAGATGTTGTTTTGACTTGTTTTCTGCTTGACGTGTTGTCTTACTGTTGTTAGAATAGGTACTGATGACCTGATAGATAAATGAATAAAGTGGGCAGCAACACACTCAAGGCCTCCTCTAAGGGAAGAGGAACACAGCTGTCAGGGGTTTGTTTTGTTTAACGCTATCTGTTTAAAGCTCTGGGCTCTGGAACAGTCTATCTGCCCACAGAGATAATCACAACTACATCTGTGTTTTTTTTTCAAAACAATTCAAAGCATCTAGCTTTTAATTAAAGACTTAGTTTGCTGTCATCATTTTTCTGTTAACCTTCTCCTAGCTTTCACATTGTTTTTCTTTTTGTTGCTGCGATTAATTGTCTCATATTATATTTAGCGGTGGCCTAAAGGTTACAGGAGCGCACTTGTTGCCAGAAGTTTGCCGGTTTGCAAGCATAAAATGTCCAAATACTAAACAGACCACAGGAGAAAGAACACAGAGTACACACAAAGTCTAAAGTGAAATGGGAATAATAGGCATCCTTTGTGCCTCTTAGTGCTTTCTGCTGTGGCCCACTTTGTACTTGAGTGAAAACAAAACCTGAATTGACAGCACTTGAGATTAGGGTTAAAAAGTTATTCTGGATATAGAACAAGGTCTATTCAGAATGTGGTTTAAATAAAGCAGGCCATCAACAGGAATTCAATACACACCTTTACTGAGTAAATGGAAAGAACACATTGGCAGCATCGCAGACAACAGTCTTAAGAAGACTTTACTTCAGAAAAGAAAAGAAAGTTCAAGGTAAAATCAGTCAATCTATTTCATTGTACTAGAGGCATCTAGAGTTCGGGCTGCTACGCGCCCTCACGCCTACAGTACGTTGCACCGCCGATCCGACTCATGACAACGCGTTTTATTTTATTTATTTTTTGTCTGATGTCATGACGACATGTTTTGTTTGGGTCTGATCTGATGTCATGCTGTCACAGTCAGCATGACACATGCCATATCTGGGTGTAGCTGCAGTGGGAACTATATATGGTTGTGTCTGAGCCATAGTGAATTCTATACAAGTAACGTTGCGTAGAGGAAAGACGTCCGCGCAGAGCTGTAGCTCCAATAGAACGCTTACTGTGCAATTATCAGGTACACAACGGGCATCTTTTCTCTATTCTCGTTATTTATTTGGTCTTGCATCATCGACTACTGGATGTGCAGTAGTGTTGCGTTCAGATTTTTTAGTCAATTAAAATAAGCACACTTCCACTGTCTTCCAATATGAAATACATTCAACATTGTACTCAACATTGTGAAAATTGAGTGCACTGAGCAGCAGACAATAGTAGACAGTGGACTGCTCCAAGCTTTTGCCCACAGCCATTCGTTTGGTTGTGGGGTCACACTCAGAGTTATAGTGTCAGAGGCTACTCTTACCTCCTATTTTGACAGTGTAGTCCTCGGCCACCATGCAGTTCCTGGCGGCCAGGTCTCTGTGGACAAACTTGTTGGCGTTAAGGTAAGCCATGCCGTCCGAGATCTCTCCCGCCATCTGAGTCATCTTACTGAGAGGAGGGAGGGACTCACTGAGGTTTGTATGCCCCTGGAGGGGGGAGGGAGAGAGAGAGAGAGAGAGACCTAAATGTTTGTACCATAAACACAGCCGAGACATTCCCACGAGGAGGAAGCAGACAGGATGTCCGACAAGAGCTTCACAAGCTGCTTTGAAGGCAACTCAAAATCAGGGCTGCCAAGATTATGACATTTTACTTGACGATTAATTGTCGCTCAGATAATTGCGATTAACGATTTAATTGTCATTGAACATTATAACAAATTAATTCATTTGAATGAATAACATTTTTATTTCTGTTTGGCTTTTAGGCTTTGTAAACAAATGTTGCACAGGGCATATATGAAAAAAACATACACATAATTACTCTATACTTTCAAAAAAACATGAACTCATTCAGTGCCAATGACGTGTAACACGGCAATTATTTTCCAAAGCCCACAGTGCCAATGATATGTAACACGTCAAAACTGTGTTTTCAGTGTTTATGCTAGATAGCAGCAGCAGAAGTTAGTCATAGTAACAGTGACAATAGTAGCAGTTGTAGTAGTAATACATCTTTAGGAGATCACAGAGAACTGAGTTGGCATTAAAGCTGAAGTACTAGTAGCAGTAGTAGTATGGTGATAGGACAACGTTCAGCAGAGTGTAGAGACCTCAGGTACCAGTAATATGGTTGACAGTATCAGTAGCTGTACGTACCTCTTTCCCAGAGCGCAGACCTCTCAGGTAACTCTTCAGATCTCCTTTGGTCATCAGCTCCATGATCACCAGGGTGGGCTGTCCCTGAGAGACCACACCCAGCAAACGCACCTGCAGCCAATCACAACGCAGCATGAGCACCACATCACCAGGGAGTGACTCAAATGACTCAAGTCTTTGTTTTGTGTCGAGTCGGACACGTTTCATAGACTTATTTTAAAATCATGATTTTTAATTACGTTTCTATGACTTCATAATGGCGGTGCCACTGAGATGAAAAGTGTTTTGTAACACTGAAAACAATGTGAGTAATGTAATGCATCAACATCTACAATTCCAAGTACTTGTCAGGGTAGGGGCTCATCAGTTCAAATATGATTATTTTGGGGTGGGTCACGGACTGAAAAGGTTGTGAACCACTGTCCTACGGCAGTGGTTCTCAATCTTTTTCGTGCCAAGGACCCCCAAATTGATACATATCAGCCCACGGACCCCCATTTGAAAAGATATGCCAGGGACCCCCAAAAGAGAAATTTTCTTAAAGGTTATAGCAGTGATTCTGAACCATTTCAATTTCAAGGAACCCAATTTGATATGCATTAGGCCATGAACCCGCCGATTTGATGGCATTTGTATCTCTGGGACCCCAATATACACTGTAAAATCAATGTTAATATAACTCTGTCCATTTTGTTCCTGACTATCAATCATTTGACTGCATGGGGACCCCCTGGAACCCCCTCAAGGACCCCTTGGGGGTCCCCGGACCCCACTTTGAGAACCACTGTCTCCTACGGTGTGGGTCAGAGCGTACCACGTGGTGGCAGTTGAACTCCTTCATGACGGAGGCCTCGTTGAGGAACTCGATGCGCTCCCTCATGCTGGCCGACTCTGTCACCGTCTTCACGGCGACTCTGGTCTCCGCCTCGTCCTTGACCACGCCCTTGGCCAGGCCCTCGTACACCATGCCGAACGAGCCCTGGCCCAGCTCCTTGCTCAGGACGATCTTCTCCCGCAGCACCTCCCACTCGTCTGGGACGTACACTGCTCAGCAGGAGAGGAGAGAGGAGGAGGAGAGGAGGAGGAGAGGATTAGGGGCCAGTGGTAGGAGAGCGGAGAAGAGATTTTCCCTTTACCACTTAAGCCCTATATACACTTCGTCATACGACAAATAGTTGATCTACAAGCTCACAACGTGACACAGCAACATGTCGTGAGCTTGTAGACCATATATTGGACCCTCCAGAAAAACGCGGGCAAAAATCCTTGATTATGCAGGCTAAAATCTAGATTTTGCGATGAAATATGAGGATTTTTTATGTGATTTTATGCAGTGAAATTGCGTGAAGATGCAAAATATGCGGAAAGTTATGAAATATGTGAAAAGATGCAAAATATGTGAAAATATGCGCCACATATTTCGCATATTATGCGATGAGCATATTATGTGATGCTATGCGATGCGCATATTATCCAATTATATGGAATGCGCATATTATGCGATGCGATCTTTTTGAAAAGAAATTTGCACCGCATAATTATGTGCCATTTTGCGGTAAATTATGCGATCGCATAATCGCATTTTTCTGGAGGGTCTAATATATTTTCCGACAATGTTGGCCTACGATGATGACATGCCGGCAGGATGCAGTCGAGTGGCTGAATTATTCACAATAAAATACTGACATTTAATAACGAATTTTGTTCATGAATCCATTAAGACCGGGAACGCATCTGTGTCATTTTAGATTTATTTGGCTATTCAAAGTATATGTACATATACATACTGTCTGAATAATGTACACCCAAATAAAAACATATCACACAGACTCACTCTCGGCAGCGCTGAAGTACTCTGGGTTGACTGAAGCATAAAGCACTCCGTTCCCCAAGCGGTCACTGTTGCTAAAAGACACAAACGGACAGAAATGATTATAAACACACACACAAGTTTGTGGATATCAAAATCTTTAGGACAGCATTGAAACCGGCTGAAAATAGTTGAAGAATAGCCGATCTGGAGCTTGTAGATCAGCTATTTTTGCGGTGTGACGTCGCCACATAACAAAGTATTTCATAGGGAAAACTCTAACCCCTAAACCCCCCCCCACCCCACACATACACACACAGTTAGTTTCATTCACTCGCACACACAAACCGATCCACACAACAATTACACTTTCACACTGGACTGATGGAAAACATTTTTACAGCCATGATGATGTTTTTCCCTTGGTCGTAATAGTCAAACTAACTCAGCACACAGAGGCTATAACTTGTAATCAGGTCTTCAAGTCAGCTGTGTTTCCTCCCACATAACAAAACACACACACTCTCTCTCTCTCTCTCTCTCTCTCCATCCGAACACATTTCTTTCTGTCTTGTTCTCACAACATTAAAAACAGAGCTATAACTGGGTAAATCGTTAACGAGATTTCGCCTCGGATATGCGAGGCGCCTGACACAATCATACACATGATCGAAAACACACACACACACACACACCCCTAAACACAGTCACCCCCTAACAAAGACCCTGACAGACCACCAGCTTCGAATGCTATCAATGCATTGAATGGGTAGGCGACATACTGACCTACCCGCGATTTATCAGACCATTCATTGGGCGTAATCAGGAGCTACTGACCTACCCAGAGGTAGAGCAGTCCCCACAACATGATTTACCATTCTGTGCCTATCGGTACAGAACTCGGACGGCGCTGCGTAGGCTCAAGCGAACGTCGCAACGGTCAACGTGATAATGTCCCATTGATAGCATTCGAATGGGGTGGACAAACACACACACATACACACACATCAAACCACAGTCACTCCCTAACAAACACACACACCGTTTCTTGTTGACAGCGAGCACTGCAGTGACCGCCAGGCAGGTGAGGAGGACGGCTAGGATGGGGACAAAGATCATCACGTAGAGATGGCTCTCATATCCTGGTGGAACACACACACACACACACACACACGGATTAAAGACAAATACAATCTCAAGACTGAAAAAAGTCCTAATGTGCGATTTGTGGAACAGTGTGAAAGGAGCCTAGCACTGGTTGATGTTTTAGAAACATTGTTCCTGATGTTCTACATACTGCCAACTAGGTGAAGAAATCACAACCTTGGCTTTTATATGAAACATCCCAGACCATTAGGATTTCATGGAAGATGCTTCTGGACATTTTTGCTAGTTTGACTCTCAACGCGTCGCAGATGACTGAGCTCAGCCGTCGCGACTGAGAACTTTAATCCTTCAAACTGGGAACACATCTGTGTCATTTTAGATTTTAGCTATAGCCATTATTTTAGGTTTTGGCAATTCAAAAATTGCAGATCTACAAGCTCATAGCGCGGCACAGAGTCCAAGAGGGAAATAGCAAGAGTCGCATTCTCCGGTTTACTTCCCGTTTCTGCGTGACGTAGGTGGACGCCTTTTTAGGAGACAGGAAGCAGCTTGGAGTCTATTGATTCCAATGGAAGAGTGAACGTGAACACAGCTTCTGAGCCATTCCTTAGCTCCATGGTTACTGAACTAAATATTGGACCCAATCGTCACAAGACACACAATATGTATAAGATTTTCATACAAAATGGCTTTTTTTAGAGACACAAATGAGGGGCAAATCAACTTTGTTATCGACTTTTCTCTAGCCCAGCAACACACTCTCGCGAGATTTGGAAAGATATCTGAAGAGTCCATCTGCAGTCTGACGGACGAGACATAGAGGTCTCTGTTCCTTATTTTTTAGCGGCGCTAGCCGCTCTATACCTTTAGGTATAGAGCGGATATTAGCCCTCTATACCTGGCTTTTGCGTCAACGTTCTGATTGGTCAGACACGTCAACAAAGTGATTGGTCAAGCTTCACGTGACACGTGGCTATAAACACATTATAAACACTTATTGATGACAAAATGTATCAAAGGCGCCGCTACCTTCACACAGGTGTGATTTTTAACTCTATGCTCTGTCCCTATAAGATGTTCTAAAAAAGGATTAACTGGGATTATATATGTGAATATAGTACGTGAAAATCATAATGGACATATTAAAAATTAAAATGTGTGTTCCAATGCTCAATAATATAATTTTGCATTATTAACTGTCTTGGTTGATGGGGTATGATTTGGGAATCATGACATTTTGCTAAACATAACATTCATGCTAAACATACTATTGTCTATAGTGGTAAAATATATACCTTATAAATAAAAGGCCCTTGTCTTGGGCTAGCTAGCTAGCTATTTATTTATTTATTTATTTGTATATATATATATATATATATATATATATATATATATATATATATATATATATATATATATATATATAATTATTTTTTTAAGCGAATATTTGTAACTCAAATCTTTACTTCTGGGAGTCCCTGGAACAGAATATTTTGAGACGGGGGTCCGCGACCAAATACTTTTGGGGGTCCTTGACATGAAAAAGTTTGAGAACCACTGATATTATTATAGCACCATAATGCGGTTTTCAGAAACCTGTTAGGATTTAGGAGACATTTGCAGATGCGTTCCCGGATTGAATGGGTTCAATCCATGCACACATATAGTGTGTCATCTCTGTACAGCGACTCATGCTTAATTCATACTCAGTCATATGAAGGAATCACACCAAAACATTTATAAAAACAGGCTTAAATTTCCGACTGATTTTCTTATTTCTTAATCTTTATCTGAAGTGACTCTTGAATGTTGAGGCTGCATAAAATGTGGATCTTTGGCCAATGTAATCAGTAACAATTGCTATCCTTATCTGGCTTCAAACAGAATATCTGTGACAGACGTTTGTCCATTTTGTACAATCATATCCAACAGGATTAGACACATGGACAAAAGTATTGGCAATGTTGTTACGCTGCCTGTACACCTAAAATAATGAACCATTAATAAACCAATTTTCTTCTAGATACATTGAGGAGTCCTGGGCAAGCGTCAAGGGTTATTAAGCTAAGGAGGTTATGTTTTGCTAACACACATCAAAACCAAAATTGATGGAAGCTTAACCACATCCCTATTGTGGGCATGTCATAATAGACACACTTTTAGCAATTTGGTGCTGAGAAAGCCAGTGGCCGTGTGTGTGTCTGTGTGTCTGGCTTACGTTCTGGGACATAGAATGCCAGTGGTTGAGTCCAGGATCCATTCCCGGCCAGGGAAGTAGCTCTGACTCGGACCGAGTAGTTCCCTGGGCTCAGGTTGGAGAGCTTCGCCCCACGCTGCTCCGCATACAGCTGACGAGACACACACTCATGCTTCTCAGACTGAACACACACACACACACACACACACACACACAAACACACAAACACACAGACACACAAACACACAAACTATTAAACACTTTAGCTCTATGTAAAAAAATGCCGATCTAAAATGTACAATTACAATTAAGGCATTTAGCAAACACTCTTGTCCAGAGTCGAAATCAGATGAAATGGCATGAACGCTGGTCCACAAACAACATGGTACATAGTCATATACACAGAGAGCAAAGAGAACAATGCAATGCTTAAGAAACAAGGACACCAGGGTAAACATCACACCAAGCATCTGGCTAAACAACACGCCATCTTAATAACATTCTTAACATTTGTGGTCAGGCTAAACAAATCTAAACAACATAGCTGAGTGGTTAGTGAGCCCGCCTACGGAGCCAGAGGCCCTGGTTGCCGCAGGTTCGATTCCCGGCCAGGACAGCATATGTGTCGATGAAATGAAATTTGTCCCTGAGCAAGACTCTTAACCCCTAATTGCTCACAGGTTCTCATTGGAAACAAGACCGCAAGGACTTTCATGAACGACCTGTTAAAAGGAATTATCCTTAACACCACATGTAACCAACAAGTAATCGACATACGGCAGAAACTGCATATAAACTAGCGTCTATCAAAAACAGTGACAAGAAGGATACAAGGAGGACAGCAGTGATCTCCTATTCTTGCTATTTTCATTTAAATCTTTGCACATTTTTAAACACAAAAATTAAAAATAGGGTCAACAGGGTGAACCCCAGCGTGTGGGGGGGGGGGGGCATTAGTCAAAGAATAGAACAATAGCTCAGAATGTGAGCTTGTAGATCTGCTATTTCTGGCGAAGAGATTTGGTGCAGACGGAAAAAAATCCAGTTCTCTTAAGACCCATGCCTTTTCCTTCTATTCCATTATTGTCATTGTGTGAACCTCGGTCAGTCGTACCTCGGCGGTCAGCCTGAATTTGATCTCATACATGAGGATCAGTCCGTTGGGCCGGTGGGGCTCGGGCCAACGCAGGAACACCCAGTCATCCTGTCCCTCCCAGCTCACAGGACCAGGGACGTCATCTGCCTTGTCTGGATGGATGGAGAGACACACAGGTTCAAACTCAGATTATATATGTGGCAAAACACAGTAATAGATGCAATCTATCCTTGAATATAGATTCCTGTAATAAAATGTTACTTTTAATCAAGAGATTCCATTAGAACATCTCACTGTAGGGAACTATCCATTATTTTCTTAGCGATTATTCTTTGGATAACGTTTTCGGTTAATCGAAAGGCACGTTTTTAAACATATAAATGTTAAAAGAAATTGACGATTTATTTGACAATTCGGCCAATTTGGCATTAAAAAATGTCTTAAAAGTCATAAAATCTTTACTTTAGAAATGTGCAGATACCCTGTATACACTTATACTGTAATGTTGGTTTGTTTACTGTTTGAGTGAGAAAATAATGTTGCACATTAACACATTGATACCTGGAACGCATCTGTGTCACTTTAGATGTCTTTGGCTATTTTTGAAAAATCGTGAAAATTATTTTTTTATATTTTTTTCCAAAAAACTGTTAGGATTTAGAAAATGTTTAGAAGCGGCCTCAGGTCTTAATGGGTTAAGCTAATCATCTGGGGACCACCTCAACATAATTTGGGGGACTGACCCCAGATTGGGAACCAATGGTATACTGGACTATAGGGGGGTCATGGTCAGTAATAGGAACAAAAAGACCTGGGGGGGGTCATAACATAAATAGGAGATCCAGAGAGATCCTGTTTACCTGCAGGTTTGGTCCTGGAGAAGAGGAACTCGGCCGCGCTGCAGCGGCGCACCTGGCGGTCGCAGGCGTGCACGTCCAGCCGGTACACGGTGAAGGGCTGCAGGCCGGAGATCTGCAGCTCGCGCTCCCTCACCGAGCGCTCCGAGAACTCAAACTCCTGGTCGGTGGGCTCCGCCGGCGGCGGCGCGGCCCCCCCTCCGCCACCACCACCCCCGGTGCCGTTGTTGTTGGAGGACAGAGTGGGGGATGAGGAGGATGAGGAGGTGGTGGTGGTGGCAGAGGCGGTGGCGAGGGAGGTGTTGGAGTAGCGCGGAGAACGAGTGGAGCGGAGGACCGACGTGGAGTTGGCCACGCCGAACAGGTCCCTGCGGCGGCGATCTGGAGGACTGGGGGTGGGGGTTAGGGGAGGGGTCAGAGAGAGAGAGAGAGAGAGAGAGAGAGAGTGTGTCGGTGAAATGGTGTAAGTTAGTGATTCTCAACCTGTTTAACTATTTAACTGCCATACATTAAAAAACTCACGCACTGCCAGCGATTTTTCCGATTTTCTTACCTTTTTCAAGTAGTCACAGAATATTTATCTCCAGTATGATCGATCCCCTGATGGTTGCTGATCACAGAGGGTTTCACTGTGCTTCCGCCCCCCAAAAAAAAATGTCATCGCGACCTCCCGTTCGCTTTCATACGCCTTTGAAAATAACATGTCTCGGCCAAAAATACATAGTAAAAAAAAAGGTAAACAGGAGCCGAGATACAGGATTTTTAAGTAATAAGTTAACCAGGAAGTGAATGGAGCAGCAAATCTTCGGATCGCGTTATCTCTGGTTCTGTGTGAAAAAACTACGCTGCTTCACCGTGTTTTTTTATGTGTCATTGTAGGCACTTCAAGCAGGTCAGCACCAGCACTAGAAGACCTGAGGGGCGGTTTGGAACATATCTAAGCAGGCAGTGACACTCATAGAGGTAGGAAGGTGCCAGACCATTGAGAGCTTTATAAACAAGTAAAGTCATTTTAAAATCAATCCAAAAAACAACCGGGAGCCAATGTAGTGAAGCTAAAACTGGAGTAATATGTTTGCGAAAAGGCAACCAGGACCACATCTGTGTCATGTTCGCTTTAAAAAAAAAAATACTGTATATATTCAAATATTTGCACAAATGTTCAAACATTTTCAAAAATTGCCGATCTGCAAGCTCCTAGTGCGGGCTTGTATGTTTGCTATTTTCGAATAGCCAAAGAAATCTTAAAAATGACACAGACGCGTTCCTGGATTAAATGGGTTAAAGTGGTTAAGCCTGCAAGATAAGGGGAACAGAATGAAGAAACAATGACACTGAGCATCAGATGGACGTGGCATAGACGCTGCCAAACGCAATGAAAGTCATTACCTTCTAAACCAGTGTCACTCTCCCATGCCACACGTTACTAAATTACATTTCCTTTTCGGAATTGCACAGGAATCTTTTACAGATTGTTAAAGGTCTAGACTTAGTTTTGTCAGAATTGAATTGAGGACAGGAAACACAATTAGGCATCAGTTGACATCCGACTTTATTTTTGGGATGAACATCTTAAATGATGAATTTACACTATAGTCTATAGTCTATATAGTCCAGTCATGGTTCTTGTTTGTTTCCGTTTTAACCCATTAAGTCCGGGAACGCATCCGTGTCATTTTAGATGTCTTTGGCAATTGAAAAATAGCAGATCTACAAGCTCATAGCACGGCACTCTGTGCCGCACTACGAGCTTGTAGATCTGCTATTGTTTTGAAAAATAAAATGTTGTGCAAATCTTATATTTTTTAAAGCGAACATTTGTAACTGTCAATTGTCTCAACAAAGGTCTTCATTTTTCTGAAAAACGATTGTTGCTATATCAGTGGTGCTCAAATTTTTCATGTCAAGGACCCCCCAAAATGATATGTTTTTGGCCGCAGATCCCCCTAAAATTTTATTCCAGGGACCCCCAGAAGCAAAGATTTGAAAAAAAAATGTTGTTTCCAAAAAATATATGTATTCAAAGATTTGCACAAAATGTTCAAGATTTTTCAAAAATAGCATATCTGTTATTATGTTCATGTTGTTCTCACTGGAAACACTCTGGTACACCAATGGGTCTCAAAGTGTGGTCCAGGGACCCTAATGGTTCCTTGAGGTAGGGTTCCAAATGGCCCCTTACATGTGTGTAACTCTGAGAGTGTACAAATGGAACCAACTGGACCCATAAGGGTCCATTTGGTTCCATTTGTACACTCTCAAGAATTACTGGGGTCATTGAAATTGTGAGAACCACTGCGATACACTATATGGAACAGACAACAGAGGCTTAACTCTTTGACTGCCAATGAGGATATTTCTCGTCATATTTTGCCAAGGCTCACACTGCCAATGACGAGAATGGCGCGATTTTGTGTTTTCAGTGGTTTCACGCTGGCACTGTTCGCCAACACACGAGTGACCATTTCATTCTCAGTCACACACAGATCAAGGAGATCACGTGATCGCAAGATCTCCTCCACCGTTCACTTCCTTGTTATTCAATTTGGAAAAAACGCCATTTTTCTCGCCTCCCTTGATTTCCTCTGCATTTTTGACGAAACATGCTATATTCAACGGCCTATGATTAGCGAACGGGGGGGGTCGCGTTGATTTTTATGCTTATGATATGCTTTATGCTTTTCATTTTATGCTCGGTTGCGCTCAGGTGTTGCGCTCTGAAAACAGCAGATCTACAAGCTCACAACGCGTCGCAGCGCGACGCGTTGTCAGCTTGTAGATCTGCTATTTTCAGCACGCAACCAAGTGCAAATCTGCCATTACGACGCCATCAAGGCACCGCCAAAATACATTTCAGTCGACTAAATCAACTGTAGATTTAGTCGACTAAAATCTTATGATATTTGGTCGACTAAAACTAGACAAAAACTAAAACATTTCAGATGACTAAAATATGACTAAAACTAAACGGAATTTGATTCAAAAGACTGTGACTAAAACTAAATCAAAATTTGCTGTCAAAATCAACACTGTTGGTAACACTTATGAAGGAAGTAAGGAAGGGAGGGGCCCACATTTCTGGCCGCTGTGCATTGAGCCTATTGGTGGAAGGCTGGGCCACAATGCAGCAGCAGCTCACCTGTATCACGGCTGAAATGTCCCTTTTACAAGCACACTGACTAGAGCCACGTAGAGTTGAGAGATGTGTTGCACCTCTTTGGCCTGTCAGCTGTGAGGCCTGGAAGCTAACGGTAATGTAAATGGTAATTGGTTTCATTGCGGCGTGGATTGCTGACTCCGCATTCCTAGCCCATCTCTTTCTCTGTGTCTCACACACGCACGCACGCACACACGCACACACACAGCCTCTCTCCACGGCGTCAGTCAGTGATGCCTGTCCTCAAACAACCCAGAATGACTCTTCGTGTGTGTGTGTGTGTGTGTGTGTGTGTGTGTGTGTGTGTGTGTGTGTGTGTGTGTGTGTGTGTGTGTGTGTGTGTGTGTGTGTGTGTGTGTGTGTGTGTCTGTTCCCATTGATTTGTACTGTCTGGCTGCAAGGGATCTTCCTTTGATTTCATTACTACTCCAGATGAAACAACAACAGCCCACAGCCTCACAGCTAGGTGTGTGTGTGTGTGTGTGTGTGTGTGTGTGTGTGTGTGTGTGTGTGTGTGTGTGTGTGTGTGTGTGTACGAGGGAATGAGAAAGCAAAACAATACATGTGCGTGGGTGTCTGCATGTGTCTGCGTACCTGTAGTATTTATTAGTAATACGCTTTACAGATGCAGAATATGGACTGGTAGTGGTACTGTGCTAATAGTACTAGTATTTCTTCCTTACAATAGGATGAATGTGGAATAGTAGTATTTCTCTTACTATGGGGTGAATATGTAGTAGTTAAAAGGGGTACAAAATATATATTCAAAGATTTGCACAAATGTTCACGATTTTTAAATAAATAACAGATCTGCAAGCTGGGTGCCGCGCTATGAGCTTGTATATCTGCTATTTTTGAATAGCCAAAGAAATCTAAAAGTGACACAGATGCGTTCCCGGATTGAATGGGTAAAAGTGAAACATCCCTAAGTAGTTAGCAATAGCAGAAGATGATGTGTCTTCCCTCACCGTGGGGTGAATATGGAGTTATGCAGGAAGTTCTCAAAGACTTTGCGGTAGGAGGCGTCGGCGGCCTCGGCCTCCAGGTCCTGGGCCGACTTGGGACAGGGGCAGCAGGGACCCTTGGGGTCCCCGTCGGGGTCGGCCTTGGTGGGCTTGCTCTCCCCCTCCTCCTGGTCGTTCACGCCCGTGGCCGCCAGACGGATGGGGATCTTCAGCTCTGGATGAAACATAACACACAGAGGAAGGAAAGGTTCAGGAGGAGTGTGTGTGTGATTGCACAGAAAGTACAGTTTAACACATTCCCTGGCCTGCCATTGACGGAGATCTCCGTCTTTTCAAGAAACAAAAAAAAAATCAAGAGGGCGCTCCAACGCAACTTAGGAATGATCCTGGGACCCTGAAAGAAGGAATGGACGGATGTGGCGTCATCCCGAAAAACACACTCTCGTCCACTCCTTCTTTATCAGTTTTAGGAAACCACTCCTTTCATTTTTTCCTCTTTTTTTTGGTGAAAACGGCTGTTATACAACAGCCGACCGGGACAAAATGGCCGATCGCGGTTACAAATTTATTTTCCCTGGCTAATAGATTAGACCCTCCCCCATCCCCTAGACATGCTTTGTTTATGTCCATGCACACATCACGGCTCCCCTGGCTCTGCAAAGATCGTCAATATAAAAAGGTAAAAAACCCTGGCAGAAGCTACATAATTAATGAATTAATTAATACCCGGCAGGGAATGTGTTAATACAATTACAAGGCTAAAAGGATTGAGCACAAGAAAGCACTATGGCTCGTTTCCATTCGGGTCCATGAGTATTCAATTCATAGAAACATGTAGTGACAGACAAATACACAATACTATGCAAAAACATCACATTAACAAGTAGCTAAAAGAAAAATATGTACAGTAAACATTTCTGGGGCGGGGCGGGTTGGCGGCGGGGGTGGCGGCGGGGGGGGGTTGCTTTTCTGGTGCGTGTACGCACGCATGACCAGAAACACACAGGCAGGCTAATCGTGTGTGTGTGTGTGTGTGTGTGTGTGAGAACATTAACCTTTAGAGCAGTAGTTGTGCTGGTAGAGCTCTGTGTGTGTGTGTGTGTGTGTGTGTGTGTGTGTGTGTGTGTGTGTGTGTGTGTGTGTGTGTGTGTGTGTGTGTGTGTGTGTGTGTGTGTGTGTGTGTGTGTGTGTGTGTGAGTGTGTGTGTGTGTGTGTGTGTGTGTGTATATAACCTTTAGAGCAGTAGTTGTGCTGGTAGAGCTCTGTGTGTGTGTGTGTGTGTGTGTGTGTGTGTGTGTGTGTGTGTGTGTGTGTGTGTGTGTAACCTTTAGAGCAGTAGTTGTGCTGGTAGAGCTCTGTGTGTGTGTGTGTGTGTGTGTGTGTGTGTGTGTGTGTGTGTGTGTGTATAACCTTTAGAGCAGTAGTTGTGCTGGTAGAGCTCTCTGTCCTCAGACTGCCGTTGCCAGCGGAGCAGGTAGTAGGTGTGGTTCCCGTTGGGAGAGACGGGTGGAGACCAGCGCACCACCAGGTGGGTGGAGGAGTTGGAGTACGCCCTCACATCCAGAGGCATGCTGGGAGCTGAGAGACAGACAGACAGACAGACAGACAGACAGAGGGGAACAGAAGGGGGTTAACCACATGAACCCTGGCATCCCTATTTTGGGCATGTCATTATAGGACAAACGTTTGGATAGTGGGGTAAAGTAACTAAGTACTAATGTACTCAAGTACTGTACTTAAGTACAATTATGAGTTATTTTTTACTTTACTGGTGTATTTTTCATTTTGACGAGGCAAATGTTGTACTTTTTCACTCCACTACAATTATTTGAAAACTTTAGTTACTAGTTACTTTGCAATTATCAATTACTATATTATAAAACATACATTAACCACTTTAGCCCTATCTTATACATAGGCTATTTGAAAATAGCAGATCTACAAGCTCACAATGCGTCGCATCGCGATTACTTTTACCTTTGGTACTTTAAGTACATTTTGATACCAATACTTTTGTACTTTTACTGAAGTACATTTTGAATTCCGGACTTTTACTTGTAACAGAGTATTTCTAAAGTGCAGTATTAATACTTTTACTTAAGTAAAATATCCGAGTACTTTTTCCCACCACTGTGTTTGGAATCGTAAATGAAGCCCTGGGTGTGTTTTTGCACAGTTCATACCTGCGGGGCTGGTGCGTACGTAGACCACCTGACTCTTGGCCCCGGGCATGTGTTTGTCCTCCACCATCAGGGTGACGGCCTTGACGAACACGGCGTACTGGGTGAAGGGCTTCAGGGCCGACAGCAGGACGCCGGGGTCGGCGTCGTCTCGCCTCAGCTCCACGTCCACCATGTTCCAGCTGTTGGAGCCACAGCCCTCCTGCCCGTCGAACTCTGTGATGTTCTGGAAGGGTCTGTTGAATGGAGGACACGGGTTCGGCACAAAACACATGGGGATGAATTCATTCTACGGTTATGCCACCAAAATGTGGACTGTCCCTACCGCCAGCCATCAAAAAGTGCGACTCGCCCAGGCCTAGCGTCACAGATCTGCTATTTTTGGCTTAAGTTCCCCATCAAACAAAGATTTGGCGGACCCCCTGTAGTAATTCTGAGGATCCCCTAGGGGTCCTGGACCCCCTGTTGAAGACCCCTGGTCTATGGGACTACAGTGACAGACAGACAGACAGACAGACAGACAGACAGACAGTGAAACTCAATGACAATGACTCTTCTGTAAGGACCTTTACAATCCTATACTGTAGTTGAAGGTAACCTATGCCTCTTCATGCAACAGTATTACACAGCTGATGGCAGAGAACTACATTAGATCAGGGGTTAGGGTTATATTAGCTCAGGGCCAGTGTTGATTTTGACAGAAAATTTAGATTTAGTTTTAGTCATAGTCTTTTGAATAAAATTCCATTTAGTTTTAGTCATATTTTAGTCATCTTAAATCGTATAGTTTTTGTCTAGTTTTAGTCGACTAAATACAACAAGTTGAAATCACAACAAGTTGTCTCAAGACACTTTACATGTAGAGCAGAGACCCGACAGTCCCACCCTGAGCAAACAATTTTGCGACAGTGGCAACGAAAAACTCCCTCTTAACTGGAAGAAACGTCAGGCAGACCCTAGGCTCTAGGGTGGGGGCCTTCTGCCTCGACCGTGTCGGGGGGAAAGAAGAGAGGCATCACGGTGCGTTCATCATCGGTGACGAGTGCATGTAAACGCAGCCAGCAGCGTGCTGTGTGCGACTAGCTGTGTCAGGATTCGAGGCCACACTCACACATGTGCAGCATGCGTCCCCTCCCCCTCCGCCTCCGTCCATGGGTGTGTATGGAGCGGACGCGTGCGTCACCGTGACTGTGTGAGTGTGGCTTCAGGAAGTAAATTCCTGTCCCAGCTGTTGGTACGCAAGAGCGCCTCCCTTCGTCTGATGTGCCGCGCAGCATGCATTTTGACGACACATGCGCACTTGCGCACCAGTTATGTGCACCCCTGGTTATACTAGCTCGGGGCTCTCTTAGGCTGATGGTAACTTACGCCTCTTTGTAGTACACTATGAAGCTGATGAGGTCTCGGTAGTCGGGCGGTCGGTATCTCTGCCAGGTGAGTTTGATCCGGGTGCTCCGCGTGGTGTTGGACTTGAACTTCAGCAGGGTGCTTTCACCTGGACAGAAAAACAAACGCGCGCACACTTTACATACAGCAGAAAAAAAGCAGATTGCGTGAGCTTGTAGTAGACCGTCCTATTTTCAGCAAAGGGATTTGGTGTAGAGGGGAAAAATGAGGGACCAATTAATTATAGACCCCTGGGGGACCCTGGGTAAAGAAAGTATAGTAGGGTTTAACCCATTCATTCCGGGAACGTATACTGTGTCATTTTATATTTTTTAGCTATAACTATTATTTTATACTTTGGGCTATTCAAAAATAGCAGATCTACAAGCTTGTAGCTTGTAGATCGGCTATTTATTTTGAAAAATCGTGAAAATGTGTGCAAATCTTTAAATATATTAGTTTTTTAGCTAAATTCTTTGCTTCTGGGGATTCTACAAATGTCTTCTAAATCCTAACAGTTCTTTTAAAACTATTTTTTTTTACTTATGTTGCTATAATATCAGTGGTTGGCAAACTTTTTTCATGTCAAGGACCCCCAAAATGACATGTATTTGTCCTCAGACCCCCATCTTAAAATATTTTGTTCCAGGGATCCCCAAAGCAAAGATTTGAGTTAAAGATGTATATATTCAAAGATTTGCACACATTTTCACAATTTTTTAAATAAAATCTACAAGCTATGAGCTTGTATATCTGCTATTTTTGAAAAGCCCAAAGAAATCTTAAAGTTACACAGATGCGTTCCCGGTCTTAATGGATTCAGTGGGTTTTAACAATGTCCTCTCTTCTCTTACAGCTTGCACGGTCTCCGTTGTTGCGGCAGTCGTTCTCGCCGCAGGTCCCCGGCACGCCGGTCTTCTGCCACATCTTCTTGATCTCGGACGGGCAGAGCTTGGGGTTGGCTCTGAAGAACATCTTCCCCGCTCCGATGGTCAGGTTGTGCTGCTTCCAGTCCCACAGGTACTGCAGCTGCTGGTTGTCAAACACAGAGAAGGCATACGTTCTGCCAGAGAGAGAGAGAGAGAGAGAGACAAACAACGAAAGAGAAGAGAAGAGGAGAAGAGATAGACAAGAGATAAAGAGAAGAGATAGAGAAGAGATGAGAGAGATAAGAAGAGATAGAGGAGAGAGGGGAAGAGATAAAGAAGAGGAGAGAAGATATAGAGAAGGATAGAAGAGATAGAGAGGAGATAAATAGAGAAGAGATAGAGAAGGAGAGAAGAGATAGAGAAGAGAGAAGGGATAGAGAAGAGGAGAGAAGGACAGTAGAGATAGAGAAGAGGAGAGAAGGAGAGAAGAGAAGGAGTTAGTTGTGTACGGACAGAGGAATGGATGCTATGTAGTCCTTGAGACAGCAACATTCCATAACAGATAACTACTCAGGATGTGTGGGTTTTTTATATCTACATTTGTTTTTGTGTGTCTCAAGGCTGAAGGAATGAATGTGTGTGTGTGTGTGTGTGTGTGTGTGTGTGTGTGTGTGTGTGTGTGTGTGTGTGTGTGTGTGTGTGTGTGTGTGTGTGTGTGTGTGTGTGTGTGTGTGCTTGTGTTGGTCTGTGACCTTGGACATTATCTATAGAAAAAAAAAACTTCCAGACAATTCTGAGGTGTGTGTGAGAGAAAAACAAGATAGGAATGTCTGGGGGGTGTGTGTGTGTGTGTGTGTGTGTGTGTGTGTGTGTGTGTGTGTGTGTGTGTGTGTGTGTGTGTGTGTGTGTGTGTGTGTGTGTGTGTGTGTATCATTGTATATTTGTATTTGAAGGTCTTGGTGTGGTTTTACTGTATGCATGCATGAGCTGGCTTTATGTACAGTATGTATTTGTGCGTGTGTGTAGGACCATGGTTCTGACCCTTGTGTTGCTTACTGCTCAGCCTCTATACGTCAGTGGCTCTCAACCTTTTCAGGCCGCAACCCCCCAAAATAATCATATTTGAACAGGGGACCCCCCCCAAAATAATTTTCATATTTGAACAGGGGCCCCCCAACCGGAGAAGCACTTGGAATTGTAGGAGTTGAGGCAAGTTTTACTCGGTTCCACAGATACATATATTTATTATATTTAGATATAATAACAATAGCCGGTCTACACAGTAATGGTCTTTGTTTTTCATTTTAGAGCCACTTTAGAAACGTGTAGATACCCTGTATACACTTACACTGCATGTTGGTTTGTTTACTGTTGAGTGAGTAAACAATGTTGCACGGGACCCCCCCCCCCCAAAAAACAAAAATCATGTGGGGACCCCCCCGGGGATCGAGACCCACAGGTTGAGAACCACTGAAGCGATGAAGGAACTGAAGCCTATTGTACAGTTATTATTGCTATAGTAATTATTGTGAGTGTCTGCTGATGAGAGTGAGTCAGCTGAACGACTGTGGTGTTCGCGGCGTGTCAACATCTCTGTTCTGTGAACACCTAGTTGACCTGCCTTTGTGTCAGTGTGTTTAATTAACTACTCCAAAGCTGCCTATCATTATGATGCGGCTTTGTTTGATCTCTCTCCCTCTCTCTCTCTCTCCCAGAGTCAAAAAAATGTGTTTGATCTAGCCGTATAAAGGTTTACTCAGACTGAATAGAGAGAACAAATGTGTGATTTTCTTTTTTCCCCCTTCTTCTTTATCATAATGTAATATTTAAGTCAAACATAGGATGGAATAAAAAAAGATAAATGGCGCCTATATTTGTTCCATAATATCGTATCAGCAGGCATGGACGATAAGTTGTATGGGATTAATGATGCACCTTGAGGTGATGACATGAATTGCTCCTTTGATTAGAAATTGATAATTGACTTACATTGTATGGTAAAACAGTTCTCAAAGTCACTTTTTTAGCACGTAAACGAACACAATATGTAACATCACCAAACCCAGTACTGTTTGTTTTTTAAATAAAAATGTCAGCTTCCTGATGATTTTACTATTGAAGATCCGGATCCGCAAAGATCATTGCTGAAAATAGCCGGTATATATCTGCTGCTATGCTCATGCAACTGTATGTCTTACCTCAGGTACAATGTGTAAATATGTAGATATTAGATAATGCGTTTGTTTTTTATTGATTGATTGCTCTCTCTTCCCCCTTGCCCCCTTCTTCTTCTTCCCTTTCTTTTTAATGGAAATAACATTTAAATAACGAATTTCACTCACTGTTTTACACCTGCAAACCTGTGATGTGACAATAAAGTTGATTCTGATCCTTAATTAGTATAATCGCTAACACCTGTGCAAGAAGTAAGGATGAGGCCCAATTTCTTTCCAATATGGCTGCTGGGCACAGAGGCTTTTCAAAGAGAGACATGACTGATCTGAGTTCCTAGAAGCTCTCCCTCAAAACAGAAACAAACAAGAACCATGACTGGACTATAGTCTGTAAATTCATCATT
This sequence comes from Gymnoscopelus microlampas, assembly GCF_963454915.1. Lineage (NCBI taxonomy): Eukaryota > Metazoa > Chordata > Actinopteri > Myctophiformes > Myctophidae > Gymnoscopelus > Gymnoscopelus microlampas. The sequence continues at coordinate 56,189,197 of NC_139962.1, read as the reverse complement.
TAAGATGCTCATCCCAAAAATAAGTCACATGTCAACTGATGCCTAATTGTGTTTCCTGTCCTCAATTCAATTCTGACAAAACTAAGTCTAGACTTTTAACAATCTGTAAAAAGATTCTTGTGCAATTCCGAAACGGAAATTGAATTTAGTTTAGCACTTTGACTCCACTGACCAGAATGGAACGGAGCCTTCACTAGAATCATTGGTCACACCTATGAAGGAAGTAAGGAAGGGGGCCTAATTTCTTTCCAATATGGCTGCTGTGAACTAAGGCAAGGGGAAAGCAAATGAAAATTCCTCTCTCCTCACTCCCCTCATCGAATGGAGGCGATGTCTCAATGCAGTGGTTCTCAAACTTTTTAATGTCTTGGATCCCCAAAATGATATGTAACCCCCGTCTCAACCCCCGTCCCCCCCCCCCCCCGGAAGCAAAGATTTGAGTTAAAAATGTTTGCTTAAAAAAAAAATATATATATTCAAAAGGTTTTTAAGATTTTTCAAAAATATCAGATCTACAAGCTCATAGCGTGGCACTCGGTGCCGCACTATGAGCTTGTATATCTGCTATTTTTGAATAGGTTAAAATCATTGTGACGGTATATAACACATTTTGCTGGGGACCCCCTGGTACCCCACCCAAGGACCCCTAAGGGTCCCCGGACCCCATTTTGAGAACCAATGTCTTAATGTACCATGTACTGTCTATATCTCTGATATAAACAAGTATTCAATCGATCAATCAAAACTGAACAACTACTGTACTGTCAAGGTTTCATTGAGCAAGGCACTTCAACGTACAGCATAACACTGTCATTTACAGTATTTACACAGGATACAGACATACACACATACACACACGGTGTCCTTGACTTGTTATGCGACTCTTCTTCTCTGTTCACATTCCAACACCACCGCAGTACAATTCCACTGCTCTGTTCCCATGGTAACGCTCACCGCCACACACACACACACACACACACACACACACACACACACACACACACACACACACACACACACACACACACACACACACACACACACACACACAGCACATAAAAGGGAGGAATGTGACGGAAACACTCTGCTGGCCGTTAAAGGGACATTTCTGATTTTAAAACGTTTATTTTTTTTATGTATGCCGTTTGTTCAAGCCTTCAGTGGAACTGATTATATCCAATAGAGATTTATTTTGAACCAATTCAGGAGATGTTTTTGGTTCTGTTTAGTTTTGAACCCATTCAGTCCGTGAACAAATCTGTGTCATTTTTTTAGATTTCGTTGGTGCGTAGCGCGGCACTGCTTGTATATCTGCTATTTTTGAAAAATCGTGACAATGTGTGCAAATCTTTGAATACATATATTTTTTAAAGCGATTTGTTTTTACTCACATCTTTTCCTTTGGGGGTCCCTGGAACAAAACATTTTGAGATGGGGGTCCGCGGCCAACGCCTCGGGGGTGGTGGTTTGGGTGATGTAGTGACAACGCCTCGCAAGATCAGCCATTTTCACAATTTGTGCATCTTTCTTGTATTATTTGACAATTTGGCCAATGTTTGACCAGTTTTTATAGTATATAGTTTGTTGATTAATTTGATGCAGTAATCTTTTTTTGTCAAGGTATTAAAAGGGTCTCAAAAGTCCTTAAATCTTCACTTTACTGTCATCTGGGGACCCCCCCACCCCCACCCCAGGGGTCCCGACTCACAGGTTGAGAACCACTGACCCAAACCCTGTTATTTTCAAAGCTGGAACGCTGGTTCTGCAGGCATGCTACATGTCTGTAATTCAAACGTTTCCAGACATCACTGTCCTGTCCTGCGCTAGTCTTATGATGTTGATGTATGATGACTTTTTTTGCATGGATTACTCACCCCATGGAGCCTTGAATTCACAGAGATTATTTTGTTTTTGTCGCATTCCTAAGACAATAATTTGATGACTGGAGACATTAGCATCTTTCCACCGGTCATCAAATTATTGGCTTAGGAATGCGACAAAAACAAAAAAATCTCCATGAATTCTAGGCTTCATGGGGTGTGTAATTGATAGAAAATAAGTATTTTTTGGGGTGAACTATCCCTTAAAATGTTGGTATACTTCAGACGTCACTTCATCTCCCTGTGTTGTTGCATCAGTTAATGGCATGAAATTGTTATTTCAGATTTTTTCAGTGGGCAGAATTTGATCCACAGAATGCATTTACAAGCCGTTTTGACTGTTGTAAGATGTACATGATCCAGCATAGGCTTTAAATGATACCAAGGTCACTTAAAAACCAAATGCTTAAAGGTAAATGTGTGTTAAAAGTATGCTTTATTCGCTATGTGCCGTGGGCTGCATAATTAATCACATTTTAATCAGTTTTATTTTGATTCAAACCTACATTAGCAGGGATGTACAGTATCACAACATGAATGTGAAAGCAGTGATATATGATTGTTAAAAAAAAGTCACTGAACTCAGTGAATAATCGTGATGAATGATCATGATCTCAATAATGGTCAAAATAATCGTGATAATCATTTTGGCCATAATCGTGCAGCCCTAGTGTTGTCGTGTGTGTGTGTGTGTGTGTGTGTGTGTGTGTGTGTGTGTGTGTGTGTGTGTGTGTGTGTGCGTGCGCACATACTCTTCCAGAAGTTCGTCTCCGTCGATGAAGCGGAGGTTCTTGAGGAAGGACAGAGACACCAGTGTGTGAGAGTGTGTGATGCGGACATAACCCGTCACTCTCTTGATCAATCCCATGAAACTCTCCAGCTCTGACATGATGTTATCTGATGGAGAGAGAGAGAGAGAGAGATTCAGTATCACAGGTCCTACTCTCGTACACAGACAGAATACACTCACATGCACGCACGCACGCACGCACGCACGAGACAGAAACAGATTACATCAGGGATCTTCAACAGGGGGTCATCAGACTTACTTACGATCTACAAGCTCACAACGCGTCGCATCGCAACATGTTGTGAGCTTGTAGATCTGCTATTTTCAAATTTTAGTATTTTTTGTACTTTTGGTACTTTAAGTACATTTGGATGCCAATACTTTTGGACTTTTACTCAAGTATTTTTTTAATTCTGGACGTTTACTTGTAACAGAGTATTTCTATATTGCAGTATTGGTACTTTTACTTACAGTAAGTGAAGAATGTGGGTACTTTTCCACCACTGATTAGTAGTAACCATGGTAACGGCAGTATACTTACATCCTCTACGTATGTTGATGTGGATGTTGCCCTTGATGACCGTGCAGCCTTTGAGCAGCTGAGCAGCGTTCACCGAGTCAATGGTGACTTTCTCATCACAGATCTTATCACACAGTCCATCACATGCTGAACAGAACATACTGCAGAGGGGAGAGAAAGAGAATATAGAGATCTTTTACATGTTGTTCTCCTAAACCAAGGGTTCCCAAACTTTTCAGGCCGTGACACCCCCCCCCCCCCAATAGAATCATGTTTGAACTGGGGACCCCCCACACCCTGACAAGCACTTGGGATTGTAGGAGTTGAGACATTAACGTTTTGTTTCCACAGATGCATATTGTGAAAATAGCCAAACCACAAGCTCAATCGGCTATTTTCACAATGTTTGCCTCTTTCTCACGTAATATTTGACAATTTGGTCAATTCGGTATTAAAATGGTCTTAAAAGTCATTGAATTGTAACTTCAGAATGTGCAGATACCCTGTATACACTTATACTGTACTGCTGAGTGAGAAAACAATGTTGCACATTAACCCATTCAATCCGGGAACGCATGTCATTGTAGATTTATACAAGCTCATAGCGCGGCACCAAGTGCCGTGCTGTGAGCTTGTAGATCTGCTATTTCTTGAAAAATAGTGGGGGTTTTTTCAAACATTTGAATATTTATATTTTTAAAGGGAATTTCTTTGAATCAAATCTTTGCTTCTGGGGGTCCCTATTAAAATATATTTTTAGATGGGGGTCCGAGGCCAAATACATATAATTTTGGGGGTCCTTGACATGAAAAAGTTTGAGAACCACTGATGTAGAAACATACGTTTTTCAAAAAACTAGGATTTAGAAGACATTTGTTAGCACCCCCAGAAGCAAAGATTTGAGTTACAAATGTTCGCTTTAAAAATACATATATTCAAAGATTTGCAAAAATGTTCACGATTTTTCAAAAATATATATAGCAGATACAGTACAAGCTCATATATCTGCTATTTTTAAATAGCTCAAAGAAATCTAAAAATGACACAGATGCGTTCCCAGTCTGAATGGGTTAAGCTAATCGACCCCCAGTTCAGGAACCACTAGGTCCTAGTGGGTGTACTGTACACGTCCCTTGTAGCGACAGAGGACAACCTCTCCACCCCTAAAAGCAACCTTTTGTGGTTGAACTTGACACTAGCTGATACTCTGCACCTTAATCTCACCGATACTCTTCTTACACTAATGTCTATGGCATGAGCAGTATATATACCAGCTGCTACTGTATGCTCACGCACCTTATCTCTAATACCTTAATGTACATCATGTTTGGATGGATATGCTGTGTGTAAATATGCAGATACCTTCTTGTCTTTCTTTGATTCCTTTGATTCCCCCCCCCCCCCCCCTCCAGCTTGCTGGATGCGTGACTTTGAGGACATTTAGCACATGTTGACACCTTTACGGGTTTTTCGAGTTTTCAGGCCTAAAAGTATGGTAATTGTTCGGGCCGGGCAAAGCCTCGGTCCGGCCCAGCAGGGCCCCAATTAGGGCCGGGCCTTAATTTTCAGGCCCGTTTGAGAACTCTAGCGGGTGTACCCACCCTATCCCTCCCCCATTGCTCACCTGTCAGGGTCCGTGCGGGTGTACCCGGACGGACAGTCGGGCATGCACTCCCCGGCGTGGATGACGAAGGTGTCCGAGTCGGGCAGGTGGACCTGGGAGCAGACGTCCTCGCTGACGCAGCGCCAGCCCTCGAAGCGGTAGGTGCCGGTGGGGCAGTCGGCCACACAGCGGCCCTCGTGGTAGTAGTGGACGCACGCCACGCACGCCAGGTCGCTGCCCGGCGCCCAGCAGCTGCCCAGACACTGAGGGTGGCAGCACTCGCCCTCCTGGGTGCACGCCCGGCGCTCGCGCCCACACCTCTCGGGACACTCTGTTTGAAACGAGACAAAAAAAAAAAAAGAAGGATTCATGGATTAAAGCAGTGATTCTCAACCAGTGGTCCGAGGACCACCGGTGGTCCTTTGGGGGGTGCCAGGGGGTCCCCAGCAAAATGAGTTACCATAGCGTCACAATCATTTTAACCACTTGGCTTTGGCCATTCAAAAATAGCAGATCTATATAACAGATATACGGACGGGGACCCCAAAAAATCAATCAAATTTTACCCCCTCCCCCCGGTGACAAGCACTTGGAATTGCAGGAGTTGAGGCATTACGTTCAGTTTTACTCGGTTCCACTGATACGCCTCAACATTGCAATAGTGTTGCAGCGTAATTATGACACAGTGTGCAGAGCCCTAATCTCCATATTCATTCCGTTTGTCACCAATGTAGAGAGGAAATCCACTAGATTTTCTCCAACAAAAAGCGACAACGCTGCAAGCACAACACATGAAGTTACACACACACACATATGAGCACGCATGCATGCACAGATTGCACAAACAAACACGTCTCGCACGCAATTATACACAAGACGAGCATAGAGGCAGACACACACACACATCATAACAAATACACACGGCATGCACAGCAATGCTCTACGCTTACGTGGAAAAATTATTTTCAAACTGTTTAGCCTCGGGTTGGAGGGATGTTTTTCACCCATAATGCATCTGAACTGCAATCTATCCGTCTGATATTTCCTCTACGGTCTGTTGTTCACCAAGGTATCTTAACCCATTAAGACCGGGAACGCATCCGTGTCATCTTTTGATTTTTTTTAGAGAATATTTTTTGAGAAATCGTGAAAATGTGCGCAAATGTGTGAATAATGAATACACATGTTTTTTTTACGGAAACATGTATAACTCAAATCTTTGCTTGTGGGGATTCTACAAATGTCTTCTAAATCCTAACAGTTTTTTTTTTTTTATTATTATGTTGATATATATCAGTGGTTCTCAAACTTTTTCATGTCAAGGACCACCCAAAATGTTGTTCCAGGGACCCCCTAGAAGCAATGTTTTGAGTTAAAAATGTTCGCTTTAAAAATATCTATACATTTAAAGATTTGCAAAAATGTTCATGAATTTTTAAAGAAATAGCCAAAGTAATGGTTACACCATTACTTAAAGTGGTTACACAGATGCGTTCCCGGTTTGAGTGGGTTAATGTGATCTATTACAACAAAGCCTGTCATTATGTGTGTGGTTGTCACAACAAAAGCCAAAGTCATTGTCCCACTACTGTAGGTCTATAGTACTGTATTTGCCTCTACATGTACGGTATATATACACAAGTGGACGTGCATATAATATAGTCTCTGTTGGGTGGAAACCTAATTTTATGTCCAAAAAAAAACTGTTACTTTTCAGGGTTCAAATTTAAAAGTAGCAGATCTACTAGTTCAAAATGCATCATACGCATAGTACTTATACAACTTATGACTATGCACAAGCACACACACACACACACACACAGTAAACTCAGTGAAACCGGGTGCCATTCTGTCTTGTTTACATGCAACTGGTTGTTCTCTGCAGGGAACAGTGCTCTGTGAGTGTGAGTGTGAGTGTGAGTGTGTGTGTGTGTGTGTGTGTGTGTGTGTGTGTGTGTGTGTGTGTGTGTGTAAATGAGTCATCCCCACACAGACAGTAATGGCAGCAGGCTGTATTTTGCTTTGTCATTAAAACAGCTGGGTCTAGAGATGCTTAAAGGTATCTCTCCACCAAACAGACGACTACAGATTACTACAGAGTGGCAGTCGAATGAAGTCAGATCAGTCGGTTGGGAAGGTGTGAAAAAAAGGTCGCTGAATGCACCCGAGAGCCGCCACCGACAGACGGCTACTATGGTGCTAAAAATAGCCTACGGCTTGATGTGTTTTTTCAACAACAAGCCCGCTGCTGTCCGGCGGGTCGAGGCTTTCGAGCTTGTAGATCGGCTAATTTCAAATGGCCAAAATGTTTATAGGGCTGAAGTGGTTAATGCATGTTTTGTAATAATAATCTGAATCTACAAAGTAACTAGTACCTAAAGTTTTCAAATAAAAGTAGTGGAGTAAAAGTACAATATTTGGGTCCGAGATGTAGTGAAGTAGAAGTAAAAGTATTGGAAATTGGAAATACTCAAGTAAAGTACAAATACCTCAAATTTACATAGTACAGTACTTAAATAAATGTACTTAGTTACTTTCCACCACTGGACAGTGCACCCACCTCCCATTCAACGGCAGATTTCTTCGGCAACGGACGCTTTCCAACACTTACCGGCGCCAACGTCGGTGCGGTGGAGAGCTAGCTTAACCGCGCACACATGAACACACACACTCAACATTCGCTTACTCACCCATTACATCAAGACACACAACTTTAAAGTGGCCTTAAAGTCAGTGCAAGGAGAGTGTGGCGCGCTATGACAGTGTTAAATCAGTGCTACTCTATTATATGACAGTGTGCGCGCCACAAACAGCTAAAAGAGAGACGTGGTGTGTGTGTGAGTGTGGCCTAGTTGGGACTGTGTATGTGAAATACGGCATTATTGGTTCTCAAAGTTGGGTCCGGGGACCCCAAGGGGTCCTTCTTGGGGGGTGTTCGAGAGATAGAGATATATATATATATATATATATATATATATATATATATAGATCAGTGGTTCTCAACCAGTGGTCCGGGGACCACCAGTGGTCCTTGGGGGGGTACCAGGGGGTCCCCAGCTAAATTAGTTAAAGCGTCACAATCATTCAGCTTTGGCTATTCAAAAATAGCAGATATACAAGCTCATAGCGCGGCACGCTGTGCTGCGCTATGAGCTTGTATATCTGTTTATTTAGAAAAATCTTGAAAATGTGTGCAAATCTTTGAATACAATATATTATTTTTTTTAAGCGAATATTTTTAAATCAAATCTTTGCTTCTGCAGGGTCCCTGGCACACAAAATTTTCAGATGGGGGGGTCCGCGGCCAAATGTATATCAATGTAGGGGTCCTTGGCATGAATAAGGTAAAAAACACTGGTCTAAAGGGTTGCCTTCATGGTTGCTACCAGTGTGTTCACAGGGGTCAGCGCTGTAGTGAGTAGAGCCAGACACTACACAAGACACACACAGACACACACACACACACACACACACACACACACACATCCAAAATAGGCTGGGTTTACTCGGGCAGAACAAAGCTGTTTGTGTGTTAACAGTTAGTTCAGCTCATTAAGTAGAGAGGTCATCGTGCACCGTCTACACTCACGGCCACCTACCCAGTCTGTGTGCACAGCAGGGCACTCTGCTGACCAGCTCCGTGAACACACATTACAATGTTTCTAATAAACAAAGGCAGTGGAAAGCATTTCTACGTTGCATACATCAGTGATCTCAAAATTATCTGCGGACCCCCAACTCAAAAATGTTGTTCCAGGGACCCCCAGAAGCAAAGATTTGAGTTACAAATGTTAGCATGTGACGCTATATTTTTAGAACCAATGGCATACATAACTATGCAGAGCAAAGTCCACAGTTGTTCTACAACTGTGAGAGTAGGTATGTCTGAGAGTAGGTATGTCAATTCTTTGACATAATTGGAATTATTTTTTGCACGATCGTCAAAATTGTTGAAAGTTGAAAAATGCATTTTCCCCCAAAATTGGAAACAGCCGATCTACAAGCTCACAACACGTCGCATCGCGACCTCTCAGAGTTACACACCTGTAAGGGGCCATTTGGAACTCCCTCAAGGAACCACACAGGGGTCCCCGGACCACACTTTGAGACCCACTGATGTAACAGAGTGTTTCCAGTGAGCCAACATGCACAGTATCAGCACCCTGACTCTGATTCTGACCAGAATGGAACAGAGCCTTCATTAAGTATCATTGGTAACACCTGTGAGGGAAGTAAGGAAGAAGCCCAATTTCTTTCCAATATGGCTGCTGTGCATAGAGCCTATCGGGCACAACCTATAACAAGAACTGGCACCGAATAAAGGTTGTGATACATCAGTCGTGTGATGCACACAATACGATGTCTCTTGAAACACACGACACCTGGAACGATAGAAACACGCGGTAATTTAATTCAAAAATCACCCAAAACTACACAATTATTTCTTCTAGTGTTCCCCATGTCCCTATGTAAGATGACACCAGTCCCAGGAAGTCATGTGAGACTGGGGAGCGGTATCGGTCTGTCCCCCCCCCCCCCCCCCACACACACACACACACACACACACACACACACACACACACACACACACTCTTGTTCCTCTGAGTCAGAGCTTTGTCTACCTGCCTTAGGTTTCACGGGATGGTTATAGAGGGACGAGAACAAAGGTGTGTGGGTGTGTATGGAAGTGTGGCTGCTTTTTCTGCCCCGTCTCCCCATCCACATCCCACAGTCTAGCTCAGTCAACATATTCAAGAATAAACTAAAAACACACCTTTTTGCATCAGCCATTGACATCACCTAGTCTGAATCAAGCAGCAGATGTTTTGTGTGTGATTTGTACGCATGTGTATGTATATACATTGCAGTACTTGTTTTTATTATTGTTTTATTACTGCTTGTTTTTATGTACAGCCCTCTGGGTGATATTGGGATATAATAAAATTCGACTTGACTTATCTCGTCGTTTTGGATGTCTGGTCATGTTTAAAACCCTTTTTATACAGGAACACTCAATTGTCCATGAATGCTTTTTATAACCAAGTGCGTGTGTTTGTGTAACATACAGATGGAGAAACGGATGTCTTGACAGCACCTGTTGACTACCAGTGTTGATTTTGACAGCAAATTTTGATTTAGTTTTAGTCATAGTCTTTTGAATACACTTCTGTTCAGTTTTAGTCATATTTTAGTCACCTGAAATGTTTTACTTTTAGTCTAGTTTTAGTTGACTAAATATCATAAGATTTCAGAGGACTAAATCTACAGTTGATTTAGTCGAGTAAAATCATTTTTTGGCAGACCGTGATGCCATCAAAATGGCAGATTTTCACTTTCGTCTGCTTGCCGAACATAGCTGATCTACAAGCTTGTAGATCAGCTATTTTCAGTCTGTGATGACTTGTCTTAGTTCTACAGGATCTCTTCTCCACTAGTCCCTCCCAAACATTTCAGTCTAGTATTTATTTGTTGATGAAACTGTCAGTATATTTAGTCATAGTTTTAGTCATCATAGCTTAACTTTTATTTCGTTTTTATTCAAACATTGGCCAAATTGTCAAATATTACCTAAGAAAGAGGCAAAGATTTGCGAGGCGTTGTCACGGCCATTACGGAACCATGATGAACCATATGGAACCATACGGAATCATACGGAACCATGCTGTATAACAATACCATGCTGATGCTCCTGGCAGGCGACTCTGGGTGAGTCGCCTGCCAGACTCCTCAGCCACGGGCTTCACAGTAAACGGGCTACACTACAGATTGAACCCACAGCCCGTCAAGTCAAGTTGCCATGTTGATATTCATCATCAACACCAATGCACAGGTCTGGCAGGATGTGTTGGAACTTGCATGGTACTGTAGGCTACAGGCTGTCTGTCAGGCCACAGAATCACTGGATTTTCTTCTAACAATAACACAGTCACTTAGACGGGCCCTGATTTATGTCCGCGCTATTGGGTGCACCATGCACACATATTTTTTTGTTGTTACTTTAATGCGGTTAATTTGGTACAAAAAATGTACTCCATGAAGTGCAGATGTCAGAGTTTTTTTTCTTTTTTTGTGATGAGTTGCTCGTCATTTCTCCTGGGTGCTTTAGCCCCGAGGCACCCACAATATAAATGATGATGGCGTTTGCCAACATTTTTGTGACTAAAATCAGTGGTTCTTTTTTTCATGTCAAGAACCCCCAAAAATTATATGTATTTGGCCACGGACCCCCATCTCAAAATATTTTGTTCCAGGGACCTCCCAGAAGCAAAGATTTGAGTTACAAATGGTGGCTTTAAGAACAAATATATATATATATTCAAAGATTTGCGGAAATCTTCACTATTTTTGAATATCCAAAGTATACAATAATGGTTCAAGTGGTTAAAATGATTGTGAACTTATTTAGCTGGGGACCCCCTGGTACCCTGCCAAAGACCCCTGGGGGTCCCCGGACCCCACTTTGAGACCCAATGGACAAAAATCAACTGTAGATGTATTCAACTAAAATCTGATGAGATTTAGTTTCAGTACAGGCACTTAGTCAACTAAAACTAGACTAAGTGCCTGTACTGTCTCCGTTTTTCTGCCCCGTCTGTCCACCTCTCTCTCTCTCTCTGCGTATCTTTCCATCTACTCTCTACCATCTGCAGGTAGTGTGGGAACTCACCTGAGACAGCACATAACTCACCTGCACATCATCCACCTGCCAAACAACCCGCTGCCTCACACACTCACCTCTTAGAAGAGTAACAATCTCTATGTTCAACCCATGCGTGTCCTTTTAGACTTTACTCATGTACAATTTTGAGGTATTTTTACTTTACTGGCGTATTTCCAGTTTTCAGTGCTTTTACTTCTACTCCACTACATCTCAGAGGCAAATATTGTACTTTTACTTCTACTCCACTACATCTCAGAGGCAAATATTGTACTTTTACTTTAGTTACTTTGAAGATATAAATGATTACTTTATAAAACATACATTAACCACTTCAGCCCTATTTCATACATAGGCTACTTTTCTTCTGGGGGTCCCTGGCACAAAGCATTTTCAGATGGGGGGTGGGGGGGGGGGGGGGGGTCTGCAGCCAAATACATATCATTTTGGGGGTCCTTGGCAGCAGTGCGAATACATTTGTACTACACTACTACTGATTAAGAAGGCACTTGTAGAATGGGCCTCAGGCCTTAATGGGCCCGAGGCCCATTCTACAAATGCCTCAATTTTCTCAGTGCTCACACATAGAAACACGTTACGCAGGGTCACCGTAAGTGTGGTGAGGACAATGATGGATCTATAGCAGCCTGTGTGACACACACACACACACACACACACACACACACACACACACACACACACACACACACACACACACACACACACACACACACACACACACACACACACACACACACACACACGATTCATGATTCACCCATGAGAAGACAAGCATGCACAGACAGACACACACTACCACGTACACACGCCAATAGAGTGTTTTTTTCCCAAGCCGTTTCCCCTTCAGGCATTCAACACCTGTAGATCATCTGTCTTGATTATTGCTTAGGGCTGTTGTTACGCTCAAGTTATACACCGTTGGTACAACTAGTAAGCTTAAATCTGTGTCTCCAGTCCTCCAGAACACGTGCATACATAACAGTACAATATGTTCAGTCTCCTGTGACGCTGATCAACTTTCACCAGAGAACAAAAATACATCCAACTGGGGTCTTTGGCTGGGTACCAGGGGGTCCCCCAGCTAAATAAGTTACCTCTTTAACTGCCTGAGTAAAATTGTAATAGTGTCTCCCCAGTGCCAGCGAAAACTAGTGTTTTTTACCTACTCGGTGGCGCGCTATGAGCTTGTATATCTGCTATTTTTGAATAGCCAAAGACATCTAAAATGACAGAGATGCAGATTCCCGGATAGAATGGGTTAAGACACACCTAGTCCAGCAGCGTCCACGCACAACAATCGTGCACTTTACCACACATTTTCTGTTTAATTAAGAGCTGGAGAGACATGGGAGACTCCTGTTACTGAACAAAAACACTCTATAGCAACGAGTACTATCAGAATATAGAGCTATTCATTTAACACTTATTTTAACCAAAGAAAATCACTTACCCTACCCTGTCTTCTGTATAACAGTTTGTGTCTGTCAGTGTGTGTGTGTGTGTGTGTGTGTGTGTGTGTGTGTGTGTGTGTGTGTGTGTGTGTGTGTGTGTGTGTGTGTGTGTGTGTGTGTGTGTGTGTGTGTGCGTGTGCGTGTGTGTGTGTGTGTGGGGGGAAAACACACTTCACTGACCACCACAACAGCTGTGTTCTACACATTGTCTAGTCTCATCACATTCCCCCCCAAAAACAACCTCTATGTCGTCCCCGTTTTACACTCTTCATTCTTTTCTTTCCTCCTCTCCTAGTTTATTTCAGTCTTTGGCCACAATTGTTCATTTTCAATTCCATTCATGTATTCATTGTGTTTGTTTACCTGCTTTCCCCCCATTCTTCAGCCCTCTGCTTAAATAAAGGTGAGATAAAAGATTCCCTGCTTTCCTTTTTCATTTTATTCATTCCGTCTTTCCATCCATTCATTGTTGTTGTTCTAGTTTCTCCCTTTCCGAGACACAGGAACACAAACAACAGTTAACTGAAGGGTCCAGCTGTTTTCAATGGCCGGGTTCATATGCGTTATCGTCTTAGCAGTGGTGGAAAAAGTACTCAAATGTTTTACTTAAGTAAAAGTATCAATACTGCAATGTAGAAGTACTCTGACTGTTACAAGTAAAAGTCCGGAATTCAAAATTTACTTGAGTGAAAATACGAAAGTATTGGTATCAAAATGTACCAAAAAGTAAAAGTACTAAAATGTTTGAAAATAGCCTAGGCATAAAATACGGCTAAAGTGGTTAATGTATGTTTTATAATGTAATCATTTATTTCTGAAAAGTAACTAATTAATAATTGTACAATATTTGCCTCTGAGATGTAGTGGAGTAGAAGTAAAAGTATTGAACATAGGAAATACTCCAGTAAAGTAAAAGTACCTGTAAATGTACTTAGATACTTTACACCACTGCATCTTACGTCAACATTCAACAGAACTACATAAATGGCTGTCTGAGATATTATTAGTAGATTATGATATTGTGATCAACAAGACTACACATTCATAAACAGAGACGTTTTTTTTGGAGGACAAATGGGACAGGAAGGAAAGCCTACAACAACACTGGAAACAAAAGACCGGCCTTATACTTCAAAGGTGAATACTAAAAAGACTTAAAAAGGTCACATGTCCCCACCTCCTGTCACTTTGAAGTCATTTCAAAGTGGGGATAGTTCACCCAAAAAATGACTTTTTTTCAATCGATTACTCACCCCATGGGGACATCAATTCATGGATTTTTCCTTTTTTTTTGTGGCATTCCTAAGTCAATAATTTGATGACCAGCAGCAGTTCTGGTAGGAGACACAAAGAGTCTCCTTTGTGTCTCCTACCGGAACCGCTGCCTACTGCTCCACTGGTCACGGCTTAGGAATGTGACAAAAACAAAAACATCTCCATGAATTCAAGTCTCCATGGGATGACTAATCGATAGGAACAAAAAATAATTTGGGGGGTGAACTATCCCTTTAACGGGTTCAAACTCATACGGGAGGAGAGGAGAGGAGAAGAGGAGACTGGAGGAGGAGAGGACATACGAGAGCCGAGTATAGGTGAGAAGGGAAGGATACAGGAGAGGAGAGGAGAGGCAAGTCTGACCTCAGAGTAACCAGTAGATCACATGATGTTATGACTGCACTGTGTGTGTGTGCGTGTGCGTGTGCATGCATACACGTGTGTAGCGCACACTTTCCTCTGAATCAACCCCTACAGCTTGGAAATAAAAACCACAACATCCCTTAACAAAAGTTTAGAGGAAGCCAGTGGTGCCTTCTACCGTGTTATGCTTTATATGTAGTATGACGTGCAGAATGTTTTGGAAAAAAGCGTAGCCCTCTACTAACCATAAGTGGTGCAAAGTACATTTACTCAAGTACTGCACCATTTTGAGGTATTGCCACGTTCAATTTGCAGTACTTTTACTTCTACTCCACTACATCTCAGAGCAAATATTGTACTTTTTACTCCATTACAAAACGCACTAACCTCTTCACTATTTTCAAATGATTTTTTATGCATTTTGAACTTCTGAAATGGGACATTCTGCACAATGAGTACTTTTACTTTTGGTAATTTAAGTACATGTTGATACTAATACTTTTGCACTTTTACTAAGTACATTTTGAGTTGCAGACTTTTACTTGTAACAGAGTATTTCTACAGTATATTTCAATTTCAGTATATTGATTATTTTACTAAAATGTTTAGTATTATTTTGTAATTTTAGTGTTATTTTAAGTAAAACATGCAAGTACTTTTACCACCACGGCTGCTAACCATTTCATCCATTGACCACGCGCATATCGCGAGGGGAATAATTATCGCAATGCCCTCCGAAAAAAACCTAGAACACACCACTGGAGGAAGCCAGGTTGCTGGTTCAAGTCCTTCATGTACATAATGAGCAGGGCACTTGGTGTACACAACCAGTGTTAAGTGTGACAGTGCTGCTGTTGTACCAGGTGAGTACACTGTGTTGTTATAAAGGTCTGCTGTTGTACCAGGTGAGTACACTGTGTTGTTATAAAGGTCTGCTGTTGTACCAGGTGAGTACACTGTGTTGTTATAAAGGTCTGCTGTTGTACCAGGTGAGTACACTGTGTTGTTATAAAGGTCTGTTGTACCAGGTGAGTACACTGTGTTGTTATAAAGGTCTGTTGTACCAGGTGAGTACACTGTGTTGTTATAAAGTGCTGCTGTTGTACCCGGTCAACTTTCCCTGGACATAAACAGAGGTCTGTGGGTGCCTGGGCCGTGGTGTCCCAGCCAGGCACAAACACAACATGACATCATTCACCATGTGGGTTAAACGCTCTTTACAACAGGGACAACAGAGCGGAAAATACACACAAAGAGATCAGAGACAAAAACACAAGACCACATAGAGAGAGAGAGACACAAAGAAGGACCACAGAGAGAGAGAGAGAGAGAGAGAGAGACAGACAGAGAGAGAGAGAGACAGACAGAGAGAGAGAGACAGAGACAGAGAGAGAGAGAGAGAGAGAGAGAGAGAGAGAGAGAGAGAGAGAGAGAGAGACAGAGACAAACAGGGACCACAGAGAGACAGAGACAAAGACAAACAAGGACCACAGAGAGAGGGAGGGAGAGAGAGAGAGACAGACAAGGACCAGACAGAGAGACAGATAGAGAAGGACCACAGAGAGAGACAGAGACAAACGAGAGAGAGAGAGAGAAAGAGAAAGAGAGAGAGAAAGAAGGACCACAGAGAGAGAGAGAGAGAGAGAGACAGACAGACAGACAGACAGACAGACAGACAGACAGACAGAGAGACAAACAAGGACCACAGAGAGAGAGAGAGAGAGAGAGACAGACAGACAGACAGACAGACAGAGACAAACAAGGACCACATAGAGAGAGAGAGACAGACAGACAGAGAGAGACAAACAAGGACCAGAGAGAGAGAGAGAGAGACAGACAGACAGACAGACAGAGACAAACAAGGACCACAGAGAGAGAGAGTGAAGATGTTATACCAAATGAATGCAAAACATTGAAATACTGCTGTCAACTTTCAAAAGTTTATACTAAACTAATCTCTCCTACATGATGTATATATGTAACTATTTATGACAGAAAATGCACAACTTTTATAGTTTTGTAAGATAGTCTTCCCTCTAAGTTTCAATGTAACACAGCTCTGTTTAAACTTTTATTTATTCCATTTATATGTAACACTGCTTTGGCAAAGTAAACGTATGTTTTCTCATGGCAATAAAGCTCCTTTGAATTGAATTGAGAAGAGAGACAAACAAGGACCACAGTGGGACGACACACAGGAAAATCAAACGGAACCAAAATGGGAAATTATAAAAATGGATTGTACTGTACTGTGCACAAACACACACACATACACAGTAGTGCGTGCAGACAGTGTGCGACTCTCCAGACACAACAAACAACACACCCCTCCCCCGCTCCAATCCCCCCAAGGACCAACGGAATTCTCACCGCCTGACCTCGCCACACACTCACTCACTCTCTCTCTCTCTCTCTCTCTCACTCACACACCTGCTTGTGTGTGTGTGTGTGTGTGTGTGTGTGTGTGTGTGTGTGTGTGTGTGTCTCTACCAGTGGTGGGAAGTAACTAAGTACATTTACTTAAGTACTGTACTTAAGTACAATTTTGAGGTATTTGTACTTTAATGGAGTATTTCCAATTTCCAATACTTTTACTTCTACTCTCAGAGGCAAATATTGTACTTTTACTACATTTATTTGAAAACTTTAGCTACTAGTTACTTTTCAGATATAAATTATGATATCATGAAACGTACATTAACCACTTTAGCCCTATTTTATACCTAGGCTATTTGAAAATAGCCGATCTACAAGCTCACAACGCGTCGCATCGCGACGCGTTGTGAGCTTGTAGATCGTCTATTTTCAAATATTTTGCCAATACTACAAAAAAAAAAAAAAAAAAATGTTGAATTCCCAGGGTCCCCACACATTTTTAGCAATGAATTTCCAAAACTTTTCCAAAACTTTTCCAGAATATTTAGCCCAATTTCCTGGCCTATATAACAATCATTCAGCGCAATAATGTGTCTCTTACTCCTATGTACAATGCCCAAAGATAGGCAGTGTAGCAAAATAAATAAATAAAAAACAATAAAAAGTGTTTGGGGGTGGGGCACAGCCGCGAAACCTCGCTCAAATAGAGCCTGCGAGCGGAAATAGGAGGGGTGGACGACGTCGTTGCACGGTTCGTTGTCGCTTGCAGTAGGTCAGGACGGTCTCATTCAAAAACATGTATTTTAATGAGATTTCATCGCCCGCTCGCGTCGCGTCACGTCGCATCGCTGGCAGTGCGGATGGGGTGTTACACAGCCTGTTCGGCGAAAAACTACTTATGTTACATATTTCGTGTAATGTTATACATGTTTATGAAAAGGTTTTGTATTAAAAATAATCAATAGCCAAAAACAATACATAGCCAAATATTTTTCCAGGACCCTTGATAAATTCCAGGACCTTTGATGAAGTTTGATCAATTGTAAACCTTTTCCAGTACTGGATTTTTTTTTTTTTTATTTCAAAATATTTCCAGGAATTTCATGACCGTGGGGACCCTGAATTCCGGACTTCTACTTGTAACAGAGTATTTCTATACTGCAGTATTGGTACTTTTACTTAAGTAAAATATACTTAAGTAAAAAGTACTGTTTCCACCACTGGTGTCTACCTACCCCTATCTGCTTACCCCTGCTTCCCAAACCACCCTCCTTCCTGCTTTTATTTTAGGCATTATATTTTAATGCTTTATCTTAGCTAAGGACAGACAGAAGACCAAGGGCAGAGAGAGAGAGAAGAGATCCGGGTCATATTGGACCCGGGTCCTCATCAAAGTCAATGGAGCTTTATTGACATGAGAAAACATACGTTTACATTGCCAAAGCAGGTGTCAAAATATAATGAAAACAGTTGAAAACGGGTAAAGCATTGTGTTAAACAGAGCTATGTCACATTGTGTCGTTATATACATGTTATATATATATATATATACAGGGTATAAAGCTTTTTGAGACAAATAGCAGCAATCTTTTGCAGTCACTTTGGGACAAAATAGCAGCACTTTTTCTCAAAACTATTTAACCCATTCAAACCGGGAAACGCATCTGTCATTTTAAGATGTCTTTGGGCTACTCAAAAATAGCAGATCTACAAGCTCATAGCAGCGCTATGAGCTTGTTTCTATGAGCAAATGTTTGCTTTAAAAAATATATACATTTAAAGATGTGCACACATTTTCACGATTTTTCCAAAAATAGCAGACACACAAGCTCATAGCACGGCACTCGGTGCCGCGCTATGAGCTTGTAGATCTGCTATTTTTGAATAGCCCAAAGACATCTAATCCCCCCGGATTGAATGGATTAATAGTATACCCAAAAGTATACCCCCCCCCTCCTCCTTTCTCTACCTCTGTTTTTCTCTTCCTCTTCCTCTCCTCCCCTTCCCACTCCTTCCCTTGCTCATTCATAAAATGGCTGTTTAACAGAGGAGATTTATGGATGTTATGTTTTTTTAGGGGTGTGTGTGTGTGTGTTACTCTATAGGCCAGCTATTGTTGCTGACATCACGTCCTCTCAAAGCGCAGGGCAGACCTTAAAGGAATACTTCACCCAAAACAATGACTTATTTGTACTTATTTCCATCATTTACTCAACCCCATGAAGCCTTGAATACATGTTTTTGTTTTTGTCGCATTCCTGAGCACAGGGGTCTACAACCTTTTCAGGCCATGGAGCCCTTAGCTGAGAGAGAGATGAAGCAGGGACCCCACTACATATTGTATAAATTGTATAATTGCGTTGCATTTTAAACCTTTTCATAGATTTCATCAGTGTTGTGTGAACTAATGTTTTTTGTTTATTTCACTTAAACCCTCAGCACTTAGTAATCTTGATTGTTGGCTCTGTACTTGATCTGCTCTTTTTTCCTTCAACACCAAACCTCTGTGCCGAAAACAGCAAATCTACAAGCACACAACGCGACCTCGTTGACATTAATTGTCTGCTTTTGAAAATAGCATTTCTGGGCCAAAAATACAAAAAAAAAATTGCTCAGGAGCCGAGATGCAGCCTTTTTAATGTAAAAGAAAAAAAAAGTTCCTGTCACACAAAGACTTGGCAGACCCCCTGTAGTAACTCTGAGGACCCCCTAGGGGTCCCGGACCTCCAGTTGAAGACCCCTGCCTGGGCCAATAAAACAATATTTGCTGATGCTGTTGTGGTAGGAGACCGATGCAAAAACTATGTTAAATAATAATATAAACTACTGCTGATGATCCAGGATCAGAATGTTTTAAACATGGTTTTGCTCTTGTTCAGATTGATCTCCTATTAACTTCAATTAGTCAAATATTGGTGTTCACAAAGTATTCACTAGGTTGTACAGTGCATTATTCTCACTAGACCATACCCGGTGAAGTGCGCAGGCGAAAGTAGTTGCAAACGTGGGGTTATTTCGCGTCCTGTCGCGCGTCCTGTCGCGCGTCCTCCCCGCGCGTCCCGTCACATTTTTGCTCTCACATTTTTTGCTCTCACCACGGTCAGTCGACCACAGAGGTTTGTGAAATTATAGGAGGATGCGGAGACACATTTTTCATGAATGGAGAGAAGTCAGAGAACAATGATATTGTGTCATTCCATTCCTCACACACACACACACACACAGCCAGCCAGAGTAAGTGAATCAACCAATGAACCTGTATTATAGCCAGTGTGGGAGCAGTATAGTGTGTGTGTGTGTCCATCCAGACCAGTGTGTGTATCGTGCGTGCGTGCGTGCGTGCGTGCGTGCGTGCGTGCGTGCGTGCGTGCATCCAGACCAGCATTGTGTTGTCCAGCCTGTTTGAATAATCTGTCCTTCGTGGAAAAACAATGCATTCTATTCACCCTGTCCAACTCCAAGAGTGTACAAAATACAAATGGAAGCAAATCCACCCGTATATTTTTACGGGGCCAGGCTTCCAGCATGGACCCGTATTGTTATTCGCATTATTCCATTTCTTCTTCTTCTTCTTCTTCTGCCGTTTTTGCCAGTTCTGGCTGAACCGTGCATACGCTTTTTATGAAACTCGGCCATATGATAGATGGTCATGAAAAACGATCAAAAAATAAATCTCACAATCTTTCGTCAAAAGGTGGCGCTATAGCACTCAGTTGAAAATGCCAACTTTGAACAGGTACAACTCATGCCCTGTTTTACCTACAGCCATAAAACTTCAATACACACATGCGTCTCCTCATGATGAACAACTTTCACACTCTGACTTTTGACCTCTGACCCTTAGATCTCCCACCATTTCGAATTATATGAAAAACAGTTAAAACCTATCTCCTCCTGGGATTTTTGAGTAATCTGCACGAAACTTTTTACACATGAACTTTGGACCTATACCAAAAAACATTTGCAAAATATCTTCCATAAGTGAAAAAATGAAGCTTTAATGAGCCAATGAATATTGCAGTTTTATGACAATTATTCATCTGCCCCTAACACATACATGCAGACTTACCATTCTTTGAAACTTTGCAGAAATGTAAAGGGCCATTCCAAATATCACTGAAACCAATCTTACTCCAATTGGTCAAACGGGGGCGCTATAGCAATTTTTTGAAAATTGAAACTTTAAACAGGCAAAAGTCATGCCTCGTTTGGCCGACAGCCATTAGACCTGCTTACACATGTGCCTTGACTAATGAGGAACACATCTATCACGTTAACCAGTAAGCACCGCCCTTATATTGTCCGCAATCTTGAGCAGTTTGAAAAACACTTAAACCCAGGATTTTTCAGCTATTTGCGTGAAACTGTATCATCTGTGTGATCTCCTTTCACAGGTTCTTGTCTGTTGGTGGCTTCTCGCTTAAATGTGTGGCCCACAACCTGAAGGTCACCAGTTCAAGCCTCACTTGGTGCAGACTTCATCTAAGTTGCATTTCACACAACATGACTATCAATGAATACATCTGCAATTGTTAAAGATAACATGAAATACTTAATTGAGTGTTTTTTACATACTTCATTGTGAAAATAGCTGATCTACAATCTCACAACTTTTCAGATAGCAATGAGAGTATGTTTTTTCAATGTATAACATACTTCATTGTGAAAATAGCCGATGTACAATCTGACAACTTTTAATGGTTTGTGAGCTTGTAGATCGGCTACTTTCACTAGTTTTGGTTCTGAGGAGATGTACAATTTCTTCATTAGTAAATGGTTTGTGAACGAGTGATCTTTGTGTTAGTGAAACAGGGGCTTGGGTCATGACAGAAGGCAAGAGTTTGTGATCCAACAGACAATATCAGCCTAGACAAAGCTATAGCACTATAGGTAGTGTTGCAGCTACCTAAGAGTGCCTCACGATCGCAAGGTTTCCGGTTCAAGCCTCACTTGATGCTTTCTATCTTCAATCTATTCCGTTTCCATGTCTCTCTCTCTCTCTCTCTCTCTCTCTCTCTCTCTCTCTCTCTCTCTCTCTCTCTCTCTCTCTCTCTCTCTCTCTCTCTCTCTCTCTCTCTCTCTCTCTCTCTCTCTCTCTCTCTCTCTCTCTCTCTCTCTCTCTCTCTCTCTCTCTCTCTCTCTCTCTCTCTCTCTCTCTCTCTCTCTCTCTCTCTCTCTCTCTCTGAGGGTCGGCCATAGCTGAGTGGTTAGTGAGCCCGCCGAGGGAGCCAGAGGCTCTGGTTGACCCAGGTACGATTCCAGGCCAGGTCAGCAAATGTGTCGACGAAATGAAATTTGTCCCTGAGCAAGACTCTTAACCCCTAATTGCTCACAGGCCCTCATTGGAAACAAGACCGCAAGGACTTTCATGAACTGACCTGTTAAAGGAATTATCATTTCTCTTTCTCTCTCCTGGCCCCGTATTATCGCTGCTTGCAGCTATATTTTTTACTTATTTTTTTGTCTCTCTGAGTTAAATGAACCCTATGGATTTTACTGTGTGCGTCCACTACAGTCCGTCTAGGCCAGTGGTTCTCAAAGTGGGGGTCAGTAAATGAACATTGTATTCAATAAAGTGATACTTCACCCAAAACATAATCTCCGGCACCGTTGGCTTGATCGCAGCGAAACTGTGCACACACACTCCCTGGATGCCAGAGCAGATCCTCTGCCTCCATTTCTTTACATGGGTACTTGTAGTTCGGCTATTTTCACAATGTTAACTGTGTAAGTGAGTCAAACTAAATGTAAATGCCTACAATTCCAAGTGCTTGTCAGGGTGGGGGTCAGGGTCCTCCCCAGTTCAAATATGATTGTTTTGGGGGGGGGTCGCGGAACCCTTGGAGGAGTAGAGCACACCGCCTGCTATGTGGACTGATTGATTACACAGAGCGCTACACTGAGGAACCGTAGTGTAAACTGTTGTCCATTCTTTGGTAATGATTGGGTTTGTGCTTTCTGAGAGCTCTTATCTGTCGTCAGATGTTTGGGTTAGTGGAACACACAGACAGTATTAATGCTTGTTGTAGGACTCTGGACAAGTCTGGACAGGGTGCACGTTTTTAAAAACAGGACGCAGAGCACTGCTAATGAATGGGGACTTATAAGGGCAATGTTTTGGGTTTGGGTTGTGTAGTTACCTTGCCATTATGTAGCTCCAAAGGTGGACAAGAAATCTAAAATAATTGCTACATTTTGATTAGAAAATATAAATAATATATATATACAAAATAAACGAACACAAACAAAGCCGATTCAGACAATATAGAACATCGCAAAACCCAGTACTGTTTGTTTTTTAATAGAAATGTCAACTTCCTGCTGATTTTACTATTTGAAGATCTGGATCCGGATCCGCGGCTCCAGTCTGGGTTTTATTCCTAATAAAATAGCGAAATCAACAGGAAGTTAATATTTGTATTAAAAAATATAAACAGTACTGGGTTTTGTGATGTTCTATATTGTCTGAATCAGCGTTGTTTGTGTTCGTTTACGGGCTAAAAGAGTGACTTTGAGAGCTCTACTATGTAAGTCAATGAGGAGCATATTTTGAATGAGCAATTTCTAATCAAAAGGAGCAATTATTTTTGAATTCTTGTCCACATTTGGAGTTACATCATGGCAAGGTAACTACACAACCCAGACCTCTACCAAAGTGGTCTTGCCCTTTAAGACTTGTGTCGCTTTAAAACGCGTTACACAGCTGTCACACCTCGTCTGCAGATGTGAATATTTTAGAGTTTTACAACGTGGAGTACATATGGACTCCTGCATGGGGCCCTTACATCATTGGTTCTTTTAAGTGGGACCGGCGAACACCAGGGGTCCTTTGGGGGGGGGGCAGGGGGGGGGGGGTTTCAGGGGGTTCCCAGCAAAAGTAGTTAATATAGTATCACAGTCATTTTAACCACTTTGTCCATTTATATGTTGGCTATTCAAAAATGGCAGCTCTACAAGCTCACAGCTTGTACTGCGAGCTTGTACATCTGCTATTGTTTAACTTTTTTTTTTAACACAAATCTTTTCTTCTGGGGGTCCCTGTCAAAGAAACATTTTGACACCGAGAACCTTACACTGCACCACAGTCAGATCAATTCCGTGATCAAACGGTAGTACCGGTACCCGCCATCAGGACAGATTCTGGACAGACGAAGTGAACCGCCCCACAGAGTTGCGTATCTATGCTCCCCGGGTTCTGTGTTCCCCGCTTATCTAACCCTAAACCGTAACCCTATGGTAAGTGGGGAACATAGAACCCGGGGAGCATAGAACCTGGGGAACATAGGGATGACATTGTACTACACCCGGTCCCGACTGATACCTGTTGAATTAAATGTGGGCCAAGCCAATTTGAGTGAGAGTCAGTACAGACGGTAACATAGAGACTATAAATGTATTCATTCCTTGGAGGGATGGAACAGTTAAGGTAGGATAAGTGCTATTTTGGGTTAAAACTAAACGTTTTTTGATTAAAAAAAAAAGTTTAAGCACTATATTCTGATTGTAATTATTGCTATAGACAAGAGTGTTTGTTCAGTAACAGGACTCCTGTTACTGAACAAACACTCTAATAGCAATGATTGCCATTTATTTTTTATTTTAATAATGATTCATAAAAGAGCAGAACTTTTGCACACCTGGCTGCCATATTTATTGGGAACAGGAACAATGTTGTGGTAATATTCGGTACACAAACCTTCATCGTTAACTTGATCAACCAGATCAAGATAACCTGATGAAGGCCTGTGTACAAAACCTTTGATCCTGTTCCCAATAATTATATGTTTTATTTGCAAGTGAAGAAGATAGTGTGCGGAAGTCCTCCTTGTTTAATGAGTCCAATTCTGGCCCGAGTATGAAAGTGGCCAGTACTGTACTGTACTGTACTGTCTGTCGTACAGCTTGACATTTATCTGTTTGACCCAGTACATACAATACCATGTGTTCAGTATCACTATGTGCTGACATCTGCGTGAGCACATACTGATGCACTTGATGCCATGGGTCATCACCTACTTTATCAGATAGAATCCATCTGATAAATGGGTGTAAAGTAACTAAGTACATTTACTTAACACATTGAATGCCTAAAACGAATTAACTCGTTTTTAGCTTTTCATCACTTGAGTGCCAAGATCTGCTAAAAACGAGTTAACTCGTTTTTAGTAAAAAATTAATTTTTCAAAAATTTTCAAATTTTTTTTTTTTTTTTTTTTACTTTTTTTTTTTTAAATTTGACCCAAAGACCAAGGAGATATGAATTTTCGAAGATCTTTACTCTCATCCACTTCCTTGTTAACTTAAAACTTTAAAATTTTGTATCTCGGCTCCTGAGTACTTTTTTTTTTTCCATTGAAAAATGTCTGGCATGAATAACAATAGGCAGTGAAAATAATTCAGGCAGTCAATGTGTTAAGGACTGTACTTAAGTACAATTTTGAGGTATTTGTACTTTACTTGAATATTTTCAATTTCCAATACTTTTACTTCTACCCCACTACATCTCGGATCCAAAGGTTGTACTTTTACTCCACTACGTTTATTTGAAAACTTCAGTGACTACCGGTAGTTACTTTGATTATTATTACAAAACATACATTAACCACTTCAGCCCTATATACATTTCGGCCATTTGAAAATAGACGATCTACAAGCTCACAATGCGTCGCATTGTGAGCTTGTAGATCTGCTATTTTCAAAAGGTTTTTATACATTTGAAAACTTGAAATGGGACATTCTGCATAACACGTACTTTTACCTTTGGTACTTATTTCTCTATTGCAGTATTGATACTTTTACTTAAGTAAAAATGTGGAGTACTTTTTCCACCACTGGTCGCGACCCAGTGTTCGTGAGTGCACGAACACACTGATAAGCAACACAGGAAGAAAATGATTACCACCAGCAAAACCACCACTGTTGCTTGCATAGTCAAATGATCTCAATTTATCTCCTCTCATAAATGACATGACACAGAGAGGTGTCATGTCCTGATGGCCTACAATACATCCTCATCTGTAGGACAGTTCTGTTGCTGCCATGCCCGTACCCAAAGGCCCATACAAAGGTTAAATCTTTCTTTTATGCCAGGGGTCTTCAACGTTTTCAGGCCAAGGGACCCCCTAGCTGAGAAAGAGATGAAGCAGGGACCCCCTCTATATTACATAAAATTGTGTTTCAGATTAAACTTTATGTTTTACTTTGTCTGCTCTGTTTTCCCTCTACACCTATATCTCTTTGCCAAAAATAGCTGATCTACAAGCTCACAACGCCTCGCAGCGCAAGGCATTGTGAGCTTGTAGAGAGACACTACGGTTCAAGTGGTTAATGTAAAAAAAAAAGAATCAATTCACACAAAGATTTTGCGGACCCCCCTGTAGTAACTCTGTTTATCTAACCTGTGGAATTAGTGTTTACAAAGCCTGTAAGCCAAACAGCAGTGTTACGTTTTATTTCTAGTAATGCGTTCCAATATTCAATGCCAAAAAAAAAACACAATAAACACAATTAATCGTCAACTAGTATTTCATGATGGCGGCAGCCCTAATCCCTAATAATAAACTCTATTTGGACAGCAGTGCACCATTCAGACGTAGCCTTCAGCTCAAAGCACCTTTACACAAAGCAGTGAGGACAGAGTGAGCCAGCCTCCCACACACTGCTGTCCTAACAAGCAGCGATCAGGCGGTAAGCAGTCATACTGTACTGTCCCGAGTGATTTATCTAACTCAGCATTACATCTGTACAGTCTCTCAGTTACAAATGGATGAATCAACACGTGACAATGTACAGGACAAACTTTTCTCCAAGTACAATAAAGCCTGGAGGGCAAGGGCCTGACATGTTTCAAAATGGAGGGGAATGCCCCCTTTATATGCGTCACATAGGGGGGCTTTATACACTTTGGGTGGGGAGGGGGATATTTTTTGTTTCAGATTGCAAGGTGTGTGTGTGTGTGTGTGTGTGTGTGTGTGTGTGTGTGTGTGTGTGTGTGTGTGTGTGTGTGTGTGTGTGTGTGTGTGTGTGTGTGTGTGTGTGAGAGAGAGAGAGTAGGGGGAGAGCAGGCGATGAAAGATGGACAGAAACTGTAGAAGCCCCCTAGGCTGGCAGAGGGAGTGTAGCGCCCAGGATTACTTAGACAATTGGTACTGGGTGAAAACAATGGGGTTGCAAAATCGTGGGATAAAGATAAATGTAGAAGCCAATTCTCAAACTCCTGCCCTAAAATTCAGGCCCTGAGGGTACTTACAAAGTTATCCTGTAAGTTGTTTTTTTTTGTCGCTTAGTAACGACCGTCTCTAAAAGTGTCAGAAGATGTATTACAGACAGAACACACAAACAAAGCAGCACTGTGTGTACTGACTGACTGACTGCTCCATGGGAAAACACTATCAGCTATGCCATCGCTGAATCCTGCCACACCCTCCTCCCAAAACCTCATCTTTCAGGTCACCTGTCTTGAATACAAAAAGGAGATTCACATTTCCCAAAGCCTCCACCTTAACCCGTTAATACCGGAGGTTCCGATTCTGCAAAATGTCTTCTAAATCCTAACAGTTTTCGGAAAAACGTATGTTGCTATATCAGTGGTGGTCAAAACTTTTTCATGTCAAGGACCCTCAAAATGTATTTGGCCACGGACCCCCATCTGAAAATATTTTGTTCTAGGGACCCCCAGAAGCAAAGATTTGAGTAATTAATGTTCGCTGTAAAAATATATATATTCAAAGATTTGCAAAAATGTTGTGCAATTCGCTTTGAGCTTGTATATCTGCTATTTTAGAAAGATTGTGACACACTCATATATAGCTAAAATCTAAAATGACACAGATACTTTCCCGGATTCAACAGGTTAACCACATACTACACAAACACACACACACACACACACACACGTATGTCACCTGAGCAGCTACCTGACTCCTGGGCCTAAACAAAGACAGAGGAGTCAGAAGAATCTGAAAAAAAGGCTGTACTGGTTCTAGACTGAATAATCTGAAAACACTGCATTGTAGTTTTATATAAGGTCAGAGCGTGTGTGTGTGTGTGTGTGTGTGTGTGTGTGTGTGTGTGTGTGTGTGTGTGTGTGTGTGTGTTTATGTGGCCCCATGTACATGTATGCACATGTCTTCTTGCCCTTTGTATGTGTAAGCATTTATGTTTATCTTTGTACTGTGAGTGTGTGAGTGTGAGTGTGAGTGTGAGTGTGAGTGTGAGTGTGAGTGTGTGTGTGTGTGTGTGTGTGTGTGTGTGTGTGTGTGTGTGTGTGTGTGTGTGTGTGTGACCAGCTGACTAAGTGACTGAGTGAGTTGCTGAATTCCTTTTCAAGATCAATTAAATCAGAGAGCACACACTGTTCTGGGATGTGAGGGCGAGAGAGTAAGACGGAGAGAGAGAGGCTTTAAGCTTGCACATGGCCTATAAAACTCACACACACACACACACACACACACACACACACACACACACACACACACACACACACCTAAAGAACAGGAAGTGTCATTAAGGTGTCTGTTCCAGTCAACCTCTCCCCCCAAGGTCACAGAGAGACCAACACACAACCTCACTCATCATCGTTCTCTGGTGTCTCTCTCTCATTGGCTACTCCCCTAGTCCCTCTCTCATTGGCTACTCCCCTAAGCTTTGTTTGTTTACGGGCTAAAAGAGTGACTTTGAGAGCCGTTTCACAGGTGTTCAATGTAAGTCAAGTTGTTGTTGTCAGTTGTTTGCCCACCTTTGGAGTTACATCATGGCACAACCCAAACCCCTACCAAAGCGTTCTTGACCTTTCAGACTGCCTTTCTGTTAGTTCCCTAAAATGGTCAACCTATGTACAATTTCCTACATAGCTGATATGACAGGTTCTTCACCTGATAATGGATCATATTTATCATTTCATTTCAAATCCAATGTGTGAGTACAGAGACAATAACAACACAAACTGTGTCAATGTCTGAATACTTATGGACTGCACTGTATGTGTTAATGTGTGGATAAACAAACACACACACACACACACACACACACACACACACACACATTAATCTCTGAAGAGACCATTAAATCTGCTTTACTCTGGAAAGCTCAGACTGAGTGACACTGAGACAGACAGACAGACAGACAGACAGACAGACAGACAGACAGACAGACAGACAGAGATATACTGGCTGACAGACAGACAGAGACAGGCTGACAGACAGACAGAGACTGGCTGACAGACAGATAGACAGACAGACAGACAGAGATATACTGACAGACAGACAGAGACTGGCTGACAGACAGACAGACAGACAGGTTTCATGTTACGCTCTCAAGAGTTAAAGATCTAATAAGGGTCCATTTGGTTACCAACTCTCCATCATTTAGATGGGGACCACCTGGAACCCCCTCAAGGACCAACTGGCGGTCCCCGGACCACTGGTTGAGAACCACAGGTGTAGACTGTTGGATGATTCTCCCAGCAACACCATCATCAAACCCCCCCCCCCCACCACGGGACAGACAAACAAACATGCTGGAATCACCTTCACACTAATACCTCCATTAGCCTACTTTATTTTCTCCTTCAGCGCCCGAGGCCTCAAGCTGCACTCACCTACTTAGCACCTTAACCACCACCTCAGACAACCCGCCTCGCTCCCCCTTCACTGCCCTCTCCTCTCCCTCTGGACCTTTATTTTTCCTCTCACCCCAGCTGACCCTCTCCCTACACCTCCTCCCCCCTCTCTCTCTCTCCCTCTCTCCCTCTCATCCCATTATCCCTCCATCGCTGTGCTACACCACACGTTCACCTCCATGATGTCAGAGGAGGCGTGGCCTTCTCGTTAAGGCTCTTAGTGATTGCATAACGACCCGTAGCTGTGTTTACACGCGACGGTCGGAGATCAGTAATGGTTGAATAACATCTAAATTACGATACATTTTATGGTTATTGACAGTGGTTTTCAAACTTTTTGTGCCAAAGGCACACAAATGGGCAAGTCAAAATAATAATAATAATACATTTTATTTATGCACTTGGTGGCATAATAGCAGAAGGAATTCATCCCCA
The DNA here is from genome assembly GCF_963454915.1 of Gymnoscopelus microlampas. NCBI lineage: Eukaryota > Metazoa > Chordata > Actinopteri > Myctophiformes > Myctophidae > Gymnoscopelus > Gymnoscopelus microlampas. The sequence continues at coordinate 56,159,206 of NC_139962.1, read as the reverse complement.
TGTGTGTGCCGAATCTGGGGTTGTGCCCGTGGAGGTTTCTCACTCTTTTGACACGCTGGGCAAGACCTAGACCAGTGGTTCTCAACCAGTGGTCCGGGGACCACCAGTGGTCCTTGGGGGTGTGTACCAGGGGGTCCCCAGCTAAATGAGTTAACATAGCGTCACAATCATTGTAACCACTTAGCTTAGGCTATTCAAAAATAGCAGATCTACAAGCGGCACTCTGTGCCGCGCTATGAGCTTGTAGATCTGCTATTTTTGAACAATCTTGAAAATGGGTGCAAATCTTTCAATATATATATATATTTTTAAAGCGAACAGTTTTTAACTCTTTGCTTCTGGGAGGTCCCTGGAAGAAAACATTTTCAGATAGGGGGTCCGCGGGCCAAATGTATATCAATTTAGGGGTCCTTGGCATGAAAGAGGTTGAAAACCACTGACCTAGACGGTTGAATTTGACGGAAGTACCGCCCAAGGAAATGAGGTCGACGCTTAACAAATCCGTTTACATTCTCCGTGAATGAAACGAGTGTTGTGATTGGTCGAAAGAGATTGTTTCCGGGGGGAAAGACGTACGGCGGAAGTCCAGCCCCTATAGACACTCTCTACTTTAAGTCGTGACCAGGCTTTCCTCTTCGCAGATAAGTAAAGGCTGGGAACGAGGCTACTCTTTTGAGTTAGACAGGTACGTGGGCACTGGTCCCTTGAGTATCTTGAAAACCAGGCCCATCGCAAGTTGCTGTACTCTGTCCTCTACCTTGAGCCATCCCACCCTAGCATAATGAGCAGGGGTTAGGCAAGTTTACGCACATTTTCCTCTCTCTCTCTCTCTCGCCAGTCTCTATCTATCCCTCTGTCTCCTTTCTGTTTTCCTGTCCATCTTGTTGTGGCCTGAGGTAGGAGAGCAAGATGAGAAACTAATTGAGAAAACTCTCCGTCTGACTCGGTATGTTGGCTATGCTTCGTTCCTGTTGAGGTCACGACACATCTCTCTCACCCCATTGCCTTCTCCTCATTTCTCTTCTCTTCATCTTGTCAAACTACTTCTCCAAAGTGAGTGACACCCACAGCCACAACACAAGAGGGAGCGACCATGAGCTGGTACCACCCAAACATTAGAACAAACATGGGAAAGTTCTCATTCTACTGCTCTGCCACCAACATGTGGAATGTCCTGACACCATCCATTAAAGGTTTCGTGACATAACCTTTGATTTATTTTAATTTTTTTGGGGTTTTCTGACCTCAATTACACCCAACAAAACTGTACTTTGAACATTCAGAGGGTTTTCTTTGGTCTGGGGTTTTCTGAATAATTAGGCTCAGAAAAGTGCCGTGATTTGCCCGTGGACTTTGATGTCACAGTCCATTAATCCCGCCCCCCTCTCCTCCCAGCAACAGCTGGGAGGAGAGGATGGAGTGGATCATTCGGTTAAAATCTTTTAATACACGTTTGAGAGACTTTTAATGTTTTGTAAACCAGCATGTCATGAAACCTTTAAAGGATGCATACACTGGTTTCTTTCAAAATTGGCCTGAAAAAACAGGAGGCCAAAAGTGGAGGTAAATGTAATTTTCCCATCTCCTTTGTACGGAATTGAATACATAGGACCACAATGGAAACAGGTCCATGGGACTTTTTTTGTGTCATCCTTTCAGCTTGAATGTCTTACTGTACCACGTGCTGTTAACCTTTCTGACTAATAAAGTATTCAATCAATCTAAAGTAATACTGTATCAGTTGTGGTAGTAATAGCATACCCCCCCCCCCCCCCCCCCCCCCAATAGTGATGACCAGCCTTGTTCGCATCATATTTCATGTTTTCTGTTATAATATCATAATTCATCTCAACCTTCCTTCCTGTCCTATCTCTCTCTCTCTCTCTCTCTCTTTTTGTTCATTTGTTTACACACATTTTCCTCTCTCTCTCACCGGCAGTGGTGTAAAGTAACTAAATACATTTACTCAAGTACTGTACTTTTTAATTTTGTGGTACTTTTACTTTGAGAGTACTTTCACTTCTACGCCACTAGAATTATTTGAAAACTTTAGTTACTAGTTACTTTTTAGATTTTGATTATTACAAAACATACATTAACCCCTTCAGCCCCTATATATATATTTTGGCCATTTGAAAATAGCTGATCTACAAGCTCACAATGTGCCGCGATGCAACGCATTGTGAGCTTGTAGATCTGCTATTTTCAAAATATTTTTCTTTTTCAACTTGTGAATTTATGCATGGGACATTATGCATAATGAGTACTTTTACTTTTGGTACTTTAAGTACATTTTATATGCCAAAACTTTTGTACTTTTAATCAAGTCATTTTATATAATTTAATACTTTTACTTAAGTAAACAAATTGAGTACTTTTTCCACCACTGCTCACCGGTCCCTATCTATCCCTCTGTCTCCTTTCTGTTTGTCCATCTTGTTATGGCCTGAGGCTGAACGTGTGTCTATCTGACTAATTGAGAAAACTCCCCGTCTGACTTGGTATGTTAGCTATGCTTCGTTCCTGTTGAGGTCACAACAACACATCTCTATCACACCATGCCTTCTCCTCGTTTCTCTTTGTTATGGATGTCTGTCTATCTAATTGAAAAAACTCTGTCCACCGTCTGACTTGGTAAGTTAGCCTTGATTCATTCCTGTTAGGTCACAACACATCTCTCTCTCTCTCTCTCTCTCGCTCTCTAACCCCATGCCTTCTCCTCAGTTCTCTTGTGTTACAACCAGTGTTGATTTTGTCGACTAAAGCTATGATGAAGGATTTTCGTCGACTACCTTTTTTCACTGACAAAAACTAAATAAAAACGAAATGAAATAAAAACTAAGCTATGACGACTAAAACTAACACTAAATATACTGACAATTTCATCAACAAATAAAAACTAGACTAACATGTTAGTGAGGGACGAGTGGAGAAGAGATCCAGTAGAACTAAAAGACAAGTCATTTTATGTTTGGTTGACTAAAATATGACTAAAACTAAATGGAATTTTATTCAAAAGACTAATGACTAAAATTAAATCAAAATGTGCTGTCAAAATCAGCAGCGGTCACAACACACCTCTCTCTCTCTCTCTCTCTCTCTCTCTCACCCCCCCATGCCTTCTCCTCCTCCATTCTATTCCCTTCATCCTCTCTCTCCTGCTCTTCATGACTCCAGATGTCAACTACTATGTTTTTTCAATAAACAGACGGTGACAAGGCAGAGAGACAAACAGACAGACAGGCAGGTGGACTGAGTCTGGATGAAGAGACACACATACATACACACAGACAGACTAAGAAACAGAAGACAGGTAAGGCTGACAGTCACGGTTATGAGATTATACTCGACTGTACAATTGTCGCTCAAATAATTGCGATTATAACGATTTAATTGTGTTGCTGTCGTTCTGTCGGAACATTGGAACATTATTATGAATAAAAATGACATTTCCGTTTTGTCTTTTAGCCTTCGTAAACAAAAGGTGCACAGGGCAGATATAACAAATTACTTACATATATAATAACGTTACACAAAAAAAAACTAAAATGAATCGTGGGAATAGCCGAACTACAAGCTCAAAACGCATCACGTAGATCGGCCATTTCCACTATTTTTGAAAATGTTTGAATATATATGAACATGTTTCGACATGGAAATGATTATGACGATTAGGCATAACATAATTGCGATTATGTCAAGTAATGGTGACAGGCCTAGAGACAGGCAGACAGAGATGTAGGCAGATAGACAGACAGACAGATAGACAGTCAGGTAAGGTAACCTTCATCTACATCCTGTCCTCTGGGGCTATGATGATTCTTCTACCAGTTCAGACACATACCTGAAACTCTGTTACCGTAACAACAACAACACAGGTCCCTTGACTGCACTGTACCCAACAACCACACACACACACACAGCTGGAATTCCTGTGTAATTACATGGACAGTTAAAGACATCCACACACTCATCTATCTATCCTTCCTTCCTGCTGTAGTGTGTCTTCTCTCTCCATCTCCGTTTCTCACTACGTACGCCTGTCTCTATGTAAACATACACATAACAACCGCCCCCCCCCACACACACCAGGCAAACACAACGGTGCATAAATACTCCATCTCCCAGCATCCTCTAGTCTGGACTGTACATCGTTAGCAGAATATAACACATGGGCTTTTTCAAGGGTGGTGTGTGTGTGTGTGTGTGCGCGCTTGGTGCTGACGGTGCTTGTTAGTGTTTTCTGTCTTGAAACTCCAGCTGGACTGGCCTTGCTTTGCACACACACACACACAAACATACAGCCAGACGCAAAAAGACAAATATACACGCAAAAACATAAACACACACAGACAGGCAGGCAGGCAGACGCACACAAAACACGTGTCTCTCACACACACACACACACACACACACACACACACACACACACCTATAAAGTTATATCTGTATATTTTCACAACTATGATATAGAAAGAACGAACCAAACAACGAACCAAACAACAAAACTACGAAAGAGCAAAGTAAAGAAAGAAAACCAGAAAGAAAGAAGCATGTATCTTCCACAGATAAATAAATAGTCTATTAAAGTAGTGAAGGCAAGAACAAGGCCACACATACACACACACTTTCCTGTCACTCCCACAAAAGACGCAACAACAGACCACTATGATATGACAGCAAATGGTGCCAAAAGTCTCCTGTGGGTCATTCAGTCTGGTGGCCTTGGGAAATTGTCTGTTTCTTTTTTCTCTGTTAACATTATGATTTACTACTCTCGCAACCATGAATGCCGGGCGATAATTTGTTTATCTCATAGCCTTATTTATTCATAAAGACAACAAGAAATGTGTATGTGAACACATTACATAAATAGTTTAACACTGCCGTCAACGAGGAACTGAGAAAATGAACTGGGATTTCCCAACAGTGTGAGGAGGGAGTTGGCTGAGCAGACAGCAGCTGCTGCTGGCCCTCGCCCTTGTTCTGTGAACCGTAGAAGGTCACCATTACAGTGTTTTGGTTCCTTGTTGGTAGCCACTCTGTGAACCGTACAAGGTCACCATTACAGTGTTTTGGTTCCTTTGCGGACAGATAAGCTCCAGTGTCTCCATCCGACGTGAATTTTTATCATACTGTCTGCAGCAACCGAGGTCATTTACAGTATAGTGACGGCCCAGCGTACAGCGGTGATGCACGAGTTTGACTTGTAAGTAACCTAGGAGGTTTGAGTCAATAGAATTGTGTGCAGGCGGGATGGGTCCGCCAAGAAAATCAGTCAAATCAATTATGTTATTTTAGATTTAATAAAAAGATCTTATCACATTGCATGTAAGCTTCATTTATATAAAGCATGCCAGTCCGACATGCTTCACTTCATATAAAATTAAATTGTCATCTCGTCTTTCTGGAAATACTTTCCACTGCCTTGCGGTTTCCTAGTTGTATCTTTATCAGCGACGGTTCCAGAGCAAAGCCTTTTATTTATTTAAAAAAGTCAAGCCCTTCAAAACTAAACAGAAACTTAACTGTGATTTATATACACAATACAAATCCGTCTTTCTCCCCTAATAAATGGTGCATTTATATAGTGCCTTTATCCAAAGCTCTGTATTAGCCAGCATTACATTCACACACACACACACACACATGTAATGTTAATAACCATTCTGATGGTGCTAATGCTTATCCTATATTAAAATTGTCTGGTGGGAGGTCGGGCGGACCACGTCATCACGCTCATGTCACTACGACTCAGCTAAAACCATATAGGAGTTCCCAATGCAGATACGCCCAAATATGAAGTGTGTTGCCTAACCTCAATGTGTCGCCATGGCACCAGGCTCAAACAAATCAGTCAACTCCATATATGGATATACCCATATATGGGCATATACTGACGACAGGGATCTCCATAGACCAATTATTTGTTTACCATCATTGAGACTGGATGCACAGGTGATTGTTTCATGCAATGCAATCAATTCTCAACCTGTTGTTTCGGGGTGCGCTGGTTTCAGCACACCCCAACCCCCTCTTGTGTATTGGCTAGTGTGGCGCGTCCTAGCGAGACCTGACAGAATGGGTTTCATTTGCAACCAGTATGACCAGTGGTGAAAGTGGTTGACATTTCTTGCCGGAACTGACCCATGCACGCGCGTGCATTTTTCGGTGCGCGCGCGGGACCCCGCACATTTTTCGGGTCGAAAAATGTGCGGTTTTGGGTGGGTTTTGGTACTTTTTTTCCTTTACTTTATTTCGGTTTTAGGTTTAGGGTTAGTTTATTTAATTTTCGTTCTCATAAATAAATCCCGTCCCTGGGCCCACCCATGGCTGCACCCCTGATACACATGATGAAAACAGAGCTATATATTGTCCAACTTGACCATACTGTACAATAAGTACATTTTCAAAAAGCCAAAGTTTAAATGGGGCTGAAGCGGTTTATGTATGTTTTGTCATAATAATTAAAATCCACAAAGTAACTAGTAGTATTAAACTAAAGTTTTCAAATAATTGAGGTGGAGTAAAAGTATAATATTTGCCTCTGAGATGTATTGGAATAGAAATAAAAATATTGCAAATTGGAAATACTCCAGTCAAGTAAAATGACCTTAAAATTATACTCAAGTGCAGTATTTGAGTACATGTACTTAGTTACTTTCCACCACTATCAGCATTAGATCAGATGAATTACTCACCTTCTGAAAAGATGAAAGAAAACACACTTTTGTTCCATAGCCCCACATTGTCTTGGTTTCAGAGATCATGGTTGTAAATATGAACTTTTGCCACAAAGTCTTTATATTCCATAATGTCCCATGACCCACGTCCGTGTTATTTACATTTTTACGATGCACGTTAGTCAAGTGGAGCTGTGTTCCGTGAGCAGAAGCTGTCAAGTTGCCTCCAGAAAATAAATCTGGTTTCCTTTCAAAACGATGTGCATTTCAGAATAAGAGGTTTTTTAAAACTCTATCCTTGTAATGTTACAATTCAACACACGTTTTATTTTGAAATCATACTACTGGAAGTAGAAGTACCGAGGTAGCCTAGTTGAAACTACTTAACTTCACGCGAAAGCAGCTGTTTATGCGGAACGGGGGGAGGAAAAAAAAAAGAAGTCAGACAAACAGTGGGGGGAAATCACAGATCTGTGAGAGTGTCCCGTCGTACGCACAAATTAATGAATGGTTGTGACGCCCTGTATGTTAATCTGACGTTAGTAGATTATGTTTTATTCTTGAACATGGCCATGGGTCTGTGGCAGGTTATTTAATATGGGATTTTCACAGCTGCCTTTGACTTTTTCTTAACGGAACGGCGTTCCGGGACCGAATCTTTTATCGGAACGCCGTTCCGGACCGTTCCGGTCCACTTTCACCCCTGAGTATGACGCTTGCAACCAGTGTGACGTTGTCTGTCAAGGGGTCTATATGGGCATAAAAGGGACAAGTTCTGACAGACACAGAGATCTCCATATAGGGGCACAAAAGGGATGCAGACAGACGGCTACGGCGGGTACGCTGACAAAGCCCCCGGTACTATGAGTTAGCTAGTTGTGTTTAATTACCTTTGTGCGCGTGGTTAATGTTTAACATTTGAATAACCTGCCGACGTTAAGCGTGTTTCTTACCTCTCTGACAGTGGCTGGAGGACCAGCAGCGGTAGCTGTAGTTGTCGTTGAACACGGTGCGCTTGCACTGCGGACTGTTCTCCATGATGCCGGGGCACACGTCGCCGCACTCCTTCGACTGCTTGTTCCCGGCGATGAAGTTGTTGAACTCGGCGTCGGCGATCAGCGACCAGTCCACCGAGTCCAGGTAGCACAGCTCGGGGTTCTTCTCGATGCGGATGGCGCCGCGCGTGACGTTCCGCAGGCTGTACAGGCCGATGTCCTTGAGGCTGGTCATCTCGAAGATGACCAGCGCGTAGTTGTAGAAGAGGTTGCGCCCGCGGATCACCGTCAGGTTGGGGAACAGCGTGCTCAGCGAGTCCAGGCCCGACACGCGGAACAGCAGCAGGTAGTCGGTGATGACGGTGAGCTTGGGGAAGCTGAGCGAGCGGAAGGCGTCGTGGTTGGCGTTGGCGTTGCGGTCGCCGATCAGCAGGATCTGCAGGTAGCCCTCCACCACCGTGCAGTTCTCCAGCCGCCGGAACTCGCTCAGGTCGTTGCCGATGTCGATGCTCGGCCCACAGACTGGGGAGAGAGAGAGAGAGAGAGGTTATTTTAGTTTGCAGGAAAGGGCCCGTTTGGCACAAAATGCCACAAATAATGAACGCAGCGTCGTGCTGTGAAACTTTGCACACACACTCCCAGTAAGGTCAAAGAAGAGCCGCCATCCCAAATTCTTCAAATCGGCCTCATGGTGGCACTATAACACCCCGCTTCACACTTTGGACAATAACTCTTGAACGTAGGTTGTACACTCAAACCCTGTGGATTCCTTGGATCATTTGTGCCACACTAGCTTTTCCGACATTTTGCGTTTTCTTCAAAACGCAATTTTTGCTACTACTTCTACAAATTGTGTCCAAAACTCACAAATCACATTCTATTTAAAGTCGTAATATGATCTAGAATCTAGAATAAGATCTATCAGTCAGATTTTTCCGATTCCGTTCGGCCAAGACTGGCTTTCACATTTGCAGGCCCTGGAAGGGCAACCCGGCCTGGCAGAGACCTGCACTCAGAGGAACACACTTTTCTAGTTTTTCTTTATCCACCTGTTCCCAGCAGTCTCATTTAACCAAGTCCTTCTCACGTGTCAAGGATACTATTGAGATTTTGTCTCACAATAATTTGAAATTGTGCCCGGCTAGGGACACTAGTAGATAAAACAATACAATAGTGATATGCTATTATATGATCTGGAATGTGCATTATGAAAATATGTGTCAATATTAAAACACTTGACTTCTCATTGACGTCAAAACAATGGGGCACTCAATGCCATGAAAAAAAAACACTAATACAAATATCAATGCCACTTATTTTGGTATGCCGTGTTTACTCTACGTCCGTATTGGTCCATATTGATTATACTTTTGACCCGAGGTTATCTGGCAATGTTGACACAAGCTGTTTACACTGCAATCGTCAACTAGTCCACCGATTGACAAGCTAGACAAGGCGTGACAGGGTCAATAGTGAACTGTAGTAGGTAGGTAAACAGTGGAATACAGTCACTGATTGCTCTTGGTCTCTGGGTTATTGTTGCCATTGTACTGGTCACCCATTGGCTGGTTTCGTAATGCCTTTCATAATAAAGTGACCACTTCAAAGTGCAATTACAATGCAGAACGATACTTTTAGCAACAAGACTAAGAAGAGTCTCGGCCTGCTAGCTTGACCTTGTGCTGCTCCTTACACCCAACCAGACCTAAGTAATTTTAACCCATTGAGACCTGAAGCCGATTCTACATGTCTCCTAAATCTCAACAGTATTCTGAAAAACGTATGTTTCTATATCAGTGGTGCTCAATCTTTTTCATGTCAAGGACCCCCAAAATGATATGTATTTGGCCGCGGACCCCCATCAAAATATGTTGTTCCAGGGACCCCCAGAACCAAAGATTTGAGTTAAAAATGTTCGCTTTAAAAATATATATATTCAAAGATTTTTACACATTTTCACGATTTAAAAGAAATAGCAGATATACAAGCTCGTAGCGCGGCACTCGGTGCCGCGATATGAGCTTGTATATCTGCTATTTTTGAATAGCCCAAAGTGTAAAATAATGCTTTTTAGCTCAAATCTAAAAATGACACAGTTCCAGGTCTTAAGGGTGGCTGCCAGAGGAAAGGCCATGGGGATGGGATTTGACAAGATGACTGACCGACGACAGGGCTCAAAACTGTCAGTATATAAAGCCAAGTGAAGCAAGGTACACAATGCATGCTTGGCAAACCCCATGCATGCCCTGGATCAACGCAAGGTTGAAAATCCTGTAGGTTTTGCTGAAACACCTTTTGTACATCTAAACACAAAGACGCCTACTATGACATGTCATGATGAAGGATTACAAATTCACCATTCAATGTTTGTACAATAAAAAAAGGTTCTCAACAGTTCAAGCACGTTTCATGGTACAAACTAAAGCCAGTGTTTTTCCAGCACCTCAGTGTATTAATTGCACCATGTACAACAAAAAAACAAACTGATAGGAAGTGAAAAAAGACGAAAGTCTGTCGGGTGGAAACCTCATATAAAGGATTAAACTTCAAAAGTAGCCAAAAGTAGAAAAAGGTAGCAGATCTACAAGCTCGAAATGGGGAAAATGTGTTTGCTTCGTGACACGTTTAGAGCTTGTAGATCTGCTACTTTTGATACTTTTGTGTGACGCAGTAGTATGATCAAGTAGGCCGTTCATTTATGAAAAAAACTAAAAAAAAAAGGTTAGAAAATGGAGGATTCTGCCCCGACAGCAACGATTACACAAGACCATGTACCATCCTAAGGCCTAATAGCAGTTAAATCATTTGTGAAATAATAATCATGTGTGGGTGAGAGTGTAAATATGTTGAGTGTGTGTGTGTGTGTGTGTGTGTGTGTGTGTGTGTGTGTGTGTGTGTGTGTGTGTGTGTGTGTGTGTGTGTGTGTGTGTGTGTGTGTGTGGTCATAGTGCCTTACACATGGTTCCAGAGGGTTGTCTGTCATTGTGTTTGTCTGGTATGTGTGTTATAGTGGCAGACGTGCTAAGTAGGTTAACACATACTTGTCATTGCCTGCTGTCAGCAGCACTGATAGACAGACTGACTGCAGAAGCTATGAAACACAGCAAATGCTTCACTATGAGATGTCTTAATCACCAATGTGAGACAATTCAACACTCAGTATAGACTATAGAGCAGGGGTTTCAACAGGGGGTCCGGGACCCCTAGGGGGTCCTCAGAGATACTACAAGGGGTCCACCAAATCTTTAGCAAAAAAAAAAAAAAAAACTCAAATTGTTTCAAACACTTTCACAATTTGTTTTTAAAAAGCGAAGTGACGCGCTGTGAGCTTGTACATCTGCTATTTTTGAATAAGCCAACGCTAAAATCTAAAATAACATGCTTTAGTTTTAACCCATTAAGACTGGGAACGCATCTGTGTCATTTGAAAAATCATGAAAAGGTGTGCAAATCTTTGAATGTATACATTTTTAAAGCGAACATTTTTAACTCAAATCTTTGCTTCTGAGGGATTCTACAAATCGCTTCTAAATCCTAATTCTTTTAAAAATATTTTTTACGTATGTTGCTATAATATCAGTGGTTTTCAAACCTTTTCATGTCAAGGACCCCCAAAATTACGTATATGTATTTGGCCGCGGACCCCCGCCCCATCTCAAAATATGTAGTTCCAAGGACCCCCCAGAAGCAAAGATTTGGGTTACAAATGTTTGCTTTAAAAACTATATGCAAAGATTTACACTAATTTTCACATTTTTTTCAAAATAGCAGATCTACAAGCTCATAGCGCGGCACTCGGTGCCACGCTATGAGCTTGTAGATCTGCTATTTTTGAATAGCCAAAGAAATCTAAAAGTGCCACAGATGCTTCCCCGGTCTTAAAGGGTTAATGGGTTCAATGTTACCCGTGTTGCACAGCCCTCAGTGCTGATGATGTGTGTTGGCTGTGTGTGTCTGTGTGTGCGTGTGGACACACAACACAAGATGGTACATTCAGTTCTCTCCTCAGTCTAGATGATGATCTTGTTTTGTTTTTTTTACATTTGTGTGGATTACTGGTGTCGGGTTTACAGTAAGTTACGCTGTTGATGATTCTTTTGGTCTGGCTGCTTCACTTTCTGTTGATGCACCACCACCACCAGACTAGCTGTGAACATTGCTACAGCACTGAACTCTAATCTGTTTACTTCATGTCCCTGATACTTTATATGGGTGATCTGGGAATCGTGCGTGCGTGCGTGCGTGCGTGCGTGCGTGCGTGCGTGCGTGCGTGCGTGCGTGCGTGCGTGCGCGTGTGTGGGATAAGGGTGCCAGAATATTTTTTTGGGCACCAAGGCCTAGGCTGGTATTCCAGCCTGACAGCGTAGCGCGGGTTCGACTCCCGTTCCCGACGACCTTTGCTGCGTGTCACACACCCCCCCCCCCCCGTTCTCTCGCCCCATTTCCTGTCAGCCTACTGTCCTGTCAAATAAGGCATAAAAGCCCCATACGTGCTAGGAGTGGTCAGCCCGAGGTGCTATATTTTAACCTGTTCAATATGGGAACGCATCCGTGTCATTTTGGATTTATTTGGCTATTAAAAAAATCACACCCTGTGTGAAGAGAGTGGTGCCTTTGATGAGCCCCGTATTGATGTTGTCACCAATGTTTGTTTATTGGACATACATACACCCGGACACACAGACAAAGTCAGATATAGGAGTGGTTGGCACCTCTCAAAAATAGCAGATACACAAGCTCATAGCGCGGCACTTGTAGAACTACATTTTTTTTTACAATTTGTGCTAATTTTTGAATATATATATATTTGTAAAGCGAACATTTGTAACTCAAGCCTTTGCTTCTGGGGGTCCCTGGAACAAAACATTTTGAGATGGGGGTACGCGGACAAATATATATCATTTTGGGTGGTCCACCATTACAGCAACATACGTTTTTTTCCCCAAAACAATTAGGATTAAGAAGACATTTGTAGAATCGGCCTCGGGTATTAATGGGTTAAGCAACCGGTAAAGCGTGCAATATTGTGTCTTCATATTTCGTCTTATATTTTCATGATTCATGTTCGGGCAGCCGGGCAAAAAACACCCGATGGGTGACATCACCGTGACGATGACAATAGTCCCAGACAGTACTCCACGAAGCGACGCAGCTGAAATAACACGTTACATCAGAGCATGGAGACACACCCTGACATTCACTCTCCACTGAGCCATCACACTCGTACAGGTGTACTAGACGATAAACAAAACAGGAGGTAACAACACAATGGCTTTGTCTGAGAGGGGAATATTTTCCTACTCAAAACTTGTAGCACTCACATTCACACGTTTCATTTTCATATTCAAACTACGAACGATGCTGAGAAGGTCAAGAAATTGGGTGCTGGGGGCCGCCCTTAGCCCTTAACCCACTTAGACCTGGAACGCATGCGTGTCACTTTAGATTTCTTTGGCTATTCAAAAATAGCAGATCTACAAGCTCATAGCGCGGCACCGAGTGCCGCGCTATGAGCTTGTAGATCTGCTATTTTTGAAAAATCTTGAAAAAAAAATTTGGGGGATTTTTTTTCAAAAAACTGTTAGGATTTAGAACACATTTTTAAGAATCGCCTCAGGTCTCAATGGGTTTCTTAGCCATTTTGTACCATTTTGATAACACGTTAACACATTCAATCCGGGAACGCATACGGTGTCATTTTCGATTTTTAGCTATAACCATTATTCAAAAAATAGCCGATATACAAGCTCATAGCGCGGCACCAAGTGTCACGCTATGAGCTTGTAGATCTGCTAATTGTTTTTTTATAATCGTGAACATTTCTTTGAATGTATAGATTTTCTTTTTAGCGATTTAGGATTCTATAAAGTACAAATGTCTTCTAAATGCTAATAGTTTTCTAAAAAACATGTTTCTATATCAGTTGTTCTCAAACCTTCTCATGTCAAGGACCTCCAAAATTATATGTATTTGGTATTTGTATTTGAACTACACGTTTAAAAATAACAAAATAAATTAAAAAAAATACCAAAAAGTTTAGGCATAAGGGGGTAAGGCCCTGGGCAAGATAGGGCCCCTGAGTCTCTTCATTGTTTATAGGTATCATTTTTGTGTGGACATGAAATGGAAACCCCAGACATGTCCTGTGACCTTTTTACAACATAGACTCCTGCTGTTGTTGCAGAGTGAGAGAGAGACATGCCGTTTAGGAACCGTCTCTCTCCCTCTCAGCTCGTTGTCTTCCTTTTCTCAACATCCTCAATCCGAGAAAAAGTCAACCGAGCATGGACGCTTGTTTTCTAGCAACGCCCTGCTTCAGTTCACGCTCAGACAGTTTTGTTACACACATTCACATCTTCAGAACTGCCCAGTATGACCACAGTCTTCTTACTGCTGGCTACTGGGAGAAGCCCAGAGCAAACCCACCCCTAGTCTTCTACGCTTGGTGACTTGAGCAGAGCAGCGCCAACAGAGCGGTTGAGTGCCTTGCTCAATGGCGTGACTGGCTCATTCACTTTCTTTACACCCCCCACACACACACACACACACACACACACACCAGAGTTTCTCAGCCATTACTGCTAACTGGCAAAATCCACCTCTTAACCTCAAGGTTAGAGGTTAAGAAACAAAAAAACAAATGGAAGATAAACACTTTTTGACTGCGGCTCCACCCAGCATGCAACTCTTTTCATGGGAAACTGCTTCTACAGTCACTCAAACCCAAGAGAGCTGTGTTGCCAGATTTTGGAGAAAAATAAGCAAACAAGCCCAAAAGAAGCAACTAGGTCACGAGAGCACTTTAAACCTATATCCATTGGACATTTGAAAATAGCCGATCTACAAGCTCCCAACTATCTGCAACTTTTTAACGACACAAATCTGGTAGGGGGTCCCCGGCACAAAACATTTTTTAGATGGGGGGGTTCGTTGAAAAAATACATATTAATTTGGGGGGTTTGAGTACCACTGGTTTAAACAACATATAGGAAGCAAGCCCAAATAAGCAACTCCACTTTAGAAACAAGCCCAAGAAACCGCAATCACCAATATTTACACGCGACTTTACAGAAAAACAAGCCCAAAATCGCTTATAATAAGCAGACATGGCAACACGGCCCGAGGGAGGCAAAATAAACGACACAATGTTTCCTGGCTAAATATATATCTATGCCTGTGTATCTATGTAGAGTATGTATATGTGCATGTGTGTCAATACGGGGATGTGAAGATGCCTGTATGTGTACTGTTGATGTACGGTATGTGAATGTTTGTATTTGACCCATTCAATCCGGGAACGCATCTGTGTCATTTTAGATTTCTTTGGCTATTCAAAAATAGCAGATATATAAGCTCATAGCGTGGCACAGAGTGCCGTGCTATGAGCTTGTAGATCTGCTATTTTTGGGGGGGAAAAATAGAAAATGTGTGCAAATCTTTGGACATATATGTACATTTTTAACTCAAATCTTTGCTTCTGGGGTCTCTGGAAAAAAATATTTTGAGATGGGGGTCTGCGGCCAAATCCTCCTATAATTTGACAAACCTCTGTAGTGGTGTAGTGCGTGGTGTAGTGGTGAGGCCAAAATTGGTTCTGCCCGTTTCTCCTCAGTGGCTGGAGCAATTGATCTGAATTTGCACACAGCCATTGACCACCTAAAACAGCAAAGTTTTCCGATTACACGAAATCTCAGCTGTTTATTTGCGCTTTTGTGTTCGCTGGC
The DNA here is from genome assembly GCF_963454915.1 of Gymnoscopelus microlampas. Lineage (NCBI taxonomy): Eukaryota > Metazoa > Chordata > Actinopteri > Myctophiformes > Myctophidae > Gymnoscopelus > Gymnoscopelus microlampas. The sequence goes on along the minus strand of NC_139962.1, from coordinate 56,143,804 downwards.
TCCAGGGTTGCCAGATCACGTGCGCATATCCCCCCACGGGTATGGTCTAGTACGTACATATCATTTTGGGTGGTCCTTGACAGGAAAAGGTTTGAGAATGCGAACCACTGATACTATAGCAACATAAGTTGCTATAGTATCAGTATAGTGCTATGAACTTGTATATCTGCTATTTTTGAATAGCCCAAAGTATAAAATAATGGTTAAAGCAACAAAAAATAATTCTGAAATGACACAGTATGCGTTCCAGGTCTTAATGGGTTAATGTATACACAGACATTCTATGTGTGCCCACTCATCTATATGTGTGACTGTGACTGTGAGTATAGATAGTATGTCAGTTGTGTTTGCATTACATGGATTCAATTGTAAGTAAACTTTCCGAATGGCTAAACAGCTGAAATGTACCCTGTTGAGAAACAGCTTTACAATAAGACAAGAAGACACTGGCCTCTTGTTTTCAGTGTGTCAACGTTAATGGGTAACGGCAGTGCAGTTTGGATTTGGGCAGTGGTTCCCAGACTTGGGGTCGGGACCCCGAATTATTTTGAGGGGTCCCCAGATGATTAGCTTAATGTGCAACATTGTTTTCTCACTCAACAGTAAACAAACCAACATACAGGGTATACAGGGTATCTGCACATTTCTAAAGTTACAATTAAAATGACTTTTTAAGACCTTTTTAATACCAAATTGGCCAAATTGTCAAATATTACGTGAGAAAGAGGCAAACGTTGTGAAAATAGCCGATTTCCAAACTCACAAGTTTGTAGATCAGCTATATTTTCACAATGTTTATCTGTGGAACCGAGTCAAACTAAATGTAATGCCTACAATTCCAAATGCTTGTCAGGGGTTGGGGGGGGTCCCCAGTTCAAATATGATTATTTTTTGGGGGGGTCGCGGCCTGAATAAGTTTGGGAACCCTTGGGTTTGGGTACAGTTGGTGGTACTGGGCGTCAACAGGAGAAAAAAAAAGGTGGACAACAGCAAACCACAACCTCACTGGCGTTTATTGCATTTATATCACCTTTTTGGGGCGGAACATATTCTGCTTTATTTCAGATAGGACGTTGTGGATAGACAGGAAATCAAGGCACAGAGAGAGAGAGAGGGTAGAGACATGATGCTAGACAAGCAGCATATCTTGATTACAATACACAAATAAGGTCTCTTCTGCCAGATATAAGAAATTGGCAATATCGCTACCCAGGGCTTGGCTTGAAATTAACTTTTTTACGGTGTGGCCCAGTAGGAGCCTAGCCGTCTATGAGGGGGTTTCCTTGAGACGTTTCCTTGAGACGGTCACTAAACGGCATGCCTCTCTCACTCTGCAACAGCAGGAATCTATGTGTTGTAAAAAGGTCACAGGCCATGCTCTAGGCCTAATCGCATGTCTAATCGCAATTACTTGAAATAATCACGTTTATTTTCTGTTTGTCTGTCTGTGTATTCGAAGCTCCCTAATCTCACAAATCGTATCGTGAAGCTGTAGGCAATACATTACCCAGCCCTAAAATCGACTATGAAGAAGTGGGGCTTGGCAGACATGCGAGTGCGGCGAGCCTGAGCAGACTGCCGAACACACAATCGCCAACTGTCCCATGATGGCACGGACCACCTTCGGAGGGCCGGCCTCCTCTTCCAAGTGGGACCAGAGACAAGGGGCGTGGCTGCACGAGTCACCACACCGAGTTGGACATTTGAGGACGACATACGAAAGAAGTGAAACTAGTCACTGCACACATCCCTAATGTACAAGGAGACTAAGCGATTCGAAATATGATTATTTTGGGGAGTCGCGGCCAGAAAGGTTTGGGAACCCATGCTCTACACATTATTCATCTATTTAAAAACACAATTGTCCACTGATGATCCTTATATTCAGAGATATGACACATTCTAATCCAGATCAAGTTGGGACGCGATTATGAGCTTATAGATCTACTATTTTCACAGGAGGTTCACCCCCCCCCCCCCCCCCCCCAGAATAGGGACGCTAGGGTTCAAGTGGTTAAAAATTAAAGGGTTTTTATATTTGTTTTGTATATTTTTTACAACATTTGATGTGCCACCGCCGCAAACAAAATAAATCTCTTCCAAGACATACTCCTAAACAAGGCTCCACGATTCATCCCATCCATCACCAGTGGAGGAGAGGGGGGCGAAAAAAAAGGAAAAATGGTCAGGGAGTTTTTAAAATAGAACCCCCCCCCCCCCACCTCCAAAAAAGGGGAGGGCAGCAACACAGACTAACTCCTGTTGAACAGACTGAGCAGTCTGTCAAACTCTGTGTTGTTGGCTTTACACAGAAAAACCCCAACCTGACAGAGAGAGAGAACGGTAGAGAGAGAGAAACTGATCAAATAGACTGAGTGGAGGGGCGGAGGCCAAAACACAGAGAAAGAGAGAGAGAGAGACAGAGAGAAAGAGGGGGGGAGAGAGAGAGCTAGGAGAACAGGAAGAGTTAAGTTAAATGAACAAGAGACAGAAAGAGAAGCGAGAGGAAAACAGGGGTAGAGAGGGAGATAATCAGAAGCAGGGACAGAAAAAGACAGCACACAGAGAGAGAGAGAGATTGTGCCAGTGAGCCCAGGTTTAGTGTATCCCTGGCACAGTGTTGCCATGTCCGTTTATTATAAGCGACTTTGGCCTTCTTTTTCTGTAAAGTTGCATGTAAATATTGGTGGTTGTGTTTTTTTGTGGTAGTTTCTAAAGTGTAGTTGCTTATTTGGGCTTGCTTACACATTTTTTTATTATCATTTGAACCAGTGGTTGTCAAATATTTTCATGTCATGGACCCCCAAAATAATATGTATTTGTCCCCTAACCCCCATCTGGAAATGCCAGGAAGCCCGGTACCAGATTTGTGTTGTTAGAATGTTTCAAAAATATTCCACATTTTATTTAAAGATCTTGTGAAAATAGGCTATCTACAAGCTCACAACGCGTTGCATCCCGTTGTGAGCTTGTAGATCGGCTATTTTCGAATAGCCGATGTATACTACTGCTGTGTGTGTGTGTGTGTGTGTGTGTGTGTGTGTGTGTGTGTGTGTGTGTGTGTGTGTGTGTGTGTGTGTGTGTGTGTGTGTATATATATATATATATATATATATATATATATATATATATATATATATATTAATGAATCTAATTAATTAGAGGCTTTGTAATTAATTAATCTAAATTAATCGCATATCAATATTTGACCTGAGAAGCAATTTCTTTTCAGTTAAAACAGATTTTGGTATATGAGTGAATCAATGAGTGAATACATAAGTTTAAGCAACAAAAAATAGTTCTGCACACAAGCGTGTTTTTATCCACGCTTCCATCAGAGAGTTTTTTAAATCTAAATGTCCCATCCACTGGGCCAAGCAAAGCAGTCTGATCGGCTTCTTGTCCCATTGCGTGCACTGGGGTGTGTTGGCTGTTGGTTGGTGCACTGGTATGATCGGTACACCTGAAACTCGTCCAGTTCTGTGGTGCATAAACTAAGCGCGATTAAAATGCGATTAATTTTTTTAATCGCGTTAATTTTCTGTAATTAATGAATCTAAATTAATCAGTTAAAGTCCCAGCCCTAATACACACACATATATATATATATATATATATATATATATATATATATATATATATATATATATATATATATATATATATATATATATATATATATATATATATATATAGGTTTAAAGTGCCCATGTAGCCTATAGTCGCTTCTTTTGGGCTTGTTTTCCTAAACCTGGTTGCTTATTTCTCTCCCAAAATCTGGCAACACAGCTGGCAGGCTACAGCGTGTGTAAAGCTTCCTTGTGTGGGCTGAACCTGTGCAGTGTCTGAGTTACTTTACCAGTGTGGGATAAAGTCAGGGCCAAGCCGGCCTCGGGGTTACCGAGTTCACTCTTTGCTGTTTGTTTTTATATACACAGTATTAGGCTACAACACCGTATTGCTAACTGCTTTTTCTTTCTTCGCATTTCAGTTAAATATCAAAATGTACAATGTTAATGTGTTTGGATGGATATTGTGCAAAAGATTTGTACAACAAGGCCCAGGAAAGGAGGAATCCCAATGGTAATAATATGCTCAACAAAACATTTCCTCCCACATCATGCAACCTGATTTAGGCCTGCGATTCTGCACAACAACTAGCAATACCTTGGTTAGAAAGCTGACTGAAACAATTGTTCATATCCGCGTCTGCTTTCAGAAAAACAAAAGGAGCCCCTTGTGATCAGGAAATTGCATTAGTGACATTGGGGGGTTATCAAATGGACAACTTAAAATCGGTTAAATTAGACCCACAGCTATTTTGGAAGGATCAACCGAGAATCCTGACTTCCCAAGAGTAGAGCACTATTGTACTACAACGCTCTGTGTGCTGACTGACTCTTCAGCCATGTAAACAATTTAAATTACACAACTTCCAAGCAATGTAGCAGCAAAGTCAAATATTTATTTTCTAGAATGTTCCTTTCAAAACTAAATGTGCATACCTGACTTCTTGGCATTCTGAAAATTGCCCCGTAACTATGTTTAATACATAAACATGGACATTGTAAGTTCATTTTGAGTACAAGTACTGAGGAATTCTGCACCGATACAAAACATTGCATTTGCTAGATGCCTTTAAATTAAAACACAGCCGAAATCTAATGGGAGCCATGCTGTGTGAAGAATGGAGTCAGTGTTTTATCACTGAACAACACTGCTCAGTAGAACTACAACAACCTGGCAATTCTTCACAATGAAAACTTATTCCCAGGTCAGACGTAGTCAACAAAAGGAGGCTAGGCTAAATGAGGGCTGGACTGCTAGTAGGAACACAAACCGAGATGGTAAAACCAAAATTAAGCTTCTGGGAAAGTGTCGTGCGACAACTATTCGGGGGGCGGCAGTGGCTCAGGGGTAGAGTGGCCGGATGGAAACCGCAAGGTTCCCAGTTCGATCCCGGGCTCCCCCAGAGTTAGTGTCGAAGTGTCCTTGAGCAAAACCCCTTATTGCTCCCGAGGAGCAGGTTGGTGCCATGGGTGAATGTAATGCACAATCGATGTACAACGCTTTGGATAAAAGCGCTATATAAATGCACCATTTAATACCATTTATTCATCCCATCGACTTCATACTTGGCAGGTGTATTGCTGAGGACCAAAGGTAGAGCCATGTTGAGCATGAAGTTGATTGGATGACAGTTCTCGAGAACAATACTGTGGTGTGGTTCAACAACATTGCATGAAAAATTGAGAATAGCCAGCACACAATAAATGTCCTTTTCACATTTTATTTACCTCTCCACAGACAGAGTAACGGACGCGTTTCAACCCAACAGGTCTTCCTCAGCGTTGTCAAGAAGTAAATAAAACTATGTGAAAAGGACATTTATTGTGCCTGGCTGTTCTCTCATTTCCATGACATTGTCGAGCCGTGCACCTTGGGACTTTTATTTAATCTGGAGTGTTGCGGGCATTCTGCTTTGCAGGGCTTTCTCTCAACAACATAGCGAGCAGCACTTTCAGGTGCTCCGAATGCCTCACGCATTCCATGAGCCAAGAAATGGGCCCCGAGCTCTCATTCCAAACTTGCCACGTGCTCCGAACATCCATGACCTGAATTGGCACTACACTACTTTCTACAAACATTGTTATAACAGAGGAATCTGTTACTACTTCGATATCTTATTAAAGGACTGTATTATTCTGTAGGTACTGCTGGCTCTTGTGACTGTCACAAGTGGTAAGGCTGTTTAAGGCTGAGATGAGTGGCTCAGCCTATGAGATCCTATAGAGCCGAGGTCTCGTACTCTATCTGGTGGATGGGGCCGAGAATCAGTGGTTCTTGAATCACAAACGTTGAATATGGGTGGATAGGCCCTGGCTATTTATCTAGTTATTTGTTTTTCTGATTCTACAACTGCCTTGACACACACTCTGTCTAACAGCTGTGGGTATTTATTGGTAGAATATGATGTCATACGATCATAGGACGACGTCACACTGGCGCTGCGTCCTTAGTCGGGACGATTATCCCATCGTCATCGTCGCCCCGGCAACAATTGTTGTTTACATGCCCAAAAAGCAGCAGAGTAGAGAACGTTTCACTGATATACCAATAGATGTATCGTAGATCTTTTTATTTAAAAAACAATATTGTCTATACATAATTTAGCTATTCAGTCATCAAAGATTCAATTTGAGTAACAAAATCCGTCAAAACATTTTAATAATAATAAAAGTTAAAGTTATAGAGTTCTGAATGTTCTAAATGACTTGACCACAACAATAGTGGAAGTTGTTTTGACTTTCGCTACTTATTAAACTAGAAGGATGCATTCTCTGGTCTCATGAATTTGAGAAGGACATTATGACCAAGGACGCAAGTCCATTCTTCGCATTCTTATTATAGAGAAAAGGCCAATTAGATTCAGAACGCATACACTTACGTAATGCTGTGGCTTTCTAGCCCATGGAAAGGTAAACTGATTCTTAACACTGCAAACCAGCAATGACACCAACCCAGAATAGATCAGAACCAGAACTAGGTTTGTGGAAAGAGGTGCCAAAGAGCAGTTAACTGGCTTAGTAGTGGAACTGAGACAAAAACACTTAATTTACCTAATTAAGTAGATAGTATTTAGGGGTGTGCCGATATATCGTCCCGCGATATATCGCGATACGTTTTCGCGACGATATGTATCGTTTTTGAAAAAAAAAATATCGTTTTTGAAAAAAAAAAATATATATATATATATATATTTTTTTACAATCATAATAATCAGGCATGCAAACGGCCCCGAAGTGAAAAGAGTGACAACATGTTTTTTTTTCGGGTCAGGTGTCATACTATTTGGATTCAAAACGGCTATTGTAGCTGAAAAGCTACAAGTTTGCATGTCTGAATAATGCAAAAACAGAATTATTTGTTTGCATTTTCTTTTTTTCTCCTCCATATATTTTCATAATAAAAAAAGTGCGTATCGTATCGTATCAAAATCGTATCGAAGTTGTGAGCCAAATATCGTATCGTATCGTTTCGTGAAATTAGTGTATCGGCACACCCCTAATAGTATTATTTCAGTATTGTTTTTTTGTTAAATCAAACCCTAGTCTTGGTAAGTGCTTACCAAAGAACAGATTGTTTTTGCAGGATTTCCTCTTTTATCAACAAAAGTGCTCTTAAGACTCTAGCTGGAGCCCTCATTCAATGCCATTTTGATTATCCTTGCACCTCTTGGTTCTCCAATCTCCAACATCTCAATGTCACTAAATACTAAGCTTCAGACCTCCCAGAACAAACTGATACGACTACTTCTCGGCCTTAAGCCCATGACCCACCTAATTCCAACACACTTTGCTAGTTTGGGATGGCTCAGGGTAGAAGACAGGGTTAAGCGAATATCACTGGGATTGGTATTTAAGATAGTTAAAGAGACATTGCCCTCAGTGCCCACAATACCCTCATACATGTCAACACTAGAGGAAGCGACCATGATCTGGTACCACCCACATTTAGAACAAACATGGGAAAGTTCTCATTCTACTGCTCTGCCACCAAAATGTGGAATGCCCTGACACCATCCATTAAAGGATGTGTAACACTGGTTTCTTTCTCTTTTGTACATATAGTGTTTGTATTTGTTGTACAAAGTGTTATTGTTATTTATTATTGTTATTTTTGTATACCATGAATTGCATACATAGGACCATAATGGAAAGAAGTCTATAAGTGCTATCCTTTTAGCATTAATGTCTTGCTGTACCACTGTTTTACATTTCTGACTAATAATAAAGTATTCAATAATAAATAAATAAATAACGTTTCAACCATTGCAGGGCAGAACATGTCCATCTTCTCCATCCCTCTCTTCTGTCTTTCACCTCCTCTCTCTCCCTCTCTCCTCCATCCCTTTCTGCATATCTCCTGCCTTCGCTCTCTGTCCTTCTCTGACCCTAAACCTAAAAACAACTTCAAATTAAAAAGGTCAAGTGCCGTAGAGATTCTTTTATGGGTCTGGGTCAGGACAATCCATATATTCATGAGGGAGGACTGTACAGACGTGATGATGACTAGAGTTCAAACACAACATCAAGTTCACTCACTGCCTTTATTATAATGCTTTAATCTTATCTCTATTCTGGCAATGACACGTCCCCCAATTAGGCCTCTATATGATTTTCAAGGATCTCACAGGAATGTTGTCTGTCTGTCCACTGTGGCTCCGAGTCTGAGTCCCTAATGTTGACTGCATCTGTAATGCTGATGATCTAGGAACTGAAGCTGATTTTCAGTTGTTGCAACAAGTCACCCTGGACTGTTTACCTAAATGGTAAATACAATTATAAAAAAAAGGCAAATGGAATTTGGTCTCCTTCTAATGACAAAATGAAAAGGCTCCAAACGGAAGTGTACTTAATGAATGGCAGGTTACTTACTGGTTCCAGTGTTAAGTGTGTGTGTGTGTGTGTGTGTGTGTGTGTGTGTGTGTGTGTGTGTGTGTGTGTGTGTGTGTGTGTGTGTGTTGGAGGACGGACGCAAGTGTGTGAGATAGATAGGTACAGAGAGAGAGCAAGAAAGAGAAATACACAGGTTGTGTGTGTGTGTGTGTGTGTGTGTGTGTGTGTGTGTGTGTGTGTGTGTGTGTGTGTGTGTGTGTGTGTGTGTGTGTGTGTGTGTGTGTGTGTGTGTGAGAGTGAGAGAGAGAGAAACAGAGGGAGGTGGATAAAAGAGATCGTTTGTAACCATGTTTTGTTAAATGACGACAACAACACAAGCAGAGAGCTTGATATTACCCAATTATACCTCTGGGATCAATATTTCTTTCTCTCTTTATCTAATAAGCAATAGAGATTATAATAGTACATCAGTCCAGCAAATGGTATAGCGTAGGCCTAGCCCAATACAGCTTATTTCTAATTAGTAACTATGCCACTTTGGCTACTAGTCTGTATGGCCTGGCCTACTTGTTGTTTACTAGTTGTACGAACTCTTGTTTTATTGTTGTATTGTTTTATTGGATCTTGTTTAGTCGATACACTTATTTGTTTTAGCTCGTGCTCATTTGATTTTGCTATTTTGTCTCATCTGTTTAAGAAAGTAGGTAGCTGATATATTGCACTTTTACCTTAGCGCTAGGTATACTCTTGGTTGCTTGTTTTTGCAGGAAATACACTTAAGACTTCTGGTGATTAGTAGTTTCGTTCCCTAATCTCTACCTATGTTGAATGCACTTATTGTAAGTCGCTTTGGATAAAAGCGTCTGCTAAATGACTGTAATGCAATGTAATGTATGCCTAGTAGTAGAACCAGAAGGTCTTGAAGTACATTGGTTCTCAAAGTGGGGTCCGGGGACCCCAAGGGGTCCTTGGGGAGGTACCAGGGGGTCCCCAGAAAAATTAGTTAATAAAGTGACACTATAATTGTAACTCCTTTATCCATATTTTATACTTTGGCTATTTTTGAATAATCTTGAAAACGTGTGCAAATCTTTAAATCTTTTTTTTTTAAGGTGAACATTTTTAACACAAATCTTTGCTTCTGGGGGTTCCTTGCACAACATATGTTCAGATGGAGGTCCACGCTCATACATACATATGAAATTGGGGGTCCTCGACACGAAAAAGTTTGAGAACCACTGTTGTAGTAGTACTCCTTCTATAGACATGCCATAAACTTGACGAGAACAGGTACTGCCGTTTCTTCAGGGACCAATTTGGTCAAACAAAGTGTGACAGTAAATGAGAGATTGTTACAACAGCATAACGATGAATGTGACCGCTTCAGTGCTTCAGCTACTTATTTAGCCAACTCCATCGGCTACTGGGGTGTGGTGTCATACACTCTAGATCAGTTGATGTTTGTCTGTCTGTATTTCACTTGTTTTTTATCCATAATAGAGGAGCTTTCGACTGTCAGCACCAACACATTACTGTATCTGACTGACCAACACAAGTCAAATAACTAGCCGTGGGAATAAGAATCAACAGTTCATGAGCCAAGAGGCCTAATAGCCCAGGAACCTATCTCCTGTTTCCTAAGCGTGAGGCAGGGAGGTTGAGGTACAGCGGTGGTCCTCAACCTTTTCAGGCCGCAACCCCCCCCAAAATAATCATATTTGAACTGGAGACCCCCCACCCACCCTGACAAGCACTTAGAATTGAAGGAGTAGAGGCATTACATTTTGTTTGACTCGGTTCCACAGATAAATGTTGTGAAAATAGCCGATCTACAAGCTCAATGCGAGTGTTTTCACAATTTTTGCCTCTTTCTTGTATTATTTGACAATTTGACCAATGTTTCACCAGTTGTTAGTAGTATAGTTTGTTGATAACTTTTGATGCAGGAGCGGTCTTTATTTATTAAAAAGATCTTAAAAGTTCTTAAATTGTCACTTCACTGTCATCTGCCCCCCCCAGGGATCACGACCCACAGGTTGAGAACCACCGATACGGTACAGTCACTCCCTGGACATGACCCAGTGCCAAACAGGGAGGCATTGGGTACCATCTCTATAGTCCTTGACTCCCTGGTATAAAACTCAGCCAGGGATTGAACCCCCCAACCACACAATCTCAGGGTCAGATAACTGTAACCACAAGGACGCTGAGCTGAAACCAACACAAACACTAGTTGTATTGCTTCAAATTGTCAAACAATATTGTGTAAGCCAACCCACAAGAGCCTTTATTTTACAGTCAGGTTGTATTTGCCCGTCTGACCCGTGTCCGAGATCACTTAGTATTAGTTTGTTGATTACTTTTGGTGCATTAATGGTCTTTTTTTAGGAATTAAAAAAGGTCTTAAAAGTCCTTAAATTGTCTCTTCACTGCTATCTATGGACCGCCCAAAAATCATGTGGGGACACGATCCACGGGTTGAGAACCACTGATTTAGCTGATGATCTTATACAGAACGACTTACAAACAAGTACAAAATGGGCTTCAGTTCCCACTAGATCATAAACATTACAAGGAGGAACCAATAGTAAGGATTTGTAACTCAATCCCTCGGAGCCACCACCACACGCAAGTGTAGCATCTCATAAATACATAACAGCAACAACAAAACAATAAAAATAGAGGCTGCATGGCAAGGCTGTTTTGCTGTGGTGCCGTGCTCACATAATGCACAGGAGGCTGAATGCAAAAGCAGTCAGCAACAATAATACTACAGCCTTAATGTTGGGCCATAAACCATATAAATAGCCAACAAATGACTTTCATCCTTACATTAACCTTATTCACTTTGCATCTCTCAACCGTATACGTTCAAATAATTCAGCAAAAATCCTCTCCTCTCTCTCTCTTTTGCTTCCACTTCTAATTGTCGTTATTCAGAAATCTGATTTCAGTAAATGAACACACATTATTATAAAACCTGGAGGCACTCTGTTGCATTAATCACGCAGGTTTAGAGAAAATGTAACAATCAGTCAAAAATATGGAGACACATTTTATGAGGACCTGAATACTTTTCATGACCCGTTGTATTTAGGTGTGTGCTTGACTACACTATCATTATAATAGTATTATAGTCAAATTTAATTTACCACAAAGTAAATATTTGTTGAAATGTAAAAATGCCCATAAAAAGAAAGTGGGCAGAAATAACACACAATGTTTTTTGCTACTGCATGTTAATACCATGTTATTGAACAGTGCACTACACAGTACAGTTTCTGGGGCAATTAAAACTAAACCAAATGAAATTCAGTTAATGGATCACAGTATGCAAATAATTGATACACCAATGACTAAAAAACTGCTCTCTCTCTGTGTGTGTGTGTGTGTGTGTGTGTGTGTGTGTGTGTGTGTGTGTGTGTGTGTGTGTGTGTGTGTGTGTGTTAAGGAGTTGTACAGTAGGTGTGTGTTATTGACATTCTCTGCCAACTTTGATGTTCATTGACCAAGTTCAAGGCAGCAGCGAGTTCATTTCAGGTGGTGTGTAGGAATATTGAATGTTATTTAACATTACAAATGATGTAGGTAGGGGAATTTGGAGAGAAGTGATGATCAATAAAATGGTGTTTTTGACTTGACTTATTTACTCTCTCCACCATCATTATCATCAAACACATGTGGTAGACCAGTGGTTCTCAACCTGTGGGTCCCCACACGATTTTGGAGGGGTCCCCAGATGACAGTGAAGTGACAATGTTGTAATACCTCATAAAGAAAGAAAAGAAAAAGACCATTACTGCATCAAAAGCAATCAACAAACCCTACTATAAAAGCTAGTCAAACATTGGCCAAATTGTCAAATGAAATAAGAAAAGAGGCAACATTTTTGAAAATAGCAGATCTGCAAGCTCAAAAGGCGTTGGGGGCTTGTAGATCTGCTATTTTCACAATATTTATCTGTGGAACCGAAAATGTAATGGCTTCAATTCCAACTGCTTGTCAGGGTGGGGGGTCCCCAGTTCACATTATGATGATTTGGGAGGGGGGGGGGGGGGGGTTGCGACCAGAAAAGGTTGAACCACTGTGGTAGACAGATACATGTGTTGTGACTTACATGATGTTTTTCCCATAGTATTGTATATATATCTGTCTGTCACTAAATGTTTCTATGAATTGAATACACATGGACGGACCCAATGGAGACAAGCAATATGGGTTCAATCCTTTTAGCATTGCATTTGTATTAAACTGTACTCTGTGCTTTTTTTTTGATGCAAACTGCTAATAAAGTATTCAATCAATCAATATTCAATCAATCAAAAAAAAAACTTGACTTACTTTCTCCATTAGCAGCAGGCCAGGAGCACATCATCACACTCAGCAGCAACACACCACAAAACAAGGTCACATTAAAACCCTGTCTCTCCATTCCTGTGGAAACGGTACAAATCCTCCCCAGGAGGTCCCTCAGATAAATAAATATGTTCCAAAGAGTCAGAAGAAAAAGAGGTGGTGGAGGGGGAAAAAAAACTAAATAAACACCACTGGTCCAGATAGTTCTTAGTGTTTTTTTTTTAACCAGCCCAGACACACAACACTGCTTAGCTTTAGCTCTAAATGGGAGCAGGCTAACAGCTAGCTGTGGTGATGCTAGCTGTTTAGGATTATCTGTGGGATTCTCCCTCAAATCGCCGCGTTGTTGTTGTTGTTGTTGTTATTATCCCCCGTTTAACGGACGACATATGTTAATATCTTCATCATTAAGTAGTGTTATTATAACGTTGCGCTATTCTTCCGTTGCTGTGCGATAAGAACACCCGTAGAGGAGGGAGAATGGTAAACAAGAAGAACAACACGCGTTGTTGTTGCTGCTGCTGGTGGAAATGGAAATTCCTCCTCGGGAAGAAGGAGAATCCGCATCTTCTCCCATTTTTTTCTTCCCTCCAGGAGCCCCCAAAAAATGGGACTTGAAGAAAAAAAATGAAATAATAAAGATGAAAAATAAAATGAGATCTGTGTCCCGTTTTCTTTCAGACGTAGCTGGAAAGGAAAGCAGTGCAGATAGAGCAGGTTTAGTGTGGTGCTGCTGCTGTATGGAGGCAGCAGAATGTGCTCTCAGTCCTACTAGCAGATAGATAGTGTGGTGGTGCTGTATGTATGGAGGCAGGCTGTGCTCTCTGGCTGCTCTCACTCCTACTATATAGTAGTGTGGTGGTGCTGTATGGAGGCAGCAGGCTCTCCTCTCAGTCCTACTATAGTGATAGTGTGGTGGTGGTGGTGGTGCTGCTGCTGTATGAAAGCAGCAGGCTGGCGGTGGGTGCTCTATAGTCTCCTCTCAGTCCTAATAGCAGCACATGAATGAACAGAGAAATAACACTGTGCCGAGCTAAGCCGTGCTCGGCGTTGCCATGTCTGACTGTCTATTATAAGGAAGACTAGAGTGCCCCCCCCCCCCGCCCCCCGGTGTTAAATTGGCTATTTTGAGCACATTTTCTTTTTATTTTAATTAAAATAAAAGTCTTTGAAAAATGGTCTTTAAGTAGCCTAATATAAAGTATTGTAATATTTTCGCGCGCCGAACTGGAATCGTACCCCGGTCTCCAACTCAGCAGACCGGCAGATAACAAGCAATGCCAAGATAGAGAGAGAGAGAGAGAGAGAGAGAGAGAGAGAGAGAGAGAGAGAGAGAGAGAGAGAGAGAGAGAGAGAGAGAGAGAGAGAGAGAGAGAGAGAGAGAGAGAGAGAGAGAGAGAGAGAGAGAGAGAGAGAGAGAGAGAGAGAGAGAGAGAGAGAGAGAGAGAGAGAGAGAGAGAGAGAGAGAGAGAGAGAGAGAGAGAGAGAGAGAGAGAGAGAGAGAGATAGTAGTTAGTTAGTAAGTCACGGCTGGGTCTTTTGCGGGGTCGCTACAGATGATGTGAACTTGAACGGTATATCCTTCAACTTCTTCTTCATGCCCCAAAATGACTGGATATTCAGGTTTTGTAGCAATTGTAGAAATATTAGACCCTATGAATATGATCGAATGTTTAAGCATGTTCTAATCATAGATACTTTACTAAGAACATATATATATATATATATATATATATATATATATATATATATATATATATATATATATATATATATATATATATGTATATATATGTGTGTGTGTGTATATATATATATATATGTATATATGTATATGTGTATGTATATATATATATATATATATATATATATATATATATATATATATATATATATGTGACCTCTTCTATCCTGTCCTGCCTGCTATCTCATCAAAGACACATGAATCCGGATGTTGGAGCAATAGAGTATGGTTTTATTCCTGTAAGCACAATTTGGGACACACAACCACAGCTCTTAGTAAGGTACAGACAGTCTTTGGTCATCTCTTTCATAAAGGATTCCTCTGGACTGAGTTATTAATACATGGTGATCGTATAGTGGAATTAGTTTGACACAAAGTCTGACAAAAATACAAATAATAAAATAAAAACATTTCCTTATAAAATACATGAATTCAATATCACAACAATCCATTACAAAATAGCAGAATAACCTCTTTCCTCTAAAGCTCCATTTTTTATATATTGCAAATGTCAGAGTGGACAGACATGAACTTTACTGCCGCCCTGCTGGAATCAATGCAGAATTGCAGCTAGGCCTCTCAAATAATTATGCCACTGCATACTGTACAAAATAATAATAACAAAACCTCATAAACAATATTACTTAGAGGACATACCTGTAAGCACAATTTGGGACACACAACCACAGCTCTTAGTAAGGTACAGACAGTCTTTGGTCATCTCCTGTTCAGAAACAGCATGTTTCATGTTAGTGGGCTCTTATATAACAGCAGATAGCTTAGCATAAGCTAATCGTTTTTAACCATGAAATAAACCAATTCCATGAAATGAAATATAAAAACGAGTGTTGCTAGACAACAGATAATAAACACAAGAGCATATTTGGCCACTCTAGTGAAACACAGATAATGTTAATTAATTATTTAGAGTCTGAGCAGACAGGAGACCATCTTACTTTCATAAAGGATTCCTCTGGACTGAGGACCCATAATGCAACACAACTGTAAGAGCACAACTTCAGAATAAAATGCATCACATACAAAAGGGAATTAAATAACTATGGCTGTGTCCCAAGTTTAATATAATTGATAATAAACAAGGTATTTGTTAACACTGTTACATACACCCCCCTTAAATTATGTTAAACTCTTGTGCAAATCGTAAGTCATCAAACCAAAACAAAAAACAACGCCTCGACCACTCAAAAAAAACGAATGAAATCAGAGCACTGATGTATCACACAGTCAACACAAAATTCTCCTGTAAGGAGTGCAAAAGAATAGGGTGGCATCAGACCCTACACTTTCCACAGACCAATAGAAGATGCCGTTTACACCTCCTGAACACCTCATCTCACTTAGCTCTCATTACACATTTAAACAAAACGACAGTCATAAATCACTTCCTCAATCAAGGCTTATCAGAAACTTAGACTTCAACGAAAAACTGGAAAAAAAAACTCTTGGTCATTCAGACCACAAGGTCGAGGGGGAGATTCAAAACAGAACCCGAAACAGGTGAGGTATCCTCAACCTTTTGTGTCAACATCTCACAAATCAATCTGTTAGGAGGTCTGACATGTCTCCCAAACCTGGTAGTAACCGCACCAGCTTGATCTGCACTTAAACTCTGAGGCTGTGCAGAAACAACAGCATCCTGGTTAACATCATCTGAGGGATCTAAGTGAGACACACTGACTGAGTCTGGATCAGGTAAGTGAGCTACAATGACAGGGGAAGGGGCCGTCTCAGGAGTTGCACTGACAGGAGCTGAATCAGGGGCAGGGGCTGCATCGGCAGGGACAGGGTTAGGGACTGCATTGGTAGGGACAGGTTCGGGAGAAGAGACTGCATTGGTAGTGACAGGTTCGGGGGAAGAGACCTCATTGGTTGGGACAGGGTCAGTTCCATCAGGTGAATCGGCCAAGCCATCAGGCAAGGAATCACTTCCTGAAGCTATGGATAGAACTTCATCCACATCACTCCCATCAACAGGATCCTCAATCTCAGGAGTATTCATGAGCCAGTCCATTGTCTGGACATTGCGATCCACACCGCCAACTGCCACTGACTCCGGGTCACTTCCATCAGCCACAACACTGAGATCTGATCCCACAAGAGAGACTGGAGTCTCATCTTCATCCAAGTTTAGGAAGTCGACTGGGAGAAGAAGGTTCCTGTGCACAACTTTCTCCTTGCCAGTCTGGACGTCTTTTATCCTGTACACGTTAATGTCGGGCCTCACTGACACAACATCATAAGGAGCTGAGTCCCATCTGTCAGAGAGCTTCCTCTTGCCTTTCTCACCACGAGTGGCCAGCAACACTCGATCGCCCACAGCCAACGAAGAGCCCTTGACTCGACGGTTGTAGAGTCTGGCGTGACGTGCCTGCTCTTGGAGGCTGTGTCTTCGAGCAATCTCTGCGGCTGCACACAAGTCCTGCCTCAAGCGAGTAACGAACTCATTACGGCTGACCACTTTGTCATCCTGGCGGACATGTTGGAACATGATGTCAATGGGGAGACGCGGGACTCGCCCAAACATCAAGAAGAAGGGGGCAAAGCCAGTGGTCTCGTGCACTGTACAGTTGTAGCAGAAGGTCAATGTCTGTAGCATCTGTGGCCATCTGGCTTTTGCAGTAGGGGCCAGGACTCTCAACATGTTCCCCAGTGTCCTGTTGAAACGTTCTACAACACCATTACCCATTGGGTGGTATGGGGTGGTGCGTGACTTGTGAACTCCCGCCATCTCCAGAAGTTCTTTCATGAGCCTGCTCCCGAAGTTGGCACCTTGGTCTGAGTGTAATCTTTGGGGAAATCCATAAATACAAAAGAAGTCATCCCACAACCGCCGGGCAACTTGTTTCGCAGACTGATTTCGACAGGGAAAGGCATGTGCCATTTTGGAGAAGTGGTCTGTTACTACCAAGACATCGACTGTCTTCTTGTCACTCAGTTCGGCCGACCAGAAATCGATACACACCAATTCCATTGGAGCAGATGTCTGAATGTTCTCCAGGGGTGCACGAGCCTCAGGTTCAGGTGTTTTGCCAACAACACATCTCTCACATCGGCGTACATGGTTGGCCATGTCATTTTCCATTCCGATCCAGAAGAACCGTTCCCTGGCAAGGGAGAGGGTTCGTGCACGGCCCTGATGACCAGCATTATCATGAACGCCAAGGAGAACTTGATGTTTGAGGCTATCCGGCACAACGAACTGGATGAGCTTCTTGTCGAGTCTGAGGTCTTTTTTCACCCTGTACAGGATTCCATCTTGTACTCGTAGCTTCTTCCAGTGTCTGAGAAGCTTGTTGACACAGCCAGGTTCAGACGCTGTTTCCCGCCTGGTAGCTCTCTTATGCCGCTGCACATAGAACATGACTCTGCTTATTGTGGCATCCTGCTCCTGAAGACGCAAGATCTGGCTCTGGGGAATAACAGTGGAAGGGTCTTCTCCAGGTAACTGTGGCAACGGTGGACTAACTCCGGGCAGACTGGTCATTCCACTGTCACTATGGGCAATCAGCACCGCTGACACCTCTTCAGGGCTGATGGAGCCCTCCACAGATTGAGAGACAGCTCCAGCATCAGAATCAGAAGATCCTGGTTCCACTTCTCGAACAGCTTGACAGTTGTTTGTCATCCGGAAGGCATCCTGTACTGTACCCCTGACAACACCATTGACTTCATCCAACAGTGCAATGTAAGGCTCTTTCATCAGACGGTGACTGATACATGACTGAACGAATGGCTCACGACTGAGCGCGTCGGCGACAATGTTCTTAACACCTGGCACATACTTCAGATCAAAGTCAAACGCTGCAAGCTTAGCCACCCATCTTTGTTCACAGGCATCCAATCGCGGCTTCGTTAGGATGTAGGACAGCGGGTTGTTATCCGTCCAAGCAGTAAAGTGTCTCCCCTTCAGCCAGTGGCCAAACTTGTCACAAATGGCCCACTTCAACGCCAGGAATTCCAGCCTGTGCGCTGGGTAGTTCATCTGTGACCGGGACAGTGTCTTGCTAGCGAAGGCGACAGGCCGAGCGATCGTTTCACCTGGTGGCACTTGAGACAGGACCGCGCCAATGCCATCGAATGACGCATCAACAGCAAGAATGAAGGGCTCACTGAAGTCAGGGTGGGTTAAGGTGACCCCATAGGCTAGTTCACTCTTCAAGGTCTGGAACGATTCTTTGCATGCGGCAGTCCAGTCACTTGCCGTAAGCACTGGTGGAGCAGATAATCTTTTCTTGCCCTTCCTGCTCTTCATGGTCTTACGCTGCACCTGCCTTCCAGAGAGGAGCCTGAACAAGGGCTTAGCTTTTGCAGAGCAATCAGCAATGAAGTGCTGATAATAGAAAATTAGGCCCAGGAAGGACTTTATCTTCTTCCAGGAAGGAGTGACGCCATCGCTCTCCATCAGGTCAGCCTCTCCTACATCCGTGATGGCCCTCATCTTATCAGGGTCCTTCATTACCCCGTCTCCACAGATGACATGTCCCAGAAACTTGACTGACCTCCGCAAGAGATGACACTTCTTGGGGGCTAGCTTGAGCTTATGGTTCCTCAGGCGGGAGAACACCATCTCCAGACGCTCAAGAGCCAGCTGCTCGGTGGGGGCAAAGACCATCAGGTCATCAAGATAACAGAGCAGACTGGTGAAGTTCTGATCCCCGAAGATTGACATCATCATTCGCATGAATGTCGCAGGACTGTTGGACAGACCTTGCGGCATCCTGTTGTACTCGTGGAGGCCAAAGGGTGAAGAGAAGGCAGTGTACTTCTTGTGCTCCTCATAAAGTGGTACATTATAGAAGCCAGACGTTAAGTCCATGGTGGAGAAGAAGACATTTCCTCCAAGCGCAGCGAGAGTATCTGCCTGGTGAGGCAGCGGGTGCGCGTCTTTCACGGTCTTTGCATTGAGGCTCCGGAAGTCAGTACAGATGCGGAGGCTGCCATCTTTTTTCCACACCAAGACCAGGGGCGACGCGTACTCACTGTGTGACTTTCGGATGATGCCCCTTTCCTCCATGTCATTGAGAGCAGTTCTTAGCGTCTCGTACTGGCTAGGCGGTACGCGACGATAGGGAAGGCGAAACGGTCTCTCATCTACAAGGCTTATCTTGTGGACAAAGTCTGTGGCCTCCCCACAGTCCATCTTGTCTCTTGAGAAGACACTCTCGTAGCTCTCAACAAGTTGCAGCAGTCTGTCTTTCCACAGGTCAGACACCTCACAGGCATTCAGGTTCAGGTCCTGCAGTCTCAGTTTGCCCAGTGCATCTTCCATCTGTTCAGGAGACCTTGTTGCCAATGGGTGCTGTGAGACACTCTGCATATTGATTGAGATCTTATCAGGTGGAGACAACTCCTCGACTGCAACACACGGAGAGACATCTGCAATCTTGCTGTTCCTCTTCAGGGTCACAGTCTCGGTGCTAGGGTTTATCAGCTTCAGGGGCACCCACCTGTCCCCCCACAGTGGCGATATGACACGGCCCACCAACACATTCCTGGGCCTGGATCTTGACTGGGTTGCCTCAACAACTACTGTGCTCCCCACTGATATGGGTGCAGAAGCAGGCAGCTTGCCCCAAACAAGGTGTTCACACAACGGCTCAAGTGTGACACTCTGTCTCAGCTTTACAGTGCCGATCTTGTCCGGCATGGGTCCTCCCTTCCACTTCTCAGAGTTGGATAGCAGGGACAAGAACTGGTAGCACTCACCGTCGGCGACATCAACTGGGGAAGCCAAAAGACTCCAGTAGTTATCAGAACTCTTCATCTGACGTATAAGCACCTTAATGGCATTACTGCCGATAATCATGTCATCTGTTTGCCCAGGGATGACCAACGTTGGGATAAGCAGCTTGAAACCGTAGATGGTCACTTCCAAATCATAGACTGCTGTTGGAGTGACATGGTGACCACCAGCACCAATTACAACAATGTCATCAGCAGGACTCCTCTTTGTGTCAGGGCATCGTTGCATAAGGCGCGCTGCAGCAGTCTCACTCAGTGAGCATGCCATGGAGCCGCTGTCAATCATGGCTTTCAGATCGACTTTACCAGCAGCACGAACATCAGTATAGAACAAGCTGTCAGCTCTCTGAAGCCTGTGTGTCAACTGGAATATGGCAGTCTTCCCAGAGGGTGTAACAGAACAGAGAGAGTCATACAAGGATTCTAAATCATCGTCATCACAGTAGGGAGGGTTACTACCATGATCCACACTGTCCTCCATTAAGTGTGGATCTTTCAGTTTCCCGGCTGCTGACGGGAGTTTGGCACCGTGCTATTAGGGCAATCACGTCTGGAATGGTCTGGTGAGTGGCATTGGAAGCAGAGCTTATGGTCACGGCAGTGGGTGAATGCAGAATGTGCAGCGTCTTGACAAACAGAACAAGGCATGTTATTCAAACCTCCAACCCTGGGGAGCCGTGGGCCAGACTGTCTGGTTGAACCTGGAACGGGTCTTTGCAGGAGCACCTTCTCCAGCATGCTGATAAGGCGGTTCAGGGCATCAGGATCAGTGGCCTGCGGCTGCAGTTGGCTCTGTCCCTCAGTATGGAGCACAGCTGCAGGGACAGCAGCAAGAGCATTTACTGACACTCTTTCCTTGGGAGCCCTGCTCGTCGTCGACGTCATCTCAGAATGATACTCGTTCAGAATATCTTGAACTTCATGAGCTGTCCACTTGTTTATTGTTTTTGACCTGAAAGTTATAGCAAGCTCAGTGGAGGGGCAGTTCTTTATAAACATACGTGTCACTTCGGTGCTAGGGCTGTCTAGAGTCTTGCCTTGTTCCCTCAGACGCTCAGTGGCTAGGTCGACAGCACGGTTCAGCCTGAGCCAGTAGTCAAACGCATCCTCATCCTTCTCAGGAAGAGTGGTGTAGAAGTCTGCTAACGGGAGCGATGAGCATGTTGCAGAATCAAAGTGCTTCCGCAGGAGGCCATAAATGGCATCAGGGTTGCGGGTGATGTCGATATCACTGTTCCTGGTTCCAAACCTGACGACATCCTTGGCTTTGCCTCTGAGGTGAACGAGAATCTCCTCCGCTTGTTCCTCAGGTTGCAAATTCCCCCTCTTAATGAAACTCCTCATGATCTCCTCCCACTCCTGTATGGAAACAGAGTCTGAGCTGTCTCCTCTGAAGCAGGGGGGCTCCTTCAGCTTCCGATGGGACACATATTGCAAATGGGAGACATCAAGTGCATTTGTAGCAGACACATTGGCATGGGTAAGTGGAGGGGAAGCACTGTGCAGAGGGGTACTGACAAATATATTGGCATGGTTCGGTGGAGGGGCAGCACTGTGTAAAGGGGTACTGGCAAGCACATTGTCATGGGCAGGTGAAGGGGCAGCACTGAGTAAAGAGGTACTGACAGACGGACTGAGATGGGAAATAATCTCCTGTGCTACTCGCTGGCTGACCTGCTGAATCAATTCGTCACCCATCTGACTCACAATACTGGCAGCAATGACATCAGGGGTAGGGAGAGGGGAGCCTGTACTTTGGCTAGCTGGGGCAGGGAGACCTGTGCTTTGCCTGGCTGTGGTAGGGGAACCTGTATGTTGGCTGGCTGGGGCAGGGGCACCTGTGCTTTGGCTGGCTGGGGTGGGGTCACTTGTGCTCTGGCTGGGGGGAGGGGCAACATCTGTACTGAACAAAGGGGCCCCTGACGTACTCTGGATACTTGACATCACAACACCACCCCCCTGAATAGGACTGTTAAACTGTAAAGTCACAGGAGGCTTAAAACCTCTACCTCTGCCAAGCCCAAAAGGAGTTACAAAAAATCCCCCCTGAGAATCACTCATGCTAAACAATCAAGTGAACAGCATACAATGTCATTAAAGAAAGAAAAAAAAATCCACAAAAGTCTTGCACGGATAACTGGTAAAAAAATGAATCCTCAATCTGACCACTAGTACTGTATCAGAGCAACACATCCACCTGACTTCATGGACTGTAGACGAACAGCAGCAGCAGAACAGTTCCCGGATCGCTCTGTAGCATCCACAGCTCAACAGAAGAGTTTCGAGTCACGGCACCAATGTGACCTCTTCTATCCTGTCCTGCCTGCTATCTCATCAAAGACACATGAATCCGGATGTTGGAGCAATAGAGTATGGTTTTATTCCTGTAAGCACAATTTGGGACACACAACCACAGCTCTTAGTAAGGTACAGACAGTCTTTGGTCATCTCTTTCATAAAGGATTCCTCTGGACTGAGTTATTAATACATGGTGATCGTATAGTGGAATTAGTTTGACACAAAGTCTGACAAAAATACAAATAATAAAATAAAAACATTTCCTTATAAAATACATGAATTCAATATCACAACAATCCATTACAAAATAGCAGAATAACCTCTTTCCTCTAAAGCTCCATTTTTTATATATTGCAAATGTCAGAGTGGACAGACATGAACTTTACTGCCGCCCTGCTGGAATCAATGCAGAATTGCAGCTAGGCCTCTCAAATAATTATGCCACTGCATACTGTACAAAATAATAATAACAAAACCTCATAAACAATATTACTTAGAGGACATACCTGTAAGCACAATTTGGGACACACAACCACAGCTCTTAGTAAGGTACAGACAGTCTTTGGTCATCTCCTGTTCAGAAACAGCATGTTTCATGCAAGCCCCCAGAACCCAGTGCTTGCATTGAAGCGAAATGGACATGCTGGCCATTCGTAGGTACTGCAGCTTAAAACGGATGGGGCCACTGCAAATGTACGAGCAAAAACGGTTTCGACCAATGGGCTTGACTCACGAGCTTGCGCACAAGCTTGCGCACAGGGACGCGCATCTCTGTGACGTAAAACGCGTCACTTCTGTGACGCAGAACGGATCACAGTGGCCCCAAATAGGCTACGCCCATCACACTTTACAACCCGGAAGAAGGGGTGAATTCGCTTCATGCGCTCGGTGAGCAACTCAATGCAAGTGGACGGGAGGCGATATCCGGTGCCCTCTCTATTATTTTTAACTCTATGGTTTCATGTTAGTGGGCTCTTATATAACAGCAGATAGCTTAGCATAAGCTAATCGTTTTTAACCATGAAATAAACCAATTCCATGAAATGAAATATAAAAACGAGTGTTGCTAGACAACAGATAATAAACACAAGAGCATATTTGGCCACTCTAGTGAAACACAGATAATGTTAATTAATTATTTAGAGTCTGAGCAGACAGGAGACCATCTTACTTTCATAAAGGATTCCTCTGGACTGAGGACCCATAATGCAACACAACTGTAAGAGCACAACTTCAGAATAAAATGCATCACATACAAAAGGGAATTAAATAACTATGGCTGTGTCCCAAGTTTAATATAATTGATAATAAACAAGGTATTTGTTAACACTGTTACATATATATATATATATATACAAGTAGTGTTATATATATATATTTATATTTTTATTTTTATTTTTTCATTTTGGACAAAATAGCCAATTTTACATCGAGGTGCCCAGATGTCCCTATGTGCCCACCTATACTGTTACCAATATTGGTAGTTAGCTTTTTTTTTTAGGGGGGGGGGCTTGTTTCCTATTTGTTGTTTAGACCAGTGGTTCTCAAACATTTTCATGTCATGGACCCCGAAATGAATATGTAATTGTCCACGGACCCCCCCCCCCCCCCCGTCCCCCCCGTCCCCCGTCCCCCATCTAAACATATTTTGTGCCAGGGAGGGACCCCCCATATACAAGATTTGTGTTGTAAAAGGTTTAAAAAACATTACACATTTCTGCACCGCGACGCGTTGTGAGCTTAAGATCGGCTATTTTCAAATAGCCGACGTATATACGGTTTAAGGGATTACACTTTTAAGGAAGCCCAAGTAAGCAACTACACTTCAGAAAGAAGCCCATTTTACAGAAAAACAAGCCCAAAGTCGCTTATAACAAGCAGACATGGCAACACTGGTGCTGTGCTGTGCGGGGCAACGACGCGACGTTTGATCTGAAATACCCCAGAGGCCCGTTACACGCACATTGATGCCCCTAACGAATTATGTGACGACAGAGTGAGAGGGTCGCTGTGGTGGCTCAGCTTTTTTTGGGGGATCCGAATCAGCACTGTAATAATACATATTGTTGTTTATAATGCTTTATTATTGTCATACTTAGAACATTGTACTAACACTAAAGCTATGAAAACCAGAAGAATCTGTGAAGAATATGGTATTGGGGTCCGGGTCCCCCAAAAAATGGCAACTAAAGTAATCAAAAACGTCAACCAAAGAACAAGATTTTTGTACAGGATCTCCTCACTTGTTAGTAGGAATACATTGAGGACTCTAGCAGGAGCACTTATTGATTGATTGATTGATTGATTGATGTACTTTATTTAGACATGAGAACAACAGTACATGGAAGTACAAATTCACAATACAAGGTCTACTAAACTGGAAGACTCATAAAGCACTAAGCTTGTTTAAAATGAGATCCCCATGCACACAAATCATGATGATATAAGAGACAGACAGATATACACACTACTATACAGAATGTCATACAATCAGCTTACAGGTTACTGGTATGAGGGGCCATTTTCGAATTGCAGCCTCCTGGAGGTGTTTCTTTAGGGCAGTTTTGAAAGTGAGTAGGGTTTTACACTCCTTTACTCCTTTTGGTTGGGCATTCCACATTTTTGTTGAATAGCATGAGAACAAGTTCATTCCTTTGTTGAGCCAAATCTGGGTTGAACATGATCTGTGGAGCTGCCTCTGCTGTTATGATCGTGGACTTCATTTTGGAAGTATTTTGACAAATACATGGGGATCCCAATGTTGTGGAGTATCTTGCAGACCAGGCCCATTCATTGTAAGTTGCTGTACTCTGTCCTCAACCCTAAGCCATCCAATCCGAGCAAAATGAGCAGGGGTTAGATGGGTTTTGTGTTTGAGGCCAAGAAGTAGCCTTACTAGTTTGTTTTGGGATGTTTGGAGCCTTGTTTTTAAGGCCTTGGTGGTGTTGTGATACCATGAGGAGCATGCATAATCGAAATGACCTTGTATGAGGGCCCCTGCAAGAATCATCAAGGTATTCTTACTGACTATAGGGGAAATCCTATACAAAAAGCACGTTCTTTCTGCCATTTTGTCACCAGAGAGGTTTGCCTCCAAGATGGAACCCAGGTAATTTACTCCTTTCTTGTGATAACATCATCACCCATTATCAATGTCACTTATTCTATGTATGCACCCCATGGTACCATAGCACCACAAAGGCCTGAAAAACAAGGCTCCAGACATCCCAAAACAAACTGGTCAGGCTACTACTTGGCCTCACACCTACAACTCATCTAACTCCTGCTCATTTTGCAAGGGTGGGATGGCTCTGGGTAGAGGACAGAGTACAGCATCTTGCAATGGACCATGGTCCACAAGATACACTACACCTCAAAGACATCCATGTAACTGTCAAACTAGGCTACTTCAAAAATGTCAATGTCCACAAACACAACACCAGAGGGAGCTCCACAAATCATGTTCAACACAGATTTTGGCTCAAACAAGGGGTTAAATTTGTTCTACTGCTATGCCACCAAAATTTGGAATTCCCTACCCTACCAACAGTCATAAACAAATGTGAATCCTTACTCTCCTTCAAATCCGCTCTAAAAGAGCACTTACAGGTGCCTGCAATTCGGAACTGGCCCCTGTAAAATGTCCAAGCCTATCACCATTCACCAGAAATGCATAGTATTATATAGTATATAGTATATTTGTCTGTCTTTAAATGTTTCAATTAATTGAATACAGAGGACCCCAATGGAAACAACTAAGCCTTAGTGCTTTCTTGGGTTTTATCCTTTTAGAATCCTTTTGTATAGAAATGTACTTTCTGTGTTGTTGTTTTTTGCAAACTGTTAATTAATTATTCAATCAATCAATCAATCAATCAATCAATCAATCAATGTGAGTAGAATAAAATAACCTCAAACACTAAGCTAAACACTAGCGACCACTACTGTCACTTTATTCGTTAGGTGATGAATGTCGGAGTAGCATTAGTCTGTGTCTGAGCAGAGGCACAGACTCAGTCAGACACCCCTAAATACGACTTCTGGTAGCGATCACCTGCTCTGCCAACACAACCCAGTTTTGTCGCAAATACATTTCACCTTGTGTGTGAACAAAAACTATGTATGACAGATAAAACAGATCAAAAATGTATGACAGATAAAAATTTATTCTTTTATATTGTAGCAAAGTCTGAAAAAATGGACCACGATGGAAACAAGCCCTCTGGGCTTTTTGTGTTATCCTTTTAGCATTATTGTATAACTGTACCGCTGTACTTTTTGCAAACTGTTAATAAAGTATTCACTCAATCAAAAATCATCCAGTTCTATGAGTGCTGACACTTTTAGTATAGCTGGTCGCAGTGGGAATCCAACCCTTGACCCTGTTTTTGTCATGGTTTGTGTGGGCTATCCACAAAGAAAGGAACTCATGTTCTATCCATCCATCCATGTTATGACTATGTTATGACTTTTTAATTGACATTTTATCCTTAATGTAACCTAACCACGCCAGCCATTGACTATTTTCTATGATGACTTGTTTTGCCTACACACATATAATACACATGGATGATATGGTACCATGCTGGGTTCATTTAGCAGGGTAGGCCTACTGATGGTCAGGGATTCTAAAACTCTTTCATGTCAAGGATCCCCCAAATCAGTGGTGGAAAAGGTACTCAAATGTTTTACTTAAAAATATCAATACTGCAATGTAGAAACACTCAAGTTATCATTATGTCTAGCAGTCTGATCTGCTCACAACATGTCGCATCGCAACGCGCTGTGAGCTTGTAGATCTGCTATTTTCAAATACCCCACTTTGAGAACCATTGGTATAGGCTGCTCTAGAAATACCCATCAATTATCTACAGTATATAATGATTTACCATGTCATGCCAGATACAACTCCAGTTGAAAATAATATTTATGGAATACAATAATCTTAACTGTCCATATACTTGAAGAGGTTTAGTCACTCTTTTAATCACTTTTCTGACTATAGAGCAATACTTTTCCACCAGCAAATGAAATCACCAACAACATAATCAATATGATCTCTCTCTCTCTCTCTCTCTCTCTCTCTCTCTCTCTCTCTCTCTCTCTCTCTCTCTCTCTCTCTCTCTCTCTCTCTCTCTCTCTCTCTCTCTCTCTCCCTCCCCCTCCCCCTCTCCCTCTCTCTCTCTCCCTCTCACACACGCACGCACAGACGCACGCACGCACGCACGCACGCACGCACGCACGCACGCACGCACGCACGCACGCACACACACACACACACACACACACACACAGACACACACTTTTCCTACAACACACTGATTCTGCTGCCACCTACTGATGATGAGAGACAAACCAACTGCAGTTAGCTGCTATTGAAGAGAACATGTTGTTCACAGCATGAATGCCTCATTATTGAACCAAGTTTCAACTGATTATATCAGCGTCAGATTGAAACGTCATGTCATGATATTTGGACCTCATCTTCATCACATGATATCCTGACTTTCTAATTATTGAAGAGATTGTTTGTGTTCCTTTGAATGAAGAGAGGAGGTCATAGCCACCATTCAAAGCAATGTTTCTCTCAAAAATATATGACAGATAAAAAGGTATGCTTTTATATTGTAGCAAAGTCTCATGAATACACAGGACACATACAAACAAGCCCTCTGGGCTTTTTGTGTTATCCTTTTAGCATTATTGTATAACTGTACCTTTTTTTTTTTTGCAAACTGTTATTAAAGTATTCACTCAATCAAAATCATCCAGTTCTATGAGTGCTGACACTTTTAGTATAGCTGGTCGCAGTGGGAATCCAACCCTTGACCCTGTTTTTGTCATGGTTTGTGTGGGCTATCCACGAAGAATGGAACTCATGTTCTATCCACCCATCCATGCTTTATCCATTGAGCTCCACAGAGGATATAGGAAGTAATAAAAGTGTGAGAAACTACACTGGACAAATCCTATACTGTTGTGATGGACAGTACAGCCTGTGACACCTTTGTTCTGTGACAATCTGTGGTGTGTGTGTGTAGCATGGGACTATGTTACCTAAAGATTTGAGTTACCCCCTATAGTTTGGTTGGATGTGAATGTTCATTGGCTGTGAGACGTTCCGTGTGGGAAGTTTATAAAGAGAGGTGGACACCTAAATTGGTTGTAATCCCTACTCAAGATCACTGCATGGACGGATACAGTCTCCAGTTCTGTGCCCGAGCTAAAGTGCCTTAATGACCATACTTGCTATGACCAAGCGATCAGACGACTTATTGTGTGTTGTGAATAAATACTGACCCGAGTGCAGTTACAACAGTAAAGTCTGCTAAACTGAAGAATCCTTGTCGTGCCCATTATTAGCACGACAATACTTAGCATATTTTTGGATACAGGGAAATGCCTTCTTCCTACCTATTGAGGATCCTAATCTCTTGTCTTAAAGATTAGCCAACCATATTCATTATTGATATTGTTATAGTTGAGACTTTCAGTGGTTAGAGTGTTCACCCTGAGAATGGGAGAAATAGTAGCGTCATGTCCAGGGAATGTACTTGTACATCAAGCCACCTCACACTACAGAAACAGGAGGCTCCTGCCCTTTATGGGCCACATGGTTCAGGTCAGGAACACATACTTATGACACGTATAGCTGACACATGGCTGTTCTTAGACAGGCTTGACCTGGCAACCTTTCTGTGACAGGATAGTCTGCAGTGTGACCACTGCACAAACTGCCACCACTACCCGTACTTTCCCACCATTACACTGGCCTGTCCTATAATCCAAAAATAGCAGATCTACAAGCTCATAGCACGGCACTCGGTGTCGTCCCCGCTTCATCTCTCTCTCAGCTAAGTGGTCCTTGCTTGGCCTGGCCAAACGCTGAAGACCCCTGGTGTTGTGTAGGTGATTGGTTGGAGAGAGAGAACGAGAGGGAGGACAAGACAACAAAAGGAAAACCATCTAACCATCAGAAGAATCCCCTGACTGTATCTGAACCCCCCGAACACCCCCATAATTATCGCGGCGCCTTCCCTTTCATCATCTGACCAAGGAGGAGGAAGAAAGAGAGAGAGAGAGAGAGCGAACACAGAGACCCATCATCTGTCCCAGGGCCACACATTACCTCAGCCCTGCTGGCAACCATATACGGCAAAGCTTCTGAGTACATGACACATCCTCAACAATTAGCACCGAGGGGTAGAATAAAAGGCCAAAAGGGAGATTTAAAAAAAAAGACTGAGCGGGAATATTATCAGTGGCCACCCAAGTACTCCAGAACAGTGAATCACTCCTCCCTAACAAGTTACAAGCACACACTGTACTCACACCATCATCACACCACCCGACCCCTCCACAACGGACTGTGTTGTGCCTGTCCACTTGCATTTGTTAAGGCCTCATAAATGACCCCCCAACACGCATGCATGCGCACACACACATGCACACGCGCAAACACGCACACACACACGCACGTCAGTGTTGCCATGTCCACTTATTATAATAGGTAAAGAAATAAAGAATAAATAAGAACAAAGAAATAAGAAATAAAGAAATAAGAATAAATAGAGAATACTTTGGGCTTGTTTCTCTGTAAAGCTGCTTGTAAATATTGGTAAAGTTTCGGGTTGCGTTTTTTTGGTCTTGTTTCTAAAGTGCAGTTGCTTTACTTGCTTATTTGGGCTTGTTTAAAACAAAAAAAAGTTGAAACCAGCGGTTCTCAAACATTTTCATATCCCCCCAAATATATGAAATGTATCTGTCCACGGGCCCCCATCTGAAATTATAATTTCTGCCAGGGACCCCTATACGAGATGTGTGTTGTGAAAATGTTTAAAAAATATTCCATACCGTCCATTTAGCACTTTTGTTTCTCAAGATTGTTTTGAAAATACATTTACACAGTTTTCAAAATGCATTTTTATATACGTTTAAAGTGCTCTTGGCCGAGGTCAAGGTTGCTTCTTTTGGGCTTGTTTTCATAAACCAGGTTGCTTATTTCTCTCACAAAATCTGGCACACTGCGCGCGCGCACGCACGCACGCACGCACGCACGCACGCACGCACGCACGCACGCACGCACGCACGCACGCACGCACGCACGCACGCACGCACGCACGCACGCACGCACGCACGCAC
Organism: Gymnoscopelus microlampas; assembly: GCF_963454915.1. NCBI lineage: Eukaryota > Metazoa > Chordata > Actinopteri > Myctophiformes > Myctophidae > Gymnoscopelus > Gymnoscopelus microlampas. The sequence goes on along the minus strand of NC_139962.1, from coordinate 56,113,102 downwards.
GCACGCACGCACACACACACACACACACACACACACACACACACACACACACACACACACACACACACACACACACACACAAACACACACACACACACACACACCCTCTCATAGACAGGGGCAGTCAGCCCACCTACCTCGATGGCCCCTGTTGAATTCATTCTCCCTCCGCGCTCATGCAGAAATAAGCTGTTTACCATCAATGGGTTCTAACATGTTAATGAACGGCTGTTTTGTTTCTCACTGTGCTCATGCTGGAGGAATGTAATCTTGATTTCTTTTCTTTTCTGTCTTTTTTTTGTAAAATAATAGCAGATAATATGAGGAGAGAACAGCATTGATTGGGTCCAAGACAGTAGGGTACTGATGATAGAAAATGCTGGGACACAAAATGAATGGAGCAGAGATGACCCAGCAGGAAATGATCCCTGACATGTTGATGATGTTCCTAGAGAATACAACCGGGGAGGAGATGTGGTGGCCTGGATTTGAACTGCTATTATATACTGTAGGGCCTATAGGCCTATATTGTATTTCCTACAGGCAGACGAAAATAATATATACAGTAGTCCAGGAGTCTTCAAGTTTTTTCAGGCCTAGAGATGAGAGAGAGATGAAGCAGGGACGACCCCCCCCACTCCCCAGTAAATATTGTATAAAACATTTAACCACTTCCAAACCTCCCCACCAAACCTCTTGGCCGAAAATACCAGATCTACAAGCACACAACGCCTCGCAGCGCGAGGCGCTGTGAGCTTGCAGATCTGCTATTTTTGGCTAAAGTTCTCCTCCGAAACAGGAATGCTATGGGTTCAAGTGGTTAATAAAAAGTAAATATATTAATTTAAAAAATCCTATCACACAAGGATTTGGCGGCCCCCCTGTAGTAACTCTGAGGACCCCCTTGGGGTCCCGGACCCCCTGTTGAAGACCCCTGTTCTAGAGAATACAAACTGCGGACGAGATTTGGTTGCCGGATTTAAACTGCTATACAGTTACTAGGCCTATATTGTCTTTTCTACAGGCAGATGATAATAATACACTACAAGATAAAGTCAGGAGAGGTTAAAATCACATCAGATTCACTCTCCCACACACCTTCCTCCTCTACTAATTGCCGCTGTCTTGATGTTACATTTCCTTTCCACCCCCTGAATCGTTTGCCTCGCATTCAGGGTCTGGTGACGCCGTCGAAGGCGGGTGTTTCTCGGTTGAAAATCTCTACGACGAATCGGGATCGGGATAATCCAGTATGAACCAATTGCCAAAGAGTCCCACTTTGGCCACGCCCCCATCTCAGAAATCGGCTGCAATGAGAGGGCTTTCAGACTGAATAATGGAGTGAAACGAAATGAAAATTCAGGCTGAGTGTCAGGCAAGTGAAGCATTCAAATCAATTCAATTCAATTCAATTCAATTCAATTCAATTCAATTCAATTCAATTCAATTCAATTCAATTCAATTCAATTCAATTCAATTCAATTCAATTGAGCTTTATTGGCATGAGAAAACATATGTTTGCATTGCCAAAGCAGGTGTCAAAACATAATAAAAATGATTTAAAGTGAAGCATTCCTTATTGGGCCTTATTTAATGATGTGTTGCAAGCATGTATAATTTTGAGATTTGACATCTTTGGAATATCTCTCTGGTATATTGAAATCTTCACCTCAAGTTCTAATATTAACTAACCACCTAAATACTCATACTTCATATGACCTTTCTGAACTACTGTCCATTATTTCCACTGACTGTCTAGTTTTAACTGGTGACTTTAATATTCATAGAGTATTTAATTGCAATGAAGCGCAGCAGTGAAGAAGACAAATGAGAAATATTGGATCTGCCTGGCCCTGATGAAAATTCTAATAGGATTAAAACAGACAAAAAAGCGGTATCAGTTCCTGCCATGAAGGCATGACTTTTTCTTGAACATTTTATAATATATAGCAGTGGGGTAAAGTAACTAAGTATATTTACTCAAGTGCTGTAAAGTACACTTTTGAAGATTTTTTATTTTACTGGAGTATTTCCAATTTTCAGTACTTTTACTTCTACTCTACTACATCTCAGAAGCAAATATTGTACTTTTACTCCACTACAATTATTTGAATGCCACATTTGAATGCCACATTTGCACATTTTGATGCCAATACTTTTGTACTTTTACTCAAGTACATTTTTGAATTCCAGACTTTTACTTGTAACAGAGTATTTCTATATCGTAGTATTGATACTTTTACTTAAGTAAAACATTTGAGTACTTTTCCCACCACTGATATATATAGTGATCTATCACTTCACAGGTGCCCGACAGCTGGAATCCTAGACATTGATATGAAAAGTTGTTCCCCATTTGAAGTGGTAGGTGTATTCCCTCCTGCACAGTGGACAGGCTTTAAACGTGTATATGTAGGTCTTCTGCAGCCAAGACCGAATGCCCGCTGTGCTGCTTTTCAGCCAATGGATGTTCGCCTCGATTGTCTCCAGTGTCCTCCGGACAAAGTGGAGGTGGTCCAGCCTCTTTTCTGTCACAAAGAATTCATGGACCTTAACAGAACACACACACACACACACACACGCACACACGCACACACACACACACACACACACACACACACACACACACACACACACACACACACAGATGAACACTTGCAGTCTAATTCTAAACCTTTAAATCAAGTGACTGTGGTGGTTAATGCCATTTTATTAAAATGATTAAAATGAAAAATGATTAAATTATTAATCACCTCATCATATTTCTCGGTACAACTGAAATGGGACGTGGTAGCAGTCACAATGCCAGACAGATAGGGTGAACCCAAGGGGAACCTTTTAGAAACAAAAACACCACAAATAGTCATGTCAGTGTTAACTTTAGTAACTGTAGACAACCTACATTGCTTCAAATAAAAAACATGATCCCCGGATACAGGCCAATCGTGTTCGTGTAGACCAGGGGTGGGCAACTTTGATGATAGAGAGGGCCACTATATTTCCACACTCACTCCAGGGGGCCACGTTGCATATTTGTTTGTTGCAGAAACCTCTTATCTCCATATTTTAACTTTTTTCGTAAATTAATGGTGTACTTCGACATATTAGTATGTAAGTCCCATATGGTCTAGCGGTTAGGATTCCTGGTTTTCACCCAGGCGGCCCGGGTTCGACTCCCGGTATGGGAACTACTCCTTTTAGGCTGAGAGCTTCACAATCAAAGCGGGTGATGATGTTATCACAAGAAAGGAGGACATTACCTACCTGGGTTCCATCTTGGAGACAAACCGTTTCCGGTGCCAAAATGGCCAAAAAAGTGATCAAAAAGGTCAACCAAATAACACGCTTTTTGTATAGGATTTCCCCTCTAGTCAGTAAGAATACCTTGCTGATTCTTGCAGGGGCCCTCATACAAAGTCATTTCGATTATGCATGCTCCTCATGGTATCACAACACCACTGCAAGGCCTTAAAACAAGGCTTCAAACATCCCAAAACAAACTAGTAAAGCTACTTCTTGGCCTCAAATACAAAACCCATCTAACCCCTGCTCATTTTGCTAGGATTCGATGGCTTAGGGTTGAGGACAGAGTACAGCAACTTACAATGGGCCTGGTCTACAAGATACGCCACAACATTGGGATCCCCCTGTATTTGTCAAAATACTTCCAAAACGTAAATTAAGTCCACGATCATAACACCAGAGGCAGCTCCACGGATCATGTTCAACCCAGATTTGGCACAGGGAAGGGAATGAAAAATGTGGAATGCCCTACCAAAGGGAGTAAAGGAGTGTAAAACCCTACTCACTTTCAAAACTGTCCTAAAGAAACGAAAATGGCCCCCTGTCAAAGTCTTAACCTATCACCGGACCCCCTGTTGAAGAACCCTGATTTAGTGTGAAACAAGAGATGAGATGATGCCTACTTTGCTACCAGCTGGTCCCAGTATTTCCGCAGGAACGTCCAGGCGATCTCATTGCTCCTCGGTCGACACGCCACAATGTTCACGATGATGGCCAAGTCCTGTGTCTTGATTATATGGTTCTGGAGAGAATTACTCAACAACCTGATGGAAATAAACGATTAAATAAAATCTGCTATCAGCTAATTAGATCTCATGGATTCCAGGAAAACACACACACATCACTATCTTGCAAAAACACATTTCTTTATCCCTATTTCTCTTTCACAGTGTCAAGCTGTAAGTATCCAGATCCGTGTCAAAAGGAGTGGTGGAAAGTAACTAAGTACATTTACTCAAGTACTGTACTTACTTACAATTTTGAGGTACTTTTACTTTGGTGGAGTACTTCCAATCTTCAATACTTTTACTTCTATTCCACTACATCTCAGAGGCAAATATTGTACTTTTACTTCACTACAATTATTTGAAAACTTTAGTTACAAGTTACTTAAACATACATTAACACTTTCAGCCCTATATAATTTGTCTATTTGAAAATAGCAGATCTACAAGTTCACAGCGCGTCACGATGCGACACGTTGTGAGCTTGAAGATGTGCTATTTTAGCATAAATAATATTTTTGACGGTTTTGTTATCTGAAGATGTGATAGAAATTAAATGTGTCATAAAATGCATTCCATTCATAAAAGCAGATGCCCAGCATTAGTAGTATGGTGTACATCATGACATTTACAGTATATTGTGGTGATTGACAGTACAGTACAGTACTTGAGTACATGTACTTAGTTACGTTCCACCACTGCAGATAATAAAGGTATACGTGCCACAGTATCTTGTCCTGGTCAGAGGTACGAGACAGGGCTGCCAGCATCAGCGCCCTCTCCTTGCTGGAGGAACAGCTGCAGTATTTGTCAAGCAGGAATGTCCACTCCACATCGTCCCCTCTCTTCACCCCCACATGGTATATCAGCCCCCGCAGACTGGAAGGCAGTCTGTGGAACAATGAAAAACAAGATGATTCTTGTATACAAGAATACAAGAACCGCTTGGGGTGAGCGGGAGTACAAAATGGGGGCGAGTGTGTTTTGGGGCGAGCGTTACGGTTACCGTTAAAATAGTCAATAAATAAATAACACTGGACACACAAAGGGTATGTATAAATTCTATAAGCCAGTGCATTTTTTTCTTATTTTTTATATGGGCTCCTGTGGTATGGTGTACTTTTTTTCCCACTTCACTTTCACTTTTACCTTATTTAGTGTACCTCATGACATTTACAGTATATTGTAGTGATTGACATACAGTACATACTATATAATAACATTGTTGTTTCATTCTCACCGCCAGGTGGAGGCATATATCAAGCAGAAGAATTAGGACTTATGAATGTGTTATGTGTCTAAATCAAATATGTGCTGCACAGCAGTTGAGAGCTGGCAATGAATATGAATTTGTGTCGAGCCAAGGATCAGCACACGTACTACTACAGTACTATGGTATTGTTTTGTACGTATGTAATTGTAACGCCCGTCCGGTATATTTGACATAACTTGGCAAGCTTGAGCTTCTGTGGGCTACTTTCCAAGGTCAGTCCAGTCTACATGTCATCAGTCATTTGGCCCACACTGAAATCAACGTCAACTCAAGTCAAGTTGATGTGTTTCATGCATTTCTATGCATCATAATGCATGCATTAAAATATGCCACGTTGTTATGAATACTAATACAATAGTTGTCTGAGGCTCATATTTAATTACACTTTTAATTTGATTACCAATGCTTGAGGTTTGCTTTGCTTCCAACCACCATTCAGTAAGCAAGAACCACCCTAAGGTACAGTATGGTAAGTGATTGTCTTTGGTTAAAATAAGTGTTAAAGCTTTATATTCTGATAGTACTCATTGCTATAGATAAGATTGTTCAGTAACAGGAGTCTCCATGTCTCTCCAGCTCTTTGTTAAACAGAAAATGCATTTTCAGGTCAGGATACCTACCAATTATATCCAATCAGGACAGAGAACTCAGACAGGATACACATTAAACAAGTGAAATTGGAAGTGAAGACACAAAGAAAGAAGCAGACAAAATTGGAACTGGAACACTAAATACACAAAATGAAGCTGATAAGGGTTCTCTATCCAATTTGGCTGACATTTTGCAACCTTTATAGAAAAATCGTGATATTATAGCAACACAAGTATTTTTCAAAAAAACTGTTAGGATTTAGATTAGAAGACATTTGTAGAATCCCCAGAAGCAAAGATTTGAGTAAAACATTTTTCGCTTTAAAAAATAAATATATATATTCAAAGATTTGCACACATTTTCACGATTTTTCAAAAACATTAATGGCTTAAGTACAGTTCTTGTGTGAGCACATGCTGCATTACGTACGGATAGTCTCCGTCTCTGGCCATCCAGAAGTGGAAGAGACGCAAGGCCTCCTGTTCGGAGGCCGGCGAGCCGCCCGCCAGCACCGCCATCTCCAGCAGGGTCTTCCTCTTGTTCTGGACGGGCAGAGACCCCGTGTCCTCCCAACGCTGGGCCAACGCCTGCCTCGCCAACATGGACCATAGGTGCTGCTACAAGCACAAAGTGGAAAAAGAATATACAGTAAGCCTATATGTCTTCATAAAAAGGAATCAAATTCAAATTCATTTATACTTTGGCTATTCAAAAATAGCAGATCTACAAGCTTGTAGCGTGGCACCGAGTGCCACGATACGAGCTTGCAGATCTGCTATTTTCGAAAATTCTTGAACATTTGTGCAAATCTTTGAATATATATATATTTTTAAACATTTTTTTTAAACTAATTTCTTTGCTTCTGGGGGTCCTTGGAACAAAATATTTTGAGATGGGGGGGGGGGGGGCCTAATGCATATCATTTTGGGTATGATGGTTTTACCCATCAAAATATGAGTTTAAAAAAGTTCCAAAAGAAAGTTCAATAAGGTCAAGTTAAACTTTATTGTCCACAAGGGAAATTTGGCTTGGGCTTTCACCCGCACTACAGCCCCACAAAGTGGTTCTCAAACATTTTCATGTCAAGGACCCCGAAATTGATATATATATATTGCCACGGACCACCCCATCTGAAAATGTTTTGTGCCACAGGGAGGGACCCGCAGAAGAGAAGATTTGTGTTTTAAAAAAAAGCATAATTATTCAAAATGTTTCAAAACTCTTTCAAGATTTTTCGAAAATGTTACAAAAATAGCAGATGTACAAGATCGCAGAGCACAGAGATGTGTTCATCATAACTTTACCTTAAAGGACAACTTTAGTTTTTTACAACTAAGGTTTATATTTTAGCTTGTAATTATAGTAAATAAAAGATGATTGTTATTTTTTTTCCATGTACTGCTTTCTACAGTTCTGGCAATTTTTGCGATATTTTTTACAGTGGGTGGGGGCATTCTGTCCGGTGGCTAAATATGCCTTTTTTACACAATAAAAAAGGTCCTGTGGTCTTTGATGGCCAGATGTGAGTTATTGGGGGCTAGAAGAGCTACTGTACATAATAATAAAGAAAACACCGGGTTATTGTGTAAAAAAATACATATTTAGACACCGGACAGAATGCCCCCGCCCACTGTAAAAAAAGATCGCGAAAATTGCTAAAACTATAGAAAGTAGTACATTTAAAAATTTTAACACTCATATTTTATTTACTTTAATTACAATCTAAAACATAAACCTTGGTTGTAAAAAACTAAAGTTGTCCTTTAAGAAGTTGAGCGATGCAGGGTTCTGTGTGTTCATCATTACTTTACCTTAAGAAGGTGAGTGATGCAGGGTTCTCTGGCAAAGTCCATGTTGATGATGATGTTCTTCATGTTACTGATGAACACGGTGATGGGTAAGTATTCCTCCTCCACCTTGAGGAACATGCTGAGGGTGAAGGCATCACTGTACCGCAATGATCCTTGTCTGTGGATAAACAGACAAGTCATCTTTGATACATGCTCAAAAAGATTTAGTTCCCGAGTGAACGGAAGCTCTAAAGAGCAAGCTAAAACAAACACATAAACAGCAATCGTACAGACACGCTAAGACGTGACTGATTGAAGAACATTATTACATACATTGAAGAACATTATTTTACGATTTACTAGTGGGCCTGGAAATAAGTAGAGTCATTTTAGATTGTTGCAAACAAAGTGATTAGATTTTTTTCTTCTTTTTACATCAGTGTATGGTATGTGTAGACAGGTGAACTCACAGTAAAATCCTCAGTCTTTATCCATCCGTAACACTGAGATTTGGAACTGAGACTTACTTAAACCCTATACTGTACTAACTGTACCAATCTACAAGCTCACAACGTGCTGCAGCACAATGTATTGTGTGAGCTTGTAGATCTTCTATTTTCTCTGAATGTTCACCTATTTTTGCAGAATGCTCGCCTATTGTGATACGCCCAGAAAAGGGGCACTAGTCGGTTGAAGTTGGTAAATGAACACCCAGGATTTAAACAAATCCATTGTAACTTCAAACTCCATTTTAACCATGTTAGATTCATCAGAAACACCCGTCCTTGTTTCTGGTGACTCATACTGCCCTCCTAATACGTGAGGAGACCGTGTTTTTCTAATTACTTTTTTCATTTATTTTTAATATTTTTTGGGGGAAAAAATTAAATACAAAAAATAAATAAATGAAAAAAGTAATAAAACAAAAACACGGCCCCCTCACGTATTAGGAGGGCAGGATGAGTCACCAGAACCAAGGATGTTTTTGATTGTTAAAAATGGAGTTTGAAGTTACAATGGGTTTGTATAGGAAGGGGGCGTGTCTGATAAGAAATGAATATGAAATATCTAAATACTGAATCAAGCAACTTAAAAACGGTCTGGGGGGCTCACAAAAGCCTGAGTAGACGATAAAATGACCCAAACTTTTTTTGAAAGTGAAATATCCCTTTAACTGCGTATATGCATGTAGCAGTAGTGGCTCGGGGCCTCTACCTGATGACCAATAGCCTGATATCTCCCCTTGCCAGTTGGGGAATTCCCCTATAGGCAGTGGTGGAAAGTAATTAAGTACATGTACTCAAGTACTGTACTTAAGTAAAGTTAAAACTTCTCCACTACATCTCAGAGGCAAATATTGTACTTTTACTCCACTACAATTATTTGATACATTTAGTTACTAGTTACTTTGCATAATATAAATTATTATTTATTTTTTACCTAGGCTATTTGAAAATGTGACGTGTTGTGAGCTTGTAGATCTGCTATTTTCAAACATTTTTGCACTTTTACTTTTGGTACTTTAAGTACATTTGATACCAATACTTTTGTACTTTTACTCAAGTACATTTTGAATTCCGGACTTTTACTTGTAACAGAGTACTTCTAAATTGCAGTATTGATACTTTTACTTAAGTAAAACATTTGAGTACTTTTTCCACCACTGCCTATATAGGCTTATGGTTGTTGGTGGTGGATGTTGGCTTTCTGCGTGGGAGACCCGGGTTAAAATCCCGGGCCGTTACACATACACGTGTACCTGGCCAGATGAAATGTGTCGTCCATCAGTCCGGTCCGGTCCGCTGGGCTGAGGGCAGACTGACCCGCCTGCAGCCGTGTGACCAGAGCCCGCAGCGTGAGGCTGTCATAGGACACTCTGTAGAACCCAGAGGAATTCACGTTGGCTTTGATCCACAACACCTCTGATGGGAGCTGGATCACCTCTGATGGGAGAGAGAGAGAGAGAGAGACACAGACAGACAGACAGACAGACAGACAGACAGACAGACAGACAGACAGACAGACAGACAGACAGACAGAGAGAGAACAATATCAGGCCATTATGCCTGACCCTTACTGAATACAGTAAGATAATATGTGAATTGGGGCATTGCATAATGAGTACTTTTACTTTCGGTACTTAACGTATATTTTGATAACAATACTTTTGTACTTTTACTCAACCAGGCTACCTTCTTTGCTCTGCATCAGATGGGTGAAGACAACCGATGAGCTGCTGGTGTAGAAGGTGAACGGGATCTGCCACACAGCAGAGCTACAGCAGCAGAGACACAATACATTATTCTCCATGTCAGAAACAGAGACAGACAGACAGACAGACAGACAGACAGACAGACAGACAGACAGACAGACAGACAGACAGACAGACAGACAGACAGACAGTGACACACTACCCCCGCATCACCAGGCCTTCCACGGTACCTGTGTAAAAGCCCCGATTTGTATTCCGAATTCTAAACAGTGTCTAAAGGCAACCTACTACTCCAAAACCGTTTCCGCAAATTTTCTCACACGCACACGCACACGCACACGCACACGCACACGGCCACACGCACACGCACACTCACACTCACACTCACACGCACACACACACACACACACACACACACACACCATTTCTGAATCAGCTGATACTCTCTGCTAGAATCAGTAATATGCCAGTGCTTCTCTGAAAATATTTTGTGCCAGGCCAGGGACCCCCGTAAGAGAAGATTTGTGTTAAAACATTTTCAAACAACTTCAACTTCAAACAATATAAATGGTTAAAGTGGTTAAAAATGATTGTGATGCTGTATTAACACATCTACACCACTGCTACTGCATATGCAATCTGGCAGAGTGAATTTATTCCAGTCTGGTGACACACAGAGCGAGGTGACCCAAACAGTGAGAAACAGATGTCTGGGAGAAGAAGAGAGAACGAGACAGTCGGAGAGAGAGAGATTCAGACATTGAGAGAAGGAAGGTATTTTTGGTGTTTTGCATTACTCTGTGTCGTTGTGAGGTAAGATGGTGAATGGAGTTTGTCGCAGGTAGACCCGAGCACCCCGGACAGAAGCTGTCACCAGCGGATAGCCTCTCTGGGTTATCCATGTGTCCATCAGCGCTTTCACATCCACTGTCATGTTTTTCCTCTGGGCAGCCTGCAAGGAAAGAGGCAAATGTGCCGTTAAATACATTCGAAAAACTATACTGCTACCTCTGTACTTTCAAATACACTTGAAAATTGTTGCCATTTGCCTCACAGGTTTTATACCAATGACAGCTAAGCCTTGCAATTTTGCTATTTGTTCCAAAAAGCTTCATACCAAGTTATGCTTACGTGTATATAACTCCTCTTAACATAAAATGCACAATTATCTTTCTTGCAAGCTTTCTAATACATAATGTGACACATCTCTTTTTACACATCTCTTTATTCCCTTTTATTTATTTAATTGTATTCTATTTTATTGGAATTATGTTTATACATTTGCTAGTCTTGATATATGCTTGTTTTGTTTCATGTTTGCATTGGCAATATAAACGTATGTTTTCTCATGCCAATAGAGCCCAATTGAATTCTGCTAGCCACACTGCAGTTGAACTGATCCAAGGCTCGGTTATGGATGTACCTGGCACCGCTACAGATTGGAAAGCCAAAGAAGTTAGCATCTACAACTCCACAACAACAACATTTAACACAGGGCAGAAGGACAGGCAGTACTGTACCTCTGTCATTGCTCGCCACAGGTCATCTGGCGTGGCGGTACCGTAGCAGTGTTCTCTCAGGTAGTGGCGTATTCCACAGATAAACACAGGGTCTGACAGGTAGGAGTTAAGCATGGCAATGATGCTAGCCCCCTGAAACAAAGATAGGACGACACATGATGCTTGTTAGAACCTAAGGCCTAATTTTACTTAGTTATACTTGTTATATCGTCTCTGTGACTCTGTTGGGTGGAAACCTCATATGTTCAAAACTGTTACTTTTCAGGATTCAGATAAAAAAATAGCAAAAGTAACAGTTCTACAACCTCAAAAACGCGTCGCTTCGGGACTGCTTCGAACTTGTGGAATTTACTACTTTTGATGATTTTGTGTGACGCTGTAAGATGATCAATTTAGTGTTCATTTACGAAAAAAAAAACACAAAAAGTTAAAATCCTGAAAATAACTGATTTTCAACTACAATATTGAAATTTGTTTTGGTGAGGGACATTATTGTAGCCATAACATGGCTCATCCATAACTAAGTATAGGAGACACATTTGCGTCGTAATACGTTTTATGTCGTTTTTATGTCTGAAGTTGGTGCTGTGGGAAATGACCACTGACAGCTTCTGTTATTTCTCCTTCAAACACTCTTGACACGTGCTACTGATGCCTCGATAATGATTTCATTTGGTAGTCTGATAAATAATAATGTTGTAGATAGATAGACGGTTGGCAGACATCGATTAAATTCTTCATTTCCAATTGAAATGTACTCAATGCATTCCATAGAAATGTACTGTATGAGCATATACCTCTATACCCATAATCAGCAGAGAACTAGTTTGGATTATTACTTATTCATCAAAGCTAGGCCAAAGCTAATTCTGAGTTTAGGTCGGTGGATTATTTTCCTTTAAGCCCATAGGCCTGTAGTGAGCACAGATTAGACCTATTTGGCATCATCAGGTAATAAATGAGGACACGGGGCATACAGTGCATACTGTAGGACTATCATAAAGAGAGAAACCTTGTAGTAGGAGATCTCGTCAAACATCTCTCTGATCTGGGTGGAGCTGCTGACGGAGAGGGATAAGGGGTGAGACGTCAACATGGAATCTCTGTCTAGGGCCTTTAAGGTGTTCATCAGCAGATGCTGGTCATTCTGCAAAGGAACAAACAGACAGACAGACAGACAGACAGATATATATATATAGACCCAGAAGTGGGCTGAATGTCAAATTTTTAGCACAAGGGTGAAGATATAGCAACACCAGAAACTCAGTTTGCTTTGATAAACTGGTGCAAACACACAAGAAAATTGTTGGTGAGACTTTATATTAAGGTTGGGTTTATAATGCGTTATAAACACATATATAATGCATTATAATGCACATATAAGGCATTGTAACGGCCAAATACATGTCATTCTGGGAGTCCTTGACATGAAAAAGTTTTGAACACCACTGATATAGCATCGTACGCTTTTCAGAAAACTGTTAGGATTCAGAATACATTTGTAAAATCGACCTCCCATTAAGACCGGGAGAGCATCTGTCATTTTTGATTTGAACCAATATCTTATACTTTGGCTATTCAAAAATAGCAGATATACAAGCTCATAGCGCGGCACCGAGCTGCTATTTTTGAAAAATCATGAAAGGGTTTGAATTTATATTTTTCAAAGCGAACATTTTAACTCAAATCTTTGCTTCTGGGGGATTCTACAAATGTCTTCTAAATCCAAACAGTTTAAAAGAAAAAACGTATGTTGTTATAATCAGTGGTTCTCAAACTTTTTCATGTCAAGGAGCCCTAAAATGATATGTATTTGGCCGCGGACCCCCATCTCAAAATATATTGTTCCAGGGACCCCCCAGAAGCAAAGATTTGAGTTAAAAATGTTCGCTAAAACAATATATATTCAAAGATATACACACATTTCCAATATTTTTAAAAAAAAAAAAAAAAAAAAAAAAATATATATATACATTCAAAGATGTGCAAAAATGTTCATGATTTTTTTTTAAAATAGCAGATCTACAAGCTCATATAGCGCGGCACTCGGTGCCGTGCTATATGAGCTTGTATATCTGCTATTTTTGAATAGCCAAAGTATAAAATAATGGTTAAAGTGGTTACACAGATGCGTTCCCGGTCTTAATAGATAAAAAGGTGGTTACAAAAGGACAGCTCACCTCACACCAGTCCGGTTGGATGTGTCTGAGGGCGATGTGCTCCAGGTAGCTGGCGAAACCCTCGTTGAGCCAAAGGTCCTTCCACCAGTGCATGGTCACCAGGTTGCCAAACCACTGCCAACACAATCAAAGCAGGGTTTCTAAAACTTCTCATCATGAAGTTCTTTATCTAATCTGAGCGTTTAGATTATACACACAGGCTGAAAACCCACCTCTTCAGGAAACACTACCCTTCCTCTTTGCCTGCCCTACTTGTTGTCAATTAGTTGTACGAGCTCTTGTCTTATTGGATCTTGTTTATTCGATACACTTATTTGTTTTAGCTCTTGCTCATTCGATTTTCCTATTTGTCTCATCTGTTTATGAAAGTAGGTAGCTGATATTGCACTTTTACTTTAGCGTTAGGTATACTCTTAGTTTCTTGTTTTAGAAGAGAATGCACTTAAGACTTCTGGTGATTAGTAGTTTTGTTCCCTACCTATGTTGAATGCACTTATTGTAAGTCGCTTTGGATAAAAGTGTCTGCTAAGTGACTGTAATGTAATGCAATGCAATTATTGTAATTCAATTTATTCTGGCCTCTGCATAAAAACAAACCTATCCCGTCTCCAACTGGTACAGAATTCAGCTGCCAGACTGCTAACTAACTCCTCTTCACTGGTATACCTGTTAGTTTCAGAATTGATTTTACAATTTTACTGTATAACTTCTCCAAAGTGAGTGACATCCACAGCCACAACAGGGGTTAGATAAAAAGCAGGTCTAGCTCACAACGTGCAGCAGTGCGACTTACTGTAGCTAAATTAGCTCCTCAGTGCAGTTGTTTCTTTGTATTTATTTATGTATTCAGTATTTGTACCTGGTGAGCCAGTTCATGAGCGGTGACCAGGCTGACATAGAACTGGCCCCTCACGCCATCCTTGTGGTCCTCGTGGAGCAGAGACCAGTCCCTGAACATTACCAGACCCCAGTTCTCCATGGCCGTCGCCTCGAAGTCTGGGATGGCCACCAAGTCTAGAAATACAGGAGCCACACACACACATTTTTACATTTTTACATTAGTGCGTGTTCTAGTTTCATGTCATCCGTGTTGTTCAACACAGTGGTTCTCAACGTTTTTTGGGCCAGGGCCCACTGGAAAATCTCGTTCGCAAAACACCCATCTGACCACTTCAGTCAGATGGGTGGCCCTGGTGGGCCGATAATTTATTGTAAGTTATCAGGTTACCTAGTTTTGGTAGCGGGTAGGCCATCTGGAAGAGCTCCTCGTAGAAGTCCAGGATTTCCACGGCAGTGTGGAGGGCGTGGTGGGTGTGGTTCACCTGGTGGCTCGCTGTGAATACAGACACCTGCAGGAACCCAAAGGTATGACAGGATGATAACATCTTTTATGTCCCCATAACCCCCCCCCCCCCCCTCTGTTTGAATCTGAATAATTGATATTCCTTTTCTCTGATCGATTGTCTTACAGAGTTCATTTCTCTGAGGAAAAACAAACTACTAAGTGTGGGGTTGTGAACGAACAAAATGTTTGATGTGTGTATCCATTCCTTTTTATGATTGTTTTAAAAACATAAAATAGTGCAATCTCACAACGCGCCGCAATGCGACACGTTGTGAGCTTGTAGATCTGCTATTTGCACTGCTTTTGTGTCACACTCTTGTATGATGAAGTGAAGCATCAATTTAGGAAAAAGCACAAAAAGTTACGTTTTTTATGTTATAAAAATCAAAAGGTAGATATAAAATATATATATAATAAATATAATATCTGCTACTGTAAGATATAATGAAGATGCCAGCAATGGAAACGTCTGGGACATTTCCATTGCTGGCATCTTCATCAGGTTCTGATATCATGTTATTATTATACTCTTTCAAGGGTTCTGAAACATCCATGTTGCTTGTAGATTACAGTGAATAAACAAACACACACAAATGATAGACTCACATTTATAGTATCACATTTTGGCACCAATGTGGTTGATCTCACCTTGACTCCTCTCTTTGTCTCTGCTGAGTTGATAGAATAATCACAGACCACAAAGGCCAGCAGGTAGCTGCTCATCCTCACACTGGTCTGGTAGAAGTCTTCCTCCAAGCCGTCCTCACTGACCTTCGTGTATAGCTGTATACAAAGAAAGAAAGAGAACGTTATGATGTGTGAGAGAGCCCATAGGTGTAGGCAGTATGGAGTAGAAAAGTGGTTCCAAAACAGGGGGGTCCCCAAATTATTTTGGGGGGATCCCCAGATGATTAGATTAATGTGCAACGTTTTCTCACTCAACAGTAAATAAACCAACATACAGTTTAAGTGTATACAGGGTATCTGCACATGTATAAAGTGAGAATTTAATGACTTTTAAAAGCTTTTTAATACCATATTGGCCAAATTGTCTAGTATTACATAAGAAATAGACAAACATTGCGAAAATAGCCGGTCTACATGTATGTGTTGTAGTTTGTCTATTTTCACAATATTTACCAGTGGTACCGTGTCAAAATAAAGTGCTTGTCAGGCTGGGGGATCCCCAGTTCAAATATGATTATTTTGGGGGGTCACAGCCTGAAAAGGTTGAGAACCACTGGTCTAATTCCAAACGGTCTCTTCACACCTTTGGCATGTTGGAAAGGGTCATGTGCCCTCTCTGTCGAACCACTGCCAGAGAGAACAGAGCCTTCATGCTGGGTTCATCAAAACAGGGGAATGCCTTCCTGGCAGAGCTGGGCTGGAAGTGGGTGGCTACGATTGATCTAGATTCAACAACAGAAAAACAGGGTAAACATCAGGAATGTCATACTAATTGAAGAGGCAATGATATGTTCAACTATTTTTTATCTGTCATTAAATGTTTTGATGAATTGAGTACAAAGGACCCCAATGGAAACAAGCCGTAGTGCTTTCTTGGGTTTAAAATCCTCTTAACAGACGTTGTATTGAACTGTACTTCCCTGAGCTTGTGTTTGCAAACTATTAATAAAGTATTCAATCAACCAATCAACCAATCAATCAATCAATCAAACAATTCATATGTTGTCATTCATCAGTGGTGGAAAAAGTACTCAAATGTTTTACTTAGGTAAAAGTATCAATACTGCAATGTAGAAGTACTCTGTTACAAGTAAAAGTCTGGAATTCAAAATTGACTTGAGTAAAAGTAAAAAAGTATCGGTACAACAAATTTCGAAACCAATACTTTGTACTTTTACTCAAGTAAATTAATGTACTTAAAGTACCAAAAGTAAAATTACAAAAATATTTGAAAATAGCCTATCTACAGGCTCACAACACGTCACGATGCATTGTGAGCTTGTAGGTCGGCTATTTTCAAATAGCCTAGGTATATGAAATAGGGCTAAAGTGGTTAATATATGCTTTATAATGTAATAATTTATGTTTATTTAACTAACTAAAGTTTTCAAATAATTGTAGTGGAGTAAAAGTACAACATTTGCCTCTAAGATGTAGCCTAATGGAGAAGTAAAAGTACCTCAAAATTTTCCGGGACTTCACTTGGCAGAATGTAGTTGTAGAAAAATGTAACAGGATATTTTTATACAACTAGATTCTGACAAGTCCCGGAAAAGACGCGCTGTGATTGGCCAGTAGTCAGGAAGCTTGCCTTCTCCAAAATGGCGGCCGCGATAAAGTTCACTCCAATGAACTGCAGAGGCCAATGAGGTATCTAGGTTTCTATATCTATGATCATTATTATGTCATGGAATCTTCCTCACCTGGGGGTAGTGTCTGCTGGCGACCGGTAGGAGGCTTTGTAGATTCCAGAGTAACTTCCAGAGAACGTTCCGGAATAAGAGAGGTAGAGCTTGTATCTGCACCCGGGTACGAGAGGCACGTCTGAGAGCAGAGCCAGCTGCTCGGTGCCCGTAGACTCGAACACGCGCAGAGTCACAGGATCTCTCGCCGGCCTCTCCTGCTGTCGTATGCTATCTCTGTGGAGCAGCGTCCCCCACACGGTGACGTCTTGCAGAGTGGCCTCCTCTATGGACAGGCCTTTGCTGTTCAACACGATGAGCCTGGTGTCGTTCAGCGCCGTGATCAGTATGTGAACGCGACCGGTGAAGGAATCCGTGCCGAGGTCGGGGTGGATCGACAAGAAATAGTGGTCAGGTCTGACGCTGGTGGGGAGTTGGGGTTGACTCCATGGGAAGGTTTCCTCTGGAATGACTGCATCCGTTTGTACATTTAAATCGGTCCAGGCTGATGTTATTGTGACACACAGCTGCAGCCACACAGCTGCAGAGAACATGACTACAGCCTGATCTAGGATAAGGAAGACATAAAGGTGAAAAGTGAATTATTCATCCTTTAGGAAATATGCATAAGGTCTTGTTTTGCAAAGGCCATTTTGTTCATCAACAAGCAGACCCGACCTTTCAAGATTATTTATTGTTTAAAGGAGAGGAATGCAGTGTATATGCTATACTGCTGAGAAGACTCATGCCTCTATACTATTCTGTAATCCTCTTTTGAAAGACTTAGGAATAGGTCATATAAGGTAGTTAGGCTATAAGAAGGTATAAGGCCTTATACGGTACCACTGAGAAGGAACAATACCACTATCGAAACAGGGTTGAAATAAATCAGGATTTTAAATCATTTGTAACATGAGATTTCTATACCTCATGGGAAATTTCATCCATCCCAGAAACATTTCTTAGTTTCTTTTTTTGTGTCCCGAGAAACATCTGACCGATCGACTGCAAACTCAGTCAGTCTGATAGGCACCAGGCCAAACTGCTGACACAAGCGGGGTGTGAGTGGCTCAGGGGTAGAGTGGCTGTTAGAGCGGCCGGATGGCAACCACAAGGTTCCCAGTTCGATCCCGGGCTCCCCCAGAGTTAGTGTCGATGTGTCTTTGAGCAAGAAGCTGAACCCGTAATTGCTCCCAATGAGCAGGTTGGTGCCTTGCATGGTTTCCTCCGCCATCGGTGTATGCAATTATGAAGGTGAATGTAATGCACAATCTATGTAAAGCGTTTAGGATAAAAGCGCTATATAATTTACCATTTACAAGCGATATGACCATATACTGTACTAGAGGTTCGAGCCGCTACGCGTCCCTCACAATTATGGTGCACCGCCGATCCCACTTATATGTCCATATAATAGAGATCTCTGTAGGCTACCTGTCAGTCCTTGTCCCTTATAATCCCATATATGGAGCTCCCTGATGTCATCAATATATGCCCATATATGGGCATGCCCCCTTTGTGCCCATATATGGAGCTGACTGATTTGTTTGCTGATGCCATGACGCCACATTGAGGTTAGACAACACACTCCATATTTGGGCGTAGCTGCATTGGGAACTCCTTATATGGTTATGGCTGAGTCATGGTGACATGAACGTGATGTCAGAGGTACCTCTGAACATGCACTGATGTCAAACAACATACGCCCATGTATGAGATCCCTGCAAAATGCACGTAATCTCTGTGTGAACTGTTTGACGATGTCAGTACTATGATGTCATATCAGGGATCTCCATTTGTGGGCATAAAAGGGTGTCAGACAGATAGAGATCTCCTTATATGGGCATAAAAGGGACACAGACAGACAGACAGACAGACAGACAGACAGACAGACAGACAGACAGACAGACAGACAGACAGACAGACAGACAAACAGAAACAGAGATCTCCATATATGGGCGTATGTTGTGTTGTGTTGTGCTGTGACATCAGTGCATATTACTTTAGACACGCCCCCTTCCTTTATAAACCCATTGTAACTTAAAACTCCATTTTAACCATGTTCGATTCAATGAAATGAAAACACGTCCCTGCTTTAGGGGCCCTCAGGGTCCACATGCACAAATCGGTGTTCACACATGCACATATCGGCAACGGTTCCTATTTTGTGTCTTACATCAGTGCATGTTTTCCACCAACCGACCATCAGGGCCCCATGGAGTACTCTGATGTCATATGGCGTAGTACTGACGTCATAGTCTGGCCTGGACCCCATATTTGGGCATGGCTAATACGGAACTCCATATATAAGGGCATAAAAGGGACACAGTGCACCTTGACAATGGCCTGCATGGTTAGGCAACAGTTTCTGATTATGTCTGACATCAGTGCATGTTGTCCACCATCACGCCACGTCACCACTTATGTCTTTATAAAGGGAGCCCAGACCTCACAGCTTGCAGATTGACAGAATATCCCAATTGTGCGGACCAGATATATAAAGGATAACCTTAAGTGAAGTAAGGCTCGACAAGGCACAGTTGTCCGATAAAGACGGTGCTTTTCTATTTTAAATATATACGTGCTAGTTTGGTTTTTCCATCACAATGGCATATCAGTCGTACAGACGTACGACACTGGGAATCACATTACAAGAGAGCTTAGACGAGCTTATTCACACACAGAAGATAACAAAGGATTTAGCCCATCAGGTTCAGCTTCAATTTGACAAGGCCATCAACACAGCACTTGCCAGTCGAGTTACGAACAGGGTTAGCTTCAAAGGGTCGCTGAACACCTACAGATTTGTCGAAAACGTGTGGACGTTTATCCTCAACGATGTGGAGTTCAAAGATGTCACTGGCCCCGTCAGGGTGGACAAAGTCAAAATTGTGGCTTGTGACGGTGTGAACCAAAAGCAACTAAACCCAGGTTCAGCGTGATTTTAAATATCTGATGGTAATGAATTTAAATGTAAATGCCTTTACATTGTCTAAGTAATCATTGCATACGTTAAATGTGTTAGTCACCGGTTACACAGACAAGCAGAGCACATGTCACATTTATAGGCTATATGAGTATAACAGTTGTAGCCTTCCTTCACAGTGACAGCACGGCCACACATCCAAACAGGTAGAAGATTACCTCTGCTCACCACCACCACTGATGTCTTCAATGACCGCCACCAAAGCTCCTTTCATGGCCGAGATGGTTACGTGGCTGGATGATGATGATGAAATGATGCGCACGGATGCTGAGTTTGCCATTGATCCACATGCCAGACTCAATCCACTTCCCAGGTTGTTGGACACAGACATTATCTCAAGCAGACTTTGCATCCCACGTGCCTGAATTTGTAGCCGCTGGCCGCTACAACAAGATCCAGCCCCCATCACTGCTAGATGTCAACTCTGCAGCGTATTGGATGGAAACATCATAGTCACAGACCTGACCAGCACCTTCTATCCGACGCGTCCTTGGCACACAATCCATGAAGTATTGCTGTATTACTACATGCACGTCTAAACGTGGCCTTGGTCCCGAGACCTGTTTGGAGGAGCTCATGCGTCTCGTTCTGGGTTATCGGCGGTGGTGACATGTCCCCGGCAACAGTTCTTCAACTGGAAAGGCGGAATAGGTTTGATCTCCAGATGTCAGCATCTAAGGTGGTCATCATCAACCACTCTACCACCACCATACTCGACTGCACCTAGCCCACGCTGTGCCGGAAACTGGTCCGCACCTGATACAGCGTGCTGCATGAGGTCCTTTCATCAGCACATCCAAGGCTGTCTCCCGTGTACTCCCAAGGTATTCTTCATACCTTGCCCCCTAGAAGGTGCTGCCACAGCTGGGTGCCAGTCCACGGAGACCATCGTGTGGACCAATGAACTGCGAGACTCATTCCATAGTGCCCCCGTCTCTGCCTGTGTCATGACTCTGAACACATTGAGAAAGCGCTCCTTGACAAATATATGAAAACATTACATACATTATGAATAGAATAGCATTCATCTATTTTTTCTTTATTTTTTTTGTGGCCTGCATTTGTGTGGGATATGCAACTTCCAGCTATTAAAAACTGTCTAAACTGCTTCTGCAACTACTAATGAAAACTGCTTCTGCGCTGACCGCAGATGTCATTTTTTAAACTTTCAATATTGTATTAGACAAACTGACAAGCTTGTCAGATGGAGGGTGGGGGAGATTCCTCTCGGTAAACTATGTAATGCATTACACTTACTGTAGTTTGTGCAATTCAGCGATCAACAAAATAAACATTTTACATTATTGAAATGAGCACATCATTTTCATTTCCCTGTGCACGAGTGTGCCTGCCATGAGTTTTTGATCCTATCTCCTCCGGGAGAGTGTAGTGTTTAGATCCTATAGCCCGCTGACGCCGACTGATGGTATGCCTCGGTTTTATCGGTTGTTGGTTTGTTGTCGGGACGACATCACAATCAAATCGGACAAGTCGTTGTGTCAATATGAAAACAAACTGAATTACTTGAGACCAAAAAACTAAATCCTATTTTTAGAAGTGAGGGAGAGGATTGCTCCCTGGCGCTCTGGGCATGATTAAAAGACAGAGACAGACAATCAAACAAACACAGACAACTTTGCTAGTTGTGAGCGCATCATTGTCTGTCTGTGGCTGCACTGCGCCGCTTACCGAGTGCCGTTCTTCCCCACCGGATGGAATAGGCTTGTCCTTTGCGGCCGATGTCCTCAAGCGTTCCCGACAGGCCTTATTTGTCCTCAGAGAAACAGTGATGTCTTTCAATTCCACCCTACTGCTTGCAGACGACCATGATGAGATGTTAATAGGTACCGGGATGGATGGTCTCCCTGCAACCAAACCACTGTGGTACATGTCGTACATTGTACCTTTCCCAGTTCCCCCTCTCAGTAATACCTGTCTTCGTTTTCTGTCAACAAAACAAGTCTCGTTCGGTGGCGACGGCCGTCATTCATGGGCAGTACTCGTGGAGTACTATGAGGCCAGTCTATGACGTTTATCATCTGTGATGTCTGACCAAATATGACCATATCTATAATGCAGTACCCGTCATCAGAGCACTTGGCCAGTCTGGAGCTGTATTTGGGACAGCTGACCCCTTCAGTGATGTCATCAAATATGATGTCAGGCATCTCCTTATTTGGGTACAACAATTTTTCATTCCGGTTCTGACCAACCTCTGATCCGACCAACTTCATCCCGACATTGCACTCCCTTTGGACCTCAGCGATGTCTTTTTTTTCTTTCTTTTTTTTGGGGGTAAAGGTATTTATTTACACGACAAAGCAAAGTTCCGCAAGATATGAGGAACAGCAGCCAGATGTTCCTCTGTTATACCATTCGCCAACGCTTAGCGTATGGGGTAGAAAGGCTCCACAATCTCTGCAAAGGTCTTCTTATCCTTCCTTGCAAAGTCCTCAGGGTGAAGTTTTATATATTCATTCATGTCCCGGTCAAGTCTAGCATAGGTGTAATTTTCAAATTTTGTAATATGGTAGCCGATGAACCAACCAATGGTTGCTAGCAGGACTTGCCGATGTGCACCTGATTTGAGTGGTGGTCTGCAGTTAATGGCGTTCTGGAGCATGGCCGTGGCCCAGCCGGTCAGACCCAGCCACACGGACGTTCTGTTCACGATGCCCGGCGGAGGCAAAGCCTTCCCCTCGTCTGGGAACCACCCCATGATGACCCCAACCTTAAATTATTTACTCTTGATTGCCGTCTGGTATCATCTTGCATCTATTTACAAAGGAATTCCCTATGATGTCGGTACTATGACGTCAGAACCAGTTTTAAGAGTACTTGGAGGCCAACCTCTGACATCAGTCATTGATGACATCACTACTTGGTACCCAGAGTTGCCTTGGTTATTATTGTGCAGGTGAAATAGGCAAAGAGTACTTGGAGATGCCACTCTTGACGTCAGGTACCTGGGCTGGGCAGCAGTCTACATTAGACCTGTTGACAGGGTATAGTTGGAGGCAAGTCTATGACATCAGTACAGCACCCATCAGCTGTGCAGCTGTCACGCATCAACTTGGGAGAGTTCAGGGATCTCCATGTGGCCATAAACCTTATACAGAGGTGCCTGTCCCATGATGCAGCTTTGAGCCAGAGAACTGAAGCATGAGCAGCCTTACTAATGGAGAGACTACACTTGAGATCAATGTGCTCAGGCCACACAGACATTGGGAGCTCTCAAACTCCACCTTGTGCGCACCACTGAAATACTGTATTTACTGTACACAGCTTACGGGGAGTAAGCTGTGTACATGGTGATGAAAATAAACCTGACTAGCCTATTGCTGCCTATAGGCACTTAGGCAGCAATAGGCTAGTCAGGGTTTGGAATACAATTGTTTACCCACCTGCTGATCCGACACGAGAGTTCCCTTTAGGTTTTAGACTTCCCACTAACATCACTGAAATACTGCACAAGCAAAGCAGACCCCAGCCTAGCCGAAGACGTTTGAGAGTGGTCCTGGGAATGTCTTTCTACAGCAAGGTAATCACAACCTCCCTATTCTGGGCATGTCATAATAGGTGAAAATTCTGCAAAAATAGGTAAACATCCAGTGAAAATAGTGGCTCTATAACCAAGTCCACAATTAGTCGTAACGTGACGCACTGTGAGGCGTAATCGCAATGAAGTATTTGGTTTTAAAAGTGGTTCATCACAGAGCTCACATAACAACAGCATTTATTTTTTTTACAAGGCAATAAAGATATAGTCAAATACTGTTTTCAATAGATATCTCCACATTATCTATTATAGATAGGTACCCCTTTTGAACATCCATCCCAAGCTGTTCAAATGGCGTACTTACTTTAGGTACCCCATTCAAACGGCTGGGGATGGATGTTGTCGGTCCACTGGAAAAAACCTAATGGAAAACGGGCAACCAGGTTTTTTTTTAAATGTATTTTTAGCTATTTTACTACAGCCATTTTTAAGCCTTAAAGAGACAGGAAATGAGGAGAGAGAGTAGGCTTGGGGAAAATGACATTCAGCACAATTTACTGAATGTCATCATTCTCCTACTCGCTCTCTGCAGTGATGCTGATGGTGGTCCGGCCAGCCAGGAGTCAAACTGGGGACTGACTGATGGTACGCTACCTAACCACTTGACTTGACTATGGTTTCCCCACTCTCTTATGTCTGTTACGGTAAATATCTCACATTCTGTCTGGCGCAGTTCTCCAGGCTGGGCTTTCCCACCAGGCCACCAATAGGCTATGCAAAGTAGCCCTATTTGATTCGGAAGAAGATTGGCCCTCTTCCTTACTTCCCTCACAGGTGATACTCCAATGATACTCAAACTTTTTAATTCCAAGGACCACCATAACTCTGAGAGTCACACACCCATAAGGGATCATTTGGAACCCCCTCAATGAACTATGAGGGTCCCTGGACCACACTTTGAGACCCACTGGTGTAGCGTTTGTTTCCATTGAGCCAACATGCACAATATCAGCACCCTGCCTCTGTTTGACCAGAATGGAACAGAGCCTTCATCTCAGTCAGAACAAGGCCCTACTCCGATATCAACTAACTAAGGGTTTAACCCATTAAGACCGGAGGCCGATTCAACAAAAAAAATGTCAGTAGTTCCAAACTTTTCAGTGCCAAGGACCCCCAAAATGATGTATTTGGCTGTGGACCCCCATCTGAAAATGTTTTGTGCCAGAGACCCTCCCAGAAGAGAAATATATATACTATTAAAAACAAATCAAACATTGACCAATTGTCAAATATTACCAAAGAAATAACTTTGAAAATAGCCGATCTACAAGCTCAAAACGCTTCGCAAAGCTTGTAGTTCGGCTATTTTCACATACATTTATCTGTGGAACCGAGTCAAACTAAATGTAATGCCTCAACTCCAACAATTCCAAGTGCTTGTCAGGGTGGGGGGTCCCCAGTTCAAATATGATTATTTTTGGCGGTCGTGGCCTGAACAGTTTGGGGACCCTTGCTTTAGAGCAGTGGTTCTCAAACCCTTTCATGTCAAGGACCCCCAAATGAATATGTATTTGGCTGCGGACCCCCTCTGAAAATATTGTGCACCAGGGAACTCCAGAAGAGTAAAAGGCATGTGTAATGGAGTATCACCTGAAATTAACTAATATTAACTGCTGGGGACCCCCAGGACCCCACTTTAGAGCAGAGCCAATGGGGAGCCTAACACATAAACAAATAAACCTTTGAGTCCAATTGGTTACATTTGTACACTCTCAAACTAACATCACTGAAAGTAGAGAATAGTGTAGCTTTAGCCAGTGGTGGAAAGTAACTAAGTGCATTTACTCAAGTACAGTACTTAAGTACAATTTTGAGGTACTTTACTGGAGTATTTCCAATTTTCATTACTTTTACTTCTACTCCACTACATCTCAGAGGCAAATATTGTACTTTTACTCCACTACAATTATTTAACTTTAGTTACTAGTTACTTTGCGGATATAAATTATTATATCAAAAGCATACATGAACCACTTTAGCCCCATTTTATACATAGGCTATTGGAAAATAGCCGATCTACAAGCTCACAGCGCGTCGCATCGCGGCGCGTTGTGAGCTTGTAGATCGTCTATTTTCAAACATTTTAGTACTTTTACTTTTGGTAATTTAAGTATATTTTGATGCCAATACTTTTGTACTTTTACTCAAGTAACATTTTGAACACATGCCTTTTACTTGTAACAGAGTCTATTTCTACATTGTGGTATTGCTACTTTTGCTTAATAATATTACTTAATAAATATTAAGTAGATATATTATATCTGAGTACTTCTTCCACCACTGGCTGTAGCTTACCTGTGCGGTGCTTGATCCGGTAAGAGAAGTGTCAGCCAGGTGCTCACACAAAACAGCACTGAGAGATACTGTCCTATTATCTCCCTGTCCACACACTGATAAAGTGTCATTCAGTGCTGCATGACGTTGGTTATCCATATAGCTACTGTACACTTATTATGTCCACCGTTATACCAATGACTAATCCATGGAATAAAAAAACAAATATATTCTATTTCTTCCTCACTGTAGTCTATATATCAGTGGTTCTCAACCAGCGGTTCCGGTAGGAGACACAAAGAGTCTACTTTGTGTCTTCTACCGGAACCGCTGCCTACCGGTCCGCTGGTCATCAAATTATTGGCTTAGGAATACGACAACAACTAAAAAGTATTCATGAATTCAAGTCTCCACGGTGAGACTAATCGATAGAAAAAAACTTTTTTTGGGGGGGGGGGGGTGAACTATCCCTTTAAGTACTTTTTAAAAGCAAGTACTCAAGTACTTTAACTACAAGTGCAATTTTGACCGAGCAACTTTCAACTTTGTAGCTGAGTAATATTTGATCATATACTCTGTATATATATATATACAGGTATACCACGACAAAGGACAGATTGCTCGCCTCCTGGGAAGCAGGCTAGATCAGGGGTCTTCAACGTTTTCAGCCCAACTAGTTGAGAGAGAGATGAAGCAGGGACCCCCTCTATATTGTATAAAATTGTGTTTCAGATGAAACTTTTTTTGTTTACTTGGTCTTCTCTTCACCTATACCTCTTTGCCAAAAATAGCCGATCTACAAGCTCGCAGCGCCTCGCGCTGCGAGCTTGTAGATCGGCTATTTTTGGCTAAAGTTCACCTCAGAAAAGGGATGGGGTTAAGGTAAAAAATCCTATCACACAAAGATTTGGCGGACCCCCTGTATTTAATTTAAAATAGTTAAAGCACATCTGGTACTTTGGAATGTATTCTTAAAACGTTTTAAAATGATTTGAAAACATAATTGTAGGTAAAAAAAGAAATGGGCTAATTGGGAATGGGACGTGACTCGTGACTATGTTTGGGAAACACTGGGGAGAAGAAAAGAATTGGCTGGCATTCGTGCCGCCATGTTTTGAGCTGGTAGATCTGTTACTTTTGATGCTATTGTCTATAACGCTGTATGTAGTATGATCAAGTAGGGCAGGGGTCTTCAACAGGGGGTCCGGGACCCCTAGGGGGTCCTCAGAGCTACTATAGGGGGTCCGCCAAATCTTTGTGTGATAGGATTTTGTTTTTTTACATTAACCACTTGAACCCTAGAATTCCTTTTCTGAGGGGAACATTAGCCGAAAATAGCAGATCTACAAGCTCGCGAGGCGTTGAGAGCGGCTATTTTTGGCAAAGAGGCTATAGGTGTAGAGGGAAAAAAGAGCAGACTAAGTTTAAAAAAATCTTTAATCTGAAACACAATTTTATACAATATAGAGTAGGGAGTCCCTGCTTCATCTCTCTCTCAGCTAGGGGGTCCTTGTGTCCTTTAACACAAAAAGTTAAAATATGGAGACAAGAGGTTTCTGCCCGACAGCAACGACATACTGTACTGACTACTAAACAATATACTAGCTTACTATTAAAATGTATGTATTTTGGGGATATTTTCTTTAAACATTTGTATAAACACAGAACTATGTCTGCAACACTGGGAGATCCAATTCCAAGTTTTTGCAAATAATGTAACTTCCCAAAACATGCATACTGTATTACTACCTTTTGTGTGTTTTATTTCTTGTGTGAGGCTTGGTTTATGAGTTATGGGTAGGCTATCTACTGAACAGTGTTATGAAGTTTTACAATGAAAGTGATATGCAAATATAATATTTGTCATTTAAATTCCAGCGTTCACCATTTTGTCTCACCATCAGTTCTATGCAAAGGAGGACAGACGATGACTGAAGAGTCTGCAGCGCAGGGCGTGAAACTCTCCCACACATGCAAGCTTGAAAACATGTATGCATTTATGTATACGTTTAACCCATTAAAATCACCTCTGTCATTGCAGATTTATTTGGCTCTTCGAAAATAGCAGATGTAAATAGATCTGCTATTTTTGAAAAATCATAACATGTGCGCAAATCTTTGAATATATATATTTTAAAGCGAACATTTGTAACTCAAATCTTTGCTTCTGGAGGTCCCTGGAACAAAACATTTTACAAATGTTCACTTTAAAGAATATACATGCAAAGATTTGCACAAATGTTCACGATTTTTCGAAAATAGCAGATCTACAAGCCCATATGGGCATATACTGATGCCATCAGGGATCTCCATATATGGGCATAAAAGGGACAAGAACTGACAGATACAGAGATCTCCATATATGGGCATAAAAGGGACACGGACTGACAGATACAGAGATCTCCATATATGGGCATATCAGTTGGATCGGTGGTGCGACATATGGGCATATACTATATAGTATAAGCATATAGACGGGTTTCCTGTTAGTAAACATGAGAGGATATGACCGCGCAGAGGAGGGGTAAGCCTATAGAGGGCGCCATTACCCGCAGCAGCTCTGGTCAAATGTCCATTCATAAAAGAAATGATCTTCACCGGGTTTAATGAAAGTAGATTAAATTATGCAGTTTGTAATACCTTGTTTACTCAATAAAAATGATTTGTCGGAAGTTGGATCTGTTTGTATATAATAGCAGCATTATGCCTATTATGCCTATAATAGCAGAATTATGGCTATCTAACTCCCGAACACAACAACAGAGTGAACGGCGCAACAATTCGTTTCCCCCGAGCATGCGCAGATTGCGCATTCTGCTCTGTGATGACGTCGCGCGGAAATCCGTCTATATGGGGATAGGGTTATCCAGAGCCACAGATCCGACCGCTATGCCCATTATGGTCGAGTCGTTTGGATAGGCGGTTGGGTGTACAGACCGGTCTGGCCCCAGACGCTGTGTGGGCGTTTTGCAGAAACCAAAAAATGGAAGAGTCAATCAGCATCTATCAATCACAGACACCGTATTGGCTCTTCCTTTTTTTGGTTTCTGCAAAACGCCCACACAGTGCTTGGAGCCACACCGGTCTGCAGAAGACACATGATGATGTGAATTCACGTGACCGCAATGGTTTGCCAGGCCACACAAAAGGGACACAGACAGTTCAGTTAGATGTGTTGTTGTTGAATCATCCAAAAAATGATGATTATGAACAACACAGATTTGCACATTGTGTCCCCTGGTGCCTCTGATAAGGCACCTATGGGCACATCGGTCAGATCGGCGGTGCAATGTAGGTGTGAGGGCAGCGGCCCAAACTCTAGATAGATGTGTGGGGCCCAAGCGTCTAGTTCAGTGGTTTTCAACTTTCTTCGTGCCAAGGACCCCTAAATTGGCCACAGACCCCCATCTGAAAATGTTTTGTGCCAGGGACCCCCAGAAGCAAAGATTTGAGTAAAACATGTTCGCTTTAAAAAATACATATATTCAAATATATATATTTGGGGTCCCCTGCTAAATTAGTTAACATAGCGTCACAAAATGATTGTGACGCTATGTTAACTCATTTAGCTAGGGACCCCCTGGTGCACCAATGGTGGTCCTTGCGGTTGGTGGTCCTTGTCCTTGCTCTAGTTGATATAGATTTTCAGGTTTCGTCACCCAGCATTGGATGATGTCCGTCAGCTATGATGTCAGTCTTGACATTAGACGTGTCCATATTAGGGCATAATCCAGGCACCGACACATTACCATGGGAACTCATAACTCCATAATGGGCACAGTTGTGACATCACAGCATGTCACCAGTTATCCGTAGGCTATATAAGACCCATAAGTGAGCACAAAGCAGGACAACGGACAAGTGAAGAAGTCGTTTTTGTTATCTTCGCCTTTGTTTCTCATCTATTTCCGTGTGTACTTTTACACTAATATGGCAAGCTTAGACTCAAACCCAGTGCATAAACTGTATATGTCTGTGATTGAGGATGTCATCAATGCGGTTCGTGGGCTGGATGACCCCATGGATGAGCACGTGTTGAAAGAGCTGAAAACGCTGTGGGAGAACAAGCTAATACAATCCAAGGCTGTGGAGGGCTTCCACAATGAAACACCTGGCTGGGGGAACAAGCTAATGCAGCCCAGGGCTATGGAGGGCTTCCATACTGGAAAATTACCCCCGTGGGAGAACAAACATTTAATGCAGCACAAGTCCATCTTCAATGCTGAAATGCAGGCAGCCCTTCAGCATCAGCAGCAGATCCACCGGTTCAGTGCAGTGCAGGCCCAGCAAGGTCTGCTGCTGCCACCACCACAGCAACACGCTCCCCAGGTATGGAGGTATCCACACCAACAGCCCATCAACAATCAAGGCCAGATCATGATAAGTGGGCTCTACGGGAAACTCTACGCCGTCCAGCCCCAGCAGCAGCCGTTCCTGCTTCAGCAGCCTGGTGGCGTGCAGGCCCCTGTCATGCAGCACCAGCAGGTCCATGCTCCACTGCAAGGAATCCCTCCTCAGCAACCGTACTTCCTTGTCCATAGAAACCAGGGCAACGGACAGGTGATGATGCAGGCAACAACCATGGCACCTCAGCCTGGTCCTTGGGGCCAGCAGGTTCAACAGGCCTATGGTGCAGCTGCACCACAGGCCTCTGGTCTGAGAGCAGCTGCTTGGGTTCAACAGGCCCAACAGGCCCAGGGTCCAGCTGCACCACAGGCCTCTGGTCCGACAGCTTGGGTCCAGAAGGATCAACAGGCCCTCGGTACAGCTGCATCACAGGCCTCTGGTCCGACAGCTTGGGTCCAGAAGGTTCAACAGGCCCACGGTACAGCTGCATCACAGGCCTCTGATCCGGTGGCTGCTGCTTGGGCCCAGCAGTTTCAACAGGCCCAGGGTGCAGTTGCACCACAAGCCCCAAGACAGCCACAAGCCCAGCACCCGCAACCCCAGCAGCCCCCCGTGCTCTTACAGGTGGACGGAACAGGCGACACGTCCTCCTCAGAAGAGGAGGAGGATGAGGAGGAGGATGTTGAAGACGAAGAAGAGAAAGAAAACGAGGACGGACAAATGGAGGAGGAGCCACTGAACAGTGGGGATGACGTGAGTGGCGACGAGGACGAGAAAGATCAGTTTGAATCAGATTATGTGGTGGTGTGTCAGTATGAAAAGATCCACAGGTCCAAGAACAGATGGAAGTTCGCGCTGAAGGATGGAATCATGAACTTGAACGGGAAAGACTATATCTTCTCCAAGGCCACTGGGGAAGCCCAATGGTGAAACACAAGCTGTGTTGAGGATAAGTTAACCCAGGAAAATAAGTAATTGATGATGTGGGCATCTCCAAATGTGTCGATGCCCAAATATGGAGTTGACTGACTGATGTAATAGTATGACGTCATAGATGATGACATCATTGATCGGCCTTCCCAAGTGCACCGATAAAAGGTACACTATGGTCAACCCCACAAAGGACACAGAGGGCAGGTACGATGCCTTCGTCGATGAACGTACGAATGTCGGCGGTGGAAGGCGGCTAGAAACGCAGATGATGCCCAGCGCCTAACCGCGACTGTGAGGGGAAACCAAAGAAACTTACATTCCTGTAAGTTGTACAGGAAGTCATTCCTTGACTTCCAATATAAAATCAATGTTAATCCTAGAATAATGGCACAAAATCTCAATCCATGTGTTCGTCCATCCGTCTGTCTGTAATTCACATATCTGAAGAACCGTCCGACCGATGGACTTCAAACTCGGCGTGTGCGTCACCAACGAGTGACGACCCGAGGGAGTTCCGTGTCCGGCGTCGGGTCGGTCAGGATAGTCGGTTGTCCAGAACCGCCATCCGTCCTCCATATGGGCATGCTTTTATAAGGGAATGCTCATATATGGGATAAATTCAGGGCCAGAGGGAGTGCCAAGTTGGATCAGCCGATCTCCAAAAACTATCGATAAAACCACAAATATGGAATATAGAACTGTATGGTGGAATCATGAAGTTAAAAAATAATAGAGAGGGCACCGGATATCCCCTCCCATTGAATTGCTCACCCAGCACATGGGCCAAAATCACCCCTTCTTCCGGGTTGGGAAATGTGATGGGCGAGCCTATTTGTGGCTTCTGCGACGCGTTTCGCGTCACCTCGGTGCGCAGCCCTGTGCGCAAGATCGTGAGTCGAGCCCATTGGTCGAAACCGTTTTCACTGGTTCATGTACAGTGGCCCCAGCTGCAGTACCTATGAATGGCTGGCATGTCCAATGCGCTTCAATGCAACCACTGGGTTCTGGGGGCTTGGGTGGAATTCATTAAATGTAAAAAATATACCTGCAACAAATATAGCAACAAATATACATGGAGGACTCTGATGTCATCAATATGACATCATCAATCTGATAGTACTGATGTCATAGACTCCTGGACTCCATATTTGGGCATGCCTGACACGTAACTCTCAGACACAGAGACACAGATAGAGAAATCTCCTATATGGGCATAAAAGTGACACAGACAGACCGACGGGTAGGTTACAATGGCCTCTGACACGGGTCGGGTTTGCATGATCGGGTGGGGCATTCTCTCGAGACTGGTGCAATCTAGTTATCTTTATACAAGGTTGCTTTGTGGGTGGATGTTGGGTCGAAGGACGTCACAAACGTAACTTGCACATATTCAGAGATTTTCAGGGGGCTACATAACATGCACCGATGTCAGACCCAACAACGACGATTTGCGCATGTGTTGTCTGCACTTTTTATAAATCAAGATCAAGGTTTGAAATCCCCACATTAGAGCTCATATGTTTTTTCTATAACCTTGTGTAAAGAAGCGGCTGCATGGCTGGCAAATCCATGTTTAAGTTCGTCTACAATGTAAAAGAAAAAAAAAACGTACTATGTAAATGCTATGGGCTAATATAAAATTAAATAAAAACATGTGTTGCTACTGAGAACTCCTGCATTTGTCAGTGTACTTGAAAAGTAGCCTATATGAAAATGAAATGTGCACCTTTGAGGATGGGCTCACCGCCCATCTGTTGACATACTGTAGCTACAGAGTTTATGATAAACAGCCGTTTACAAGAGCTCTCTATCAGTCAAGTCCAAGATTCCACAGTACAAGCTTGTGAGGTCAATTAAAATCACATAGGAACCTTTCTGTTAAATTGTGTTGAAAATTGTGCTGAAATTAAATAAACTCAGTTTAAAGTATAATTAAATGAGAAGAATCACTCTATTTGATTGTGTGAGATGTACATTGAACAAAAAAAGGAGACATTACAATATCAAACTTATCCATAATATACATTTCTTTAAAAGCCTCCAACTTAAAACATGTCACATAAGAAAATGTGAAAATAAACAACTGATCTCGTCTTGTAAAGGAAATTGATTATGCAAAACATTTGCAGGATATAAATATTCGCTTTACATGAATGTTAAACTGTATGTTAGACAGATTTACAGACAAGGCAGTATGTGTGTCTTTTGGATTATTAAATGAATTACACCACCTCGTCAGTGAACCATGAGAGGACCTGTTCTGAAATAAAGGCATGGATTAAGGTTAAACCTTCATCCAAACAGTCTAAGAGTGGCTTAAATGGATCACTGGAGTTGGTTTTAAGGGGGAAGTAAACTTGAACGTTGTCAACATAGCAGTAAAAGGAATGTTATGCTTGAAAAAAAATGAGCCTATAGGGCAGCATGTATACCCTAAAGGGGCGGCCATAGCTGAGTCGTTAGTGAGCCCGCCTGGGGAGCTAGACCCCTAGTTGTCCCAGGTACGATTCTGGGCCATGACAGCAATGTGTCGATGTGTGTTTCCTTGAGCAAGACTCTTCACCCCTAATTGCTCCCCGGGCGCCAATGGAGGGAGAAGGCTGCCCACTGCTCCTAGTTGTTATAGGATGGGTTAAAAGCAGAGGACGAATTTCACGCTATGTGCATATATATATATATATACACACACATGTGACAGAATAACACCCCAAAGGAGTGGAGACTATTCTATTCTATGTAAAGAAGGAAGAGGATGGGGCCCAGGATCGAGCCCTGGGGAACCCCACTTGTAAGCGTGGCTGCAGGCGATGAGAACTCACCTCATTGAACTGCAAGGTAACAAAGAATAGTTTAAAATAGTTCAAAGATTGTAATTTACTATATTGCAAAAGAACACACTGAAAAAGCAAACAAAATCAAATATTGAGCAGTCGACATCTTCAGTTCAGTCGCTGGGCAGACCTTGGTAATGATATGATGATAATAATAATAATAACAATAATAATAATGATAATGAACCTGATCTTAAAAGTGGATGGAGAATAACACAAAAAGATGTAGGCTACTTGAATCAAATACAAATGGAAAAAGCGGCACTCCAAAATAAAGGATGCAAGACTGGCTCAGATACACATTCTCATTTATTGCATCCTTTACTTTGGAGTGCCGCTTTTTTACACTTGGGTGGTATTTGATTCAAGTGATACCTATAGCTGAGCACCCACCAGTGGTGTAAAGTAACTAAGTACATTTACTCAAGTACTGTACTTAAGTACAATTTTGAGGTACTTTTACTTTACTGGAGTATTTCCAGTTTTCAGTACTTTTACTTCTACTCCACTACATCTTAGAGGCACATTTTGTACTTTTACCCCACTACAATTATTTGAAAACTTACTTTGCAGACATACATTATTACATTATAAAACACACATTAGTCACTTCAGCCCTATTTTATACCTAGGCTATTTGAAAATAGCCGATGGATGCCACTCGTTGCGAGCTTGTAGATCTGCTATTTTCAAACATTTTTGTACTTTTACTTTTGGTACTTTAAGTACATTTTGGTACCGATACTTTTGTACTTTTACTCAAGTAAATTCTGAATTCCGGACGTTTACTTGTAACAGAGTACTTCTACATTGCAATATTGATACTTTTACTTAAGTAAAACATTTGAGTACTTTTTTCCACCAGCGATGGAGATGTGTTTTCCTCGCACCAGCAAAACTTGTGTATTGCTAGTACCCTCTAGCGGTACATCACGGTATTTCACACAGACAAAGAAATCAGAAATGTGGCTGCATTGTTGGTTGTGTACTTTGTCTTGTACACACAGCAAGGTTTGACGTATATATCAAACTGAATGAATGAATGAATTCTTTATTTTGAACATGTTTAAAAATAAGTAAAAAAAAAAAAATGCAATAAATTGCAATACAGCCTCTCAGGCAACAACAAAACTATTAACACCCACAACATATTTAATTTACGCCCATATTTACAGTATGGGCGTAGAGACATACTTACAGTATGGGCGCAGAGACATACATTACAATTTCATTTTACATGTCTCGTTCTAGCTGTTGAATACTGTACAACCCTCGTAGACGTATTTATGATTCTGAAGTTTTCAATCTCCGAGAGTTGTAGGGTTCACCCCCCATGGACACAGGGGCTTTCAGCACTATACCCTGTAGACACTCCAAACATGTACAAATTGAAAATGAAGGTGCTTACCCCCACGCCCCAATTGTTAACTGTCTCTACGTGGTAGTTGTTTAATGTAATAATCCATATCTTTCAATAAAGAAGTGTTTTAATGCCGTCTGTGGCCGATTCTGTCCGAAGTTCCCAATGGGTGGTAGTGACGCGCCCATCTGGTGAAAGCCGGAATTACACTCAATGTAAACAGGAAGTAAACGAGGGTGAAAAAATGGCGTTGGGCCACAGACGGCATTAAAACACTTCTTTATTGAAAGATATGGATTATTGCATTAAACTACTACCCCGTAGCGAGAGTTAACATTTGGAGTGTGGGGGTATAAGCACCTTTATTTTCAATTTGTACATGTGTTGGGGTATAGTGCTGAAAATCCCTGTGTCCATGGTGGTTAACCCTACAACTCTCGTAGATTGAAAACGTCAGAATCATAAATACGTCTACGAGAGTTGTATTCTACAGCTACGAGTGACCGCTGTTTGAGGTCGGACCACTGAGAGCGGAGCCACAAGCGGAAAGACAACGGAAGTACTCGACGATTACATCCGGCAGCTGGTAGACAGACAGGTCAACATTAGCATTAGCAGCGAAGCTAACAGATTATTATCCTCTTAAAAAAAAAAAAACATCACCATTTGAAAACAGCATCTTGTAAAGATGATCAAAGCCATTCTGATATTCAACAACCACGGGAAACCTCGGTTGATCAGATTCTATCAGTATTTCGTAAGTATTTTACAACTGTTTGTCTTCATAACCTAGATAATAGGCTCTATGCACAGCAGCCATATTATCACTTCCTTCACAGATGTTACCAATGAATATAGTGTTGCACAGTGGTTCTCAGACTTTTCAATTTCCACGACCCCCATAACTCTGAGTGTCCAAATGGAACCAAATGGACCCGTAAGGGTCCATTTGGTTCCATTTGGACACTCTCAGAGTTACACACCCGTAAGGAGCCATTTGGAAACCCCTTAAGGAACCATGAGTGTCCCAGGACCCACATTTTTGTCCCACTGGTGAAACAGAGTGTTTCCAGTGAGCCAACAGCACCCTGACTCTCATCTGTTTGACCAGAATGGAACAGAGCCTTCATTACTACTATCATTCTGGTAACACCTGTGAATGTCTTCAAATATGGCTGCTGTGCATAGAGCCTATGAGGAACTTATATATATTCCACTAGTTTTTTTGGGCTAACTACTGTAAGCTGCGATCAGTTCACTAGTACAGTGGTTCTCAAAGTGGGGTCCGGGGACCCCCAGGGGTCCTTGAGGGAGTTCCAGGGGGTCCCCAGCTAAATGAGATAGTTAGGAAATAGGAACCAAATGGACCCTTATGGGTCTGTAACTCAGAGAGTGTACAAATGGAACCAAATGGACGGGTCCATTTGGTTCCATTTGAACACTCTCAGAGTTACATTAACATTGGTTTTACAATATAAATTGGGGTCCCAGAGACAGAAAGGCCATTAAATGGGGGTCCATAGCCTAATGCATGTCAAACTGAGGGGTCCTTGAAATTAAAATGGTTGAAAATCACTGTTAGAGCCGTAAAAAAAATCTTCCCTTGTGGGGGTCCCTGGAATAACTTTTCAAATGGGGGTCTGCGGGACAATAAGTGTCAATTTGGGGGTCCTTGACATGAAAAGGTTTGAGAACCACTGCACTAGTACACATTTATACCAACACTATTGTTCAACAATGACTTGCTATTATAAACCTCAATTAAATATAAATATGTTAAACGGTAGTGTGAACAATAAAATAGCCAAAGGCTTTGGTTCTAAACAGTGACCAGAAATGGGGAAATACCACACAAAACCACACAGTAGGCAGGAGTACAAAAAGTCAATGCTCGTTTATTCAACCTAAAATCTAATAAAAAGACAGGGCAGTGACTTTTGAGGGGAATGCAAATAGTTCAATGGCCAACTTTTCAAAAGGGGGGGAGTGTCTTCAGAGTCGTCCACTTAGTTCCATAAAGCACTGTAAGATACAGAGTCAGTTAGTGCCACAGGTTCCAGGATAACATCCCATTCAAACATTCAAATGTCCGTTGCCAGTAACATCCAATGGTAGCAGTAAAGTGTCTTGTGCCAGGAATATCCAACTACAGTAGTGCAAGTGGCAATACATGGGTTTGTACTTCCCTTTCCATTGGGGTTCAGTTGGTTCCTGCCTGAGGCCCGTCCTCCCTCCTCTGTCCTTGCTGGGGGTCTGTGCACGTCCGTGGTTTCAACAAAAACTAGCTTCTTCTGCAGCAGTGGCCTTTTTATAGCAGAGCCTACCAGCCTGGCACCAATTGCAGCCTGCAACAGTGATTAGCTCCTGCCCTGCACCTTTCCAATTGGGGAGGAGTCCTGCATGCTGAGCTATTACAGCATTAGACTGGCTTTCAAATCACTGCAACTCAAAATAACATATTAAAGTCAAGAAAACATGCACACAACGTCAAAAATAATACAAGCCAGCTAAATAAATAGTCTGTGACAAATACATTTCTGTACAAAATAAGTGGTTATTGCTGTCACCTTTACACATTTAAGTTGACAATTAATCACTCAAATAATAGTGATTAAGGATTTATTGTGTGTTTTGGGCATTGAACATATGAATCTAAAATTCTGTTTGCCTTTTAAGCTTCGTAATCAAAGATTGCTCAGAGCAGATATATGACAAATAACTTAAATATACAAAGACAATATTGACATATTTAATAACTTTATACATGTAAAACATGTAAAACAAAAAAGCAGAAATAGCTGATCTTGTAGATCAGCTATTTCTGCTTTTTTAATATTTGAAAATGTGTGAAAATGTTTCGACATGGAAACGATTATGACGATTATGCAAAAATAATTGCGATTAGACGATTATGTAATAACTAGAGTTTCGGGGGGCTACGCCCCCCTCAACCCCAGCCGCGCACGGGGCCCAGCGTGGCCGTGTGTATATTGGGGGACCCAAATCGCCGGAGTGAAACTGTGTTTTTTTGAAAAAGGAAAAAATTTGAAGAAATAATATTTGTTATGTTTCAGGGGGTCCACAGGGGGTCCGCGGACCCCCTGATGGTCCACTGACCCCCTGTGGAGTGTTGGGACGCGCAGGGACACCCCTGGAACATTGCGGACCATTTCAGTGTTTTTTTTTTTTTCATGAAGGTGGTTGCTTGTTTCTGGCGCAGGCTGTGCAAACCTGGCAACCCAGCGCATGCTGCCGCACGTTTAAGTGGCGTAGCGTCATGAGGGTCAGTGGGGCCGTGGCTCGGTCAGTGAAGACCCTGTAGTGCGGATGATATGTGGCATAGAGGGGCAGATTGTAAATCCACAGAGGAAACATCCGTGGGCTACCATTGGTTCAGCGATGTGTGCGGTCGCCCTGCGGCCCCTCCTCCTCCACCAATGTGCAGTATTGAGAGCCCTGACGTCACAACAATTGGAGCGATGGGCACTGCACTGTGGTTGGTTAGGGTACACCTAGGGCCCAGGTAGAAGCCAGTTAAAGCCTGCATGGGCAAACCCAGTTAGGACCCGCCTTGGTCCCACATAAACATGGCTAGTTGGGGCCCACCTAAGGGCCAGGTAGAAGCTACTTATAGCCTGCATGGGCATCGCAGTTGGGACTGAAGTGGATGGCGCTGACATTGCTGACATGGGGTCCATATGGTTTAGCCCACCTTGAAACCATATGGGAACTACGCTGGCATGCTGGCTGTAATGCAAACGCTGCATCATACCTGCAGTGTGTAGTTTGATGTTGTGTGTGTAGCAGATATACCTGCAGTGTGTAGATCAATGTCCATAGGAAAGTCAATGCCCAGCAGTGTTTTTTTTCCCCAGCAGAGTTTCTAGTGTCTCTGTGTCTCTCTGGAAGAGGTTGCACATGAACTCTGCAGCCGCACTGAGGCGCTCCAACACAAACACTCTGACATTAAGCTGCTTCACACAACAAACATCAGCACCACGCTGCTGTTTGTCCAAAAGACACAATATCTCCTCTCCCACCGACGTCATGTGTTCATTTATCGACAGCCGTACAGACTCCTTTTGACACATTTTACGTCGTTTATCCAGCTCTCACTGACTCTCCACATCGGGCTGTTATTTTGCTGCGATCAAGTCAACGATGTGAGAGATTAGCTATCACAGACGGACGGACAGGGGGTGAAACATAGTCTTGCGCCATGCCTTTCGGCCTGGCGGAGACAATAAAAAACCGAAAGTAAGGGAAATGGCCATTTCTGCAACAGAAGTAGTCAATAAACTATGCTATGAAAACATGGGCCACATTGGCAAAGAATGTAAGAAAGAGGCAATCATGTAGAAAATAGCCGATCTCCAAGCGTACAAAGCCTCTGAACGTGAGGCGTTTCGAGCTTGTAGATCGGCTATTTTCACAATATTTACTTGTGGAACGGAGTCAAACAGAATGGGGGGGTCCCAGATCAAGTACGTGTATTGGGGGGGGGGGGGGGGGGGGGGGGGGGCGGCGTGAAAGGGTTGATAAACACTGCTGTAATCGGAGCTAAATTATCTGAAATTACTACATGAGCATAATGCAGCGTAACATGCGTTGCACGGGGCGGTCCTGCCATTACGTTAGTTACTGTAGTTGCTGTGGAGCTACATAGTTCTCCAGAAGACACACACAAACATACAGCATGTACAATGGACGAACTGAGCAGCAATATAGACATTCACCACACGAACGTGCATTGTTGACAAAGTGATAGCACAGCCGCTGCAGGCATGACAACCAGGTTAGCGTTAGCGACATGGCAGCTATCACAGCGCCCTGTCCGTCGTGCTGCAACTGCCTGTGACGGCTACAGCAGTAACAGCAAGCTGTCTGCGATGCCATTGTCTGGAGACTGCTGTTAGCGTGACACGACCAATGAGAGTGAGCGCTGTAGTTGTTGCTAAGATACGGTGGCGTCTCTGCCCCATAGCTTGTAGATCTCTCACACATGATTGGCGTAGGCTGCGTTGCCAGGTCTGACTTTGTGTGTAAGCAATGGGCGGCTTATTTTTGCGCGCCTTTGGGCTCGTTTGCATTGTGCGCACGGCAGCGCTTGTTTAGCGTACGTCAGCGCGACGTGGCAACGGACGTGGCAACGTGAAAGGTGATTGGCTGGTGAAAGGAAACACCCGACGTTACACCAGAAATGGTGCCTGGAGAAAATGGTGACCAAAAAAAAAGTTTGGAAAAAAAGGAAAAAAACCCCGCAGCGGCTGGCTGCTGTTGTGGTGATGAGGTCGTGCGCACGGTAAACGGTACGAAGCTGGCTCCCCTTCCGTTTTGTCCGACATTTGGTGAGTAGAATTAATTATGTTGCGCGGTGGAAAAGGTGTAGTGAACAGTGAGATGTCCCCTACGCGAGGCGTAAATTCAGCGCGGCCGCCGTGGCGAGTCAGTAGGCGACATGTGGTCTGGCGGTGCGTTGTTTATTCGATAACAGAGCTGTGGGGTGTCGCCACCGAGGGTGCGGAAGTTGCTCGCCATTTATATAGTTAGATTGTGACAGGCCTATTTTGCTGATAAATATTGGTCCCTTGTTGCCGATCTGCGATCAGAAGACATTTGAGGGGACATTTTGACTCTTTGCCACCAATACTGTGTATATCTGTGATGGATACAGGATATGTGGGCACTATGGGGACGTCTGGGCACCTCAATGTAAAATTGGCTATTTTGTCCAAAATGTAAAAAAAAGTCATTACCGTATTTTCCGCACTATAAGGCGCACCGTCAGTGCGCCTTATAGTGCGGATGCGCCTTATAATCCGATGCGCCTTATATATGTATGAATATTGGTTCCCTTGGTTTCCGCACTATAAGGCGCACCGTCAGTGCGCCTTATAGTGCGAATGCGCCTTATAATGCGGTGCGCCCTATATATGAAAATAATACATTTATTGAAGGTGCGCCTTATACTCAGATGCGCCTTATAGTGCGGAAAATACGGTAAGTCATTTAATCCGTCAACTTCTTGTTTATGCCCAAAAATGACTGGATATACAGGTTTGGTTAGCTTGGTTAACCCCTCCCTCCGGAAATCTCATTTAATCAAATGCAAATGAGATCTCCGGAAGGGGGGGGGGGGGGGTTTACCAGACTAAGGTTTTGTAGCAAAAAATATTAGACCTTAATTGTCGAATGCTTGCATGTTCCAATCATGTATACTTAACTTTACTTAAGACCAGTTTTCAAATATATATTTTTTAACACTTTGAACAAAATAGCCAATTTTACATCGAGGTGCCCAGATGTCCCTAATAGTGCCCACCTATCCTGTGGCTGCGTTCCCTATCTGCTACCTAAATATTGTCTTCCAGTGTCTTTGACATTAAATACTGTATAATAGCCTGTTGTACCTGACAGTATAAACCTGTATATTAGACCGTACTTCACAATGATGTTATTATTGTGGCAGTTCAGCTGTGTTAACATTACAGGAGAGAGAACATAATCATGACAGATTGGAGTGGTGATGTCACAGTGAGGACATAGTATACCGGCAGAAGATGGGGGTTTTAAAACTGTAGAGTGTACGTTTTTCAGGCCAAGGACCCCTTGGCTGAGAGAGAGAGATGAAGCAGGGACCCCCACTATATACATACTGTATAAAATTGTGTTGGAGATTAAACTAACTTTCTTCATATTAAAATGATTTGTTTCATTGACTTGTTTGACAGCACTGTCATCTGTGTTGTGTAAATTATTGTTTTTTGTTAAATTTTGTATATATTATTTTCTCTATTAATATGTTGGATTCATGTTGATGTGTATTTTGAGACATTACACCTCTTAAACCCTCAATACTTGGTAAACTTGGCTCTGTCTGCTCTTTAACAAACGTCTTTGCCGGAAAAAGCAGGCGTTTTGTTTTGGCTAATGTTCCCCTCAGAATAAGGATGCGAGGGTTCAAGTGGTTAATGTTAAAAAAACAATAGCTAAAACAAAAAATAATAATAATCCTATCAGTTGTCACTCTGAGGACCCCCTAGGGGTCCCGGACCCCCTGTTGAAGACCCCTGGTGTGCTTCATTGTTCTCTCTGTACCTTTGTCTCCCGCCAGGCGGAGGAGCTCCAGCAGCAGATCATCAGGGAGACGTTTCATCTGGTGTCCAAGAGAGACGACAACGTCTGCAACTTCCTGGAGGGAGGAAGGTGAGCGCCGTGGGGTGTAGTAGAGCAGTGGTTCTCAAACCTTTTTCACGTCAAGCACCCCCAAAAACAATGTATTTGGCCGTGGACCCCCCCCCCCCCCCCCCAACTGAAAATATTTTGTGCCAGAGACCCCCAGAAGAGAGGACTTATGTAAAAAAAAAAAAAAAATCAAAATGATTCTACATTTTCCAAAAAATATAAATATTTTTCCATTTCTTTCAAAAATAGCAGATCTACAAGCTCGCAGCGTGGCACGAAGTGACGCGCTGTGAGCTTTTAGATCTGCAATTTTTGGATAGCCAACTTATACATGGATAAAGTGGTTAAAATTATTGTGATGCTACATTAAGTTAACTCCTTTAGCTGGGGACCCCCTGGAACCCCCCCAAGCCAAGGACCCCCCCTGGGGGACCCCACTTTGAGAACGTGAGCTTGTAGATTGGCTATTTTCAATTGTTGTATTATTTGACAATTTGGCCTATGTTTTACCAGTTTTAAGTATAGTTTGTACTTTTGCTGCAGTAATGGTCTTTTTTTCCCTTTAAAAAATAGTATTTTAGTATTTGAAAAGTCATCTGGGGACCCCCCCCAAATCATGCGGGTACCCCCTGGGGGTCCCGACCCACAGATTGAGAACCACTGGCATAAATTGTGTCCCATCACAGTGAAATTAGTTTGGGGTCAATTTGCTATTTACCAGGTTGCATATCCTACATAGCCTACTCCAAAATGTCTGATTCTGGTTATTGTTACAACCATGATGATTCTTGTGAATCCGGCAAGTTTCTTCAAGTAGTTCTTGGAATAATTTGTTTGGTATGTGCATGTTTTATTCTAAAATGGTGAAACTAAGCTATACAGCACTCGATTGTGCATTTGATTATGCGGGGGAACAATTAGCGCAATTTATTAATTCATTTTTAATTAAATAAAAACAGATGTGATTTTCACAGTTCTCATCCTTTTGCTTTCAGTCTCATCGGTGGATCTGACTACAAGCTGATCTACCGGCACTACGCCACGCTCTACTTTGTCTTCTGTGTGGACTCGTCTGAGAGCGAGCTAGGAATTCTAGACCTCATTCAGGTGAGCTGCCTGCAGTTATTGATCTGGAAATCATTTGTCTTTGTCATCTTATGTAGATATTGATATGTGTACTGTACGTATTGTTTACTAGGGAGTAGGGATGCAACGGTTTATATGAGACGTATATCGGTATCGTCCAATATTCAACCTTGTTTACTGCCATCTGTGTCTCTGCAGATCAGATGCCATTCACATGGATTAAAGTTCTCAGTGGCCACGTTTGATTTCAGTCATTTACATACCATAGAAGTCAGCATGTCATCTATGGAAGCATGCCATTCACCTAAAATAGGCCATCTGCAAGCTTTGCGCTGTGACATGTTGAGATAACTTGTGTCCAAGAGTTTTGCCCAAGGGTGGCACTAGAGCAGGGGTGGGCAACTTTGATGCAGGAGAGGGCCACTATATTTCCAC
This sequence comes from Gymnoscopelus microlampas, assembly GCF_963454915.1. NCBI lineage: Eukaryota > Metazoa > Chordata > Actinopteri > Myctophiformes > Myctophidae > Gymnoscopelus > Gymnoscopelus microlampas. The sequence continues at coordinate 56,068,798 of NC_139962.1, read as the reverse complement.
ACTCATTCCAGAGGGCCACATTGCATATACTGTTCCAAACGCGTCGCAGTGAGACGCGTTTTGAGCTTGTAGATCGGCTATTTTTGCTATTTTTGAATTGGAATCCTGATCTACAAGCTGGAATCCTGATCTACAAGCTCAAAACGCATCGCAGTGCGACGCATTTTAAGCTTGTAGAACTGCTTTTTTTGCTATTTTTGAATTGGAATCCTGATTGCATGTTTGCAATTGTAACAGCTGAAATCAATAATATATCAGTATTCTGATATTAAGCTGTGGGCCGCATTAGGTGAAGGTGGGGGCCGCATGTGGCCCCCGGGCCGCCAGTTGCCCATGTATGCAATAGAGGAAGGGCCAGGATACCAATAGCGTTCATCCTGGCTGAGAGTATCAAGTTTTATGACAATCCATATTCATGAAATATTGTCAGTGCAGTTTGACATTTTGGCCAGAGGATGGTGCTAGAGCAAAGGCCATTGTGTCACCAAAATAAATATGGGCCATGATACTCAAGGGAACATGAGGGTTAATTCTCAATAAAGATCTTATAACATTCTAGATCTAAGGTTCTAACTCCACCCCCCTCCAAGTCCACCAAAGGGGGGTGGAGTTAGCTCCAATAACCACATATTCCACAGTATTCATGTTGGCAAATAAGTTATTAATACTGGTGAAGCAGTCTGCAGCACTCAACAACCACCCTTAATACTTTATTTACAGAGCTCCCCCAGGGGTCTGTACCTGGTCTCCAACCTTTTTCCCCGCTTAATCACCTTGCCAATAATAGCCGATCTACAAGCTCACAATTCATCGCGCTCACAACGCGTTTCAAAGCATTTTTATACATTTGGAAACTTGTGAAATGGGACATTCTGCAAAATGAGTACTTTTACTTTCAGTACTTAAGTATATTTTAATGCGAATACTTTTGCACTTTTACTCAAGTACATTTTTGAATACCGAACTTTTATTTGTAACAGAGTACTTCTACGTTGTGGTATTGGTGCTTCTACTTAAGTACAAAATGTGAGTACCTCTTCCACCATGACCTGAAGAGAACGGACACTATCAATGACCCTTGAACTCTGACCTGATGCACTGTTGTGAAAACACATCTGCTGATATGTGTGTCAGTTATCAGGGAGGAGATTCTGAATCTAATCTCACACACCTAGTAATGTGTGCAAGGTTTACCTTTACGTCATTTCAAGGATGAACTTCGCTTTTGGGGCATAACGTAAACCTTGTATTTCCAAAAAAAACTTTACTTTTCAGGAAATGGGAACATTTGCTATCCAATGAAGTTATTATTTAGTAACAACACAAGCTCTTGTTGATATTTTTTTTCATTGGTCGACCGTGGTTCCCTATTTTGGGCATGTGAAATGTAAATGCGCACTTGTTTTAGGGGCATTAATTTATGTAAAAACATAAAAAAAGATGACATGACGATACAAGGTAGTCTGCCTGACGGCGATCATATCATTGTTGTTGGGACAGAAACCTCTTATCTCCATATTCTAACTTTATGTGTTTTTTCGTAAATGAATGCCCTAGTTGATCATCAAATAACATGAAAGTATCCAAAATAGCAGATTTACGAGCTCGGGGTTTGTCATTGTGGGCTAATCTGATCTGGAATGTGTGTAATTCTACCACAGTGAAGCCAAAGGTGAATTTCCTTGTGTTATAACGCATGATGATGAGTATGTTCTTATTCTCTTCCAGGTGTTTGTGGAAACTCTGGATAAATGCTTTGAAAATGTCTGCGAGTTGGACCTAATCTTCCACATGGACAAGGTGAGAGGAAATTGATGTTTGGATGTTTTTTTTTATGGGATACCTGTCATGAGCTGGCATCAAACTAAGCCTTAGGGGTAAATTGTGTCCTAGCCGTCCATATGAAGGCTACAGTACTTCCACGTCAGATGTACTGTAATAGGGGTCAAATGTCCCAGTTTTGGACATATGAGGTTTCCACCTGACAAAGACGATATTCAGGGGACACGCTACTCCGTCCCCATCTCTCTACAATACTGTGACCTAGATGTGTTGTTGGGAGGGGCTGAATCTGACGTGTGTACGCGCCATCTTGATTCAATTTCCCCGGCAGGAAATTGTTCTCACATGGCGCGGGGAGGATTAGAGAGCGGAGAGCAGAGTGGAAGTCAACACACTGACATTCACAGAGAGAACAGATACCCTGTGGTTCCTCTTCCACGGAGACACATGCACACATGGTTTTAACACAAATAAACTCTACCACATGGACAAAGTCCACCTTTACCACTACTGTACTGTAGGTGTGTTTTAGAGTGTAGCAGACAGGTGGACTGAAGTATTTATGTTTAAAGAGAGCATTTATTACTGCTAATCTTTAACCTATTAAGACCAGGTGTCATTTTTTGTATTTCTTTGGCTATAAAAAAATAGCAGATATACAAGCTTGTAGATCTGCTATTTTCTTTAGAAAAATCGTGAAAATGTGTGCAAATCTTTGAATGTATATATATATTTTTAAGCAAACATTTGTAACTCAAATCTTTGCTTATGGGGGTCCCTGGAACAACATCTTTTGAGAGGGCGGTCCGTGGCCAAATAGATATAATTTTAGGAGTTCCTTGACATGAAAAAGGTCTTAAGCACCACTGATTATAGCAACATACGTTTTTTCAGAAAACTGAGGATTTATGAGACATTTGTAGAATCCCACAGAAGCAAAGATTTGAGTTACAAATGTTCGCTTTAAAAATATATATATTCAAAGATTTGCACAAAGTTTCACGATTTTTCAAAAAATAATTTGCACACATTTTCAAGATTGTTCAAAAATAGCAGATCTACAAGCTTGTAGCGCGGCACTCGGTGCTGCGCTACAAGCTTGTATATCTGCTATTTTTGAATAGCCAAAGTGTAAAATAATGCTTTTTAGCTCAAATGAAAAAGTGACACAGATGAGGTTGAAATGGGTTAATAAAAATAACATACATTTTCAGGTGGGTTGTCAATTTCATCCAATCGTGAGAGAGTACCCATTTATCAGCTTCCATTTTGTGGTGTTCCAGTTTGTCATACCTTACATACAACATAACCAATTCCACTTGTTCATCGTGTATCATGACGAGTTCTCTGTCCTGATTGGATAAAACTGGTATCCTGTCCTGACCATGCTTTTACTGTTAAGTAGGTTTAATAAAGAGCTGGAGAGACGGGGGACCCCTGTTACTGAACAGACACACTATAATGATTACTATCAGAATATAGAGCTATGTAACACCAAAATATATAATTTACACCAATCGTTCCCAAACCTTTCAACCCCCCAAACTGGGGACCCCCCACCCTGACAAACACTTGGAATTGTAGGCATTACATTTAGTTTGACTCCACAGATAAACATTGTGAAAATAGCCGAACTACAAGCTCACAACGCCTCACACTGGTATGGGTACATCTGTAATTTACATCTAATCCATGTGTTTCTGGTGTGTTTCAGGTCCATTACATCCTGCAGGAGGTGGTGATGGGAGGCATGGTTCTGGAGACCAACATGAATGAGATCGTGGCCCAGGTGGAGCTGCAGAACCGCATGGAGAAGTCTGAGGTAGGCCCTGACACAATGCCATACTAAAGCGCAATACACACTCAGAAATTCTCCTGGTTTGGAAACTCTTCCCGAACTCATGGATTAAAGTTCTCAGCCGCCACGACTGATTTCAATCATTTGAATTCCATAGAAGTCAGCATGTCTTCTATGAAAGCGCGTCACCATAGACTTTAAAAAAGAATGGACAAAGCCACACCATTGGTTTCTACGGACGTAAATGAAGCTGATTGCTCAGGAATTTCAAATCCGCAATCTTTCTATATCGTGTCATATCCTGCGCAATGCAACCAGACCAATATTGGTTGGGTAGCTTGTCAATCAAGAGCGGGGGCAGGGAATGAATGCTATTGGTTGTGTAGCTTGTCAATCAAATCATCCGTCCTAGAGCATAGCCTACTTTATCGTCAATTTTAAAATAAATGGGACCATCATTTACCAAAACACATATCATGATGATTGAAAGAAGACTAGCGACTGGAAGCATAGTATTTATGACAATGTTTATTGAGGTAAGAAAATCAAGTCTAAAGTTCGTCAAAAACCCATCCACTTGCATTGAGACAAATTCTTTCTGACACCAGCAGGGGTAAAACAGCGAAACTACAGGCCATTCATATGAACTGTCACTTGAACTCACTTCCTATATAGACTCAATTTACAACTCTCAAGCTGGCCCATTGCGTGTCACGCAGCGAGAATAGGCTATCCGCAAGCGTACAACATTGTTGTTTAGGAAACAGCGTGTGTGTGTGTGTGTGTGTGTGTGTGTGTGTGTGTGTGTGTGTGTGTGTGTGTGTGTGTGTGTGTGTGTGTGTGTGTGTGTGTGTGTGTGTGTGTGTGTGTGTGTGTGTGTGTGTGGGGGTTCACAAATCCCATAAAAGGACACATTTTTTCAGTCGTGAGATTTTATTTAGCTTTAATCCACGAGAAGGCTAAAGGTGCTCAGGTCAAGCACTGTGTAAACAACTGTCATTCAAGATTAACCTAATTTGAGCACAGCCCCCTCTGCTCAACATAAATACCATCAAACTTCAAATAATTCATCAAACTATTTTTGGACAAAAGAGCTTCAAACTGCTGATGGTTGAATCAGTACAGCTCCACAAACAAACTCCTCTGTGATTGTCAAACATGCATCAGCAGCACACAAATAAATATGACCAAATTGAGCCTCATGAGTCATGTGACTGTGCTTATAAAAGACGGCAAATGACTTCACTTTGTCTTTTAGTTGACTGTGAAAAATCTCCTATAAAAGGTCCCTGATTGTCTCTCCTTCGCAGTTATGACATGTAATGAGATGAAGTGGGGCCCATGCTATAGGTGCTACTGCTAACGCACAGCAAGGTGTTTACTGCAGTGGTTCTCAAACTTTTTCATGTCTAGGAGCCCCAAAATGATTGATTATGTATTTGGCTGCGGACCCCCATCTCAAAAATATTTTGTGCCAGGGATTATTCAAAAATGGCAGATATACAAGCTCATAGCGCTGGTACCCCCCGAAGGACTCCTGGGGTCCCTCGGGGACTTGTTTCCATTGTGGTCCTATGTATTCAATTTATCAACATAACGTAGCATACAAAATGAACACAATAATACATGTCATCAACAAATACAAACACTATGTACAAAAGAGATGGGAGAATAACATTGACCTCCCCTTGTGGTCTCCTGATACTGTAAGTGTTTTTTTCAGGCCAATTTTGAAAGAAACCAGTGTTACGTAACCTTTAATGGATGGTGTCAGGGCATTCCACATGTTGGTGGCAGAGCAGTAGAATGAGAACTTTCCCATGTTTGTTCTATATGTGGGTGGTACCAGATCATGGTCGCTCCCTCTAGTGTTGTGGGTGTGGGTGTCACTCACTTTGGAGAAGTAGTTTGACATGTTTGAGGGTACTGAGGAGAGAGACAGCGGCTGCCAGGCACAGATAGATCACCTTATATTTAATATTATTATTATTATTAATACATTTTTGAACCCCCAAATGATCTGGCAGGCCAAATTGGCTGGTAGTTAGATATCCCTATGCTAGAGGAAGGCCCAAGGGGTCACCAACATCTTTTCATGATATCGTTGCTGTCGGGCACAAACCTCTTTTTTAATGTTTCTTTCCGTAAATTAATTCCCTACTTCGTCATACTGTACTGTCACACAAAAGTAGGAAAAATAGCCGATCTGCAACGTATTTTGTAGCTTGTAGATCTGCTATTGTTTTTTTTATTTGAATCCTGAAAAGTAACAAGTTGTACACCCGACGGAGCCGAGATGTTGTTTTGGGACCGCAGTGGTGGGTGGACAGGCTGACCCACATCCCCATCCTAAAAGAACAAAAACAACAACAATGGGACACAAGAAACATAAAAGTAAACCATAAAAGCCACAAACTGTTCCTAAAAATAACCCAGTATGGCTGCAGTCATCTTTACACCAAAGGCTTGTTTTCTTTTGCCAAGTAACCTGAAGGTGAATTGCAACCACATTCTCACTCACTACTGACTCAGTGGGTGAGGTGATAAATACGCTTTTGTATGAGAGGAGCCTCTGACCGCACAGCAGCAGTAAGAACTTAACATGTCATTGTTGTCGGGCAGAAACCTCCTATCTCCATGTTCAAACTTTTTGTGTTTTTTCGGAATATTATATATTTAGTGCCAAGTAAATAAAATAAAAATTGCCCAGAGTGAAAGGTACTTTTCTTTTATCTTACCTTTTTTAAGTGGTCACAGAATATTTATCTTTAGTATGATTGGGGGAAAAAAACATTTTCACCGCAACTTGCCTTTCACTTTCACATTGAAAACGGCATGTCTCCCCAAAATTGCAGCGGGAAAAAAGCAACTCGAGTTACAGCTGATTTACTGCAGACGCTAACCAGGAAGCAGATGGAGCATAAAATGTTGTGATCACCTGATCTCTAGATCTCTCTGCCTCGGAGCGCCATCTAGTGGTAAACACTGAAAACACAGTTTGGACGTATTTTCCGTCAATGGCACCCTGGGCAAATGAAGAATTGGACGGATTATACGCCAATGGCACAGAATGAGTTAACGCCCACTTGATCATGCCACGGCGTCACACAAAAGTATCAAAAGTAGCAGATCTACAAGCTCGCTTCGAGCTTGTAGATCTGTTACTTTTGCCATTTTTGAATCCTGCAAAATAACAGTTTTGGACATATGAGGTTTCCACCCGACAGACGATGTCACACGACCGCTACATTAACATGAATCTTTGTTAGTAGACTTTCATTCAGCCTTTCCAATATGATAATAATATCACAATTTTATATATTGCCTACCAGCACAGTATGTCCAAAACCGGTACTTTCCGGAAAAGAACCTTCCAAAGGACCCAAAGTAGTAATTAGTTAGCCACCAGCCCTTGTTAATACTTTTCATTGGTTTAATAATTATAAAAACCCACAGACAGACTAATAAATAAGTATTGAACTCGCCAACTCTTTTCCAGTAAATTTCCAATGATGCCACTCACATTAAATTCTTACTATGCTTACAATTATTACCTCAAGAAACCCACACGTGTAACAAAATCACAAAAGTAAAGTCCATGAATAATGTTATGTGGAATAAAGTGGGATGACACAGGAAAAAAGTATTGAACACACCCAAGAAAAAGCTGTATACCAAGGCAAAGGCACCGGCTGTAATTGTAAGTAGTTCTACCTCCTATCTGAGCGGTATTGTTGCTCATTATCAAAATGAAATATTCCACAATATTCAATATTCCACATACAATTATTAATGGACTTTACTTTTGTGGATTTTTTGAGTAATACCAATGACTGTAGAATTGTGAATAGCATCTTTGGAAATACAGTAAGTTGTCTGGGATAGAAAAAAAGTTGCATCATTCAATGCTTATTTTCGTGTGTGTGTGTGTGTGTGTGTGTGTGTGTGTGTGTGTGTGTGTGTGTGTGTGTGTGTGTGTGTGTGTGTGTGTGTGTGTGTGTGTGTGTGTGTGTGTGTGTGTGTGTGTGTGTGTGTGTGTGTGTGTGTGACGCTGTAGTATGAGCAAGTAGGCCGTTAATTTACGAAAAAAGGTTAAAATATGGAGATAAGAGGTTTCTGCCCGACAGCAACGAGATTTATATATCGTTGCTGTCCGGCAGAAACCAGCTAACTCCATTTTGACGCTCTTGCATTTTTTTCCCCATAAATCAGTGCTATTGAACACCCTTTACGTCTGTGTGTCGGTAAAAAAAAATGGAACCAATGAAAAGTATTAGAAAGCGCTTCTGACAAAAGCAGCTAACTCCATTGGATCCTGACTCCAGGCTCCACCCCCTTTTGACCTCCAACCTCATTGTGAGCTTGGAGGTCCATTCAGCTGTTCTTATCAATGATGAACAAAACCTCCTAACTCCACTTTTTGTTTTGTTTCTTTCATTTCCTGAAAAATGAACATTTTGGAGTTAGCTGGTTTCTGCCGGACAGCAGAGATATATAAAAGCTCACAAAGACACAACGATCAATTGATCAATAAAAGTGTCTCATACAGGTTATAATAATGTGCTTTTTTTCTCCTCTTCTTCTGGGTCTTCAGGGCGGTCTGTCTGCAGCCCCAGCGAGGGCCGTCTCCGCTGTGAAGAACATGAACCTTCCAGAGATGCCTCGTAACATCAGCCTGGGAGACCTCAATATCAAAGTGCCCAGCCTCTCCCCTTTCTGACCAGGGGGGCGGGGGTCCGGTGTGTCTCGGGGGGGGGGGCCTACCTGGGTGCATTCAGGGTATGGGGGGGGACATGGGAGCCAATTAGAGGGGGGAGGTTCTTGCTGTATATATATATTAGTGCTGGAAGGCTGAAATACTACTGAGATGATGTTCTGTCCTTAAATACAGACGGCAGTAACGATGTTATTTTTGTCGAATCTCCATTCTCATGATGTCACTGTACAGTAAGTGTTTCCCTGGGAAGCAAAAATAAGTATCGAATCAAAATGATCCAGCAGACAGTCTAAACCAGGGGTCTTCAACAGGGGGTCTGGGATTTCTAGGGGGTTCTAAGAGTTACTACAGGGGGTCCGCCAAATCTTTGTGTGATAAGATTTTTTGTTTTACATTAACCACTTGAACCCTCGCGTCCCTTTTCTGAGGAGAACTTTAGCCAAAAATAGCAGATCTACAAGCCCACAACGGCTCGCGCTGCGAGCCGTTGTGGGCTTGTAGATCGGCTATTTTCGGCAAGGAGGTTTGGAGTAGAGGGAAAAAAGAGCAGACCAAGTAAAAATGTGGTCTGAAATGTCAGGTTTTCTAAGTATTGACAGTTTAAGTGGTTAAATATCTGAAAATACAAATGAACATGAATCCAAAATACACTGATGACAAACAAGTCTATGAAGCCATCTATGAAATCTATGAAAATGTTTAACCTGCAACACAATTTTATACAATATGTTGTGGGTGGGGGTCCCTGCTTCATCTCTCTCTCAGCTGAGGGATCCTTGGCTGAAAAACGTTGAAGACCCCTGGTCTAAACGTCTAAAGAACTTTTTCTTGGTTTCATTCCTCTCGTCGTTACTGCTCTTTGTCTTTGCAGGACAAAGACACCTGGGCAGAGACCAGCCCAGGTGTGCTATTATTAGGTATTATAAATATGTTTTTAAGTTTGTTTTGGGTATGTATACTTTTGAACCACGACAGCTTACTTCTCTCAGCCGTGCATTCCGTCCCATGCTGCCATGTTTGTTGTTTGTTTGTTTTTAATTCCTATGGGAGATGAGCTGTGTGTATGTCAATTTTGAGTTCTGCTGTATGAAAGTTACAGGATTACTCCAGTTTTGGGATTTGCACAACGTTGTAAAGATTTATGCTGCAGCAGCATAAAAAAAAGAGTAATAATGTCCATGTGTTTTCCTTTATTTTGATGGCGTGTTTGCATTTTCTGTTAGCATTTCTGTAGTTGGGGTGTTTATGGCGGTCCATCATTAATCGATGATGACTTCATATCTCTGAGGGTGTATAGGGGTTTCCAGAGCATGCATATCGTTGTCTGCATTTCTCTTCATACCTCATGGAAGTTATATGCTCTTAAGTGTAGGGCTGCAACCAGCGATTCTTTCCACAGTGATAATCACCTATTTACCCATTTCATCCCACGGCCGGAGGAATTTCAGTTTTCAGCTTCACCCAGCTGAGTGCTGCCCACAAAGGAGCGTGGAGGGGTAGGGCTTAAGTGTCTTGCTCAGGGACGCTTCGACACATTGCTTAGATCTGGGAATTGAACCTGGGACCTCCGGCTTCCCAGACAGACCTCTCTAACCATTCAGCGATGACCGCTCCGATCCGATCTTGATTATTCGCTAATCAAAAAAGTAATCAATAGAATAATCGCTAATAAGATAACCGATAGTTGCAGCCCTGAATTAGATGATTTAAAAAATATATATATGGGATTTGAAATCAAAATGCTTTATGACCACATGTATAATAAAACCAATTGTAGAAAAAAATAAATCCTTGTTTTGTGATCAACTCAACTGAAAACCCAGAACGAATACAGTTCATTCAAATTAATATGAGTGAAATGCTCCCTTTTAAAACCAGTGCATTGTGCAGTGTTGGCTCTTTGTGGTATTTTCCAGCATCAATTATCAGACTTGTCTCTGAAACGTCATTTCTGTTATTATTTCCACTCAATCTGTTTTAACATTCCCTCCCTTTGTTTCTGGAAGGAATCCATGGAATGTAAAGATTCATCCTGACAAGTTTCCTGGCATACTGTATGTACACTGGCTTCATTATAGCTGTGCTATTTGTTTTCTCTTCAACTCATATTTAGGTATAGAGAAATCTGCCCGTTTAATGTTACTGTATGGTCTTTGTAGACAATACGATTTCAATTCAAACAAGCTTTATTGGCATGAGAACATACGTTTACATTGCCAAAGCAAAAACAAAAAAAATGGAAATTGTTATGTACAGTTGGAGGTGGTACAGCATTGTGTTAAACAGAACTATGTCACATTGCAACGTTATATACACGTTTTGGCAAGGGTATAAAGCTTTTTGAAACACATGGCAGCAATTTTTCAGGATTTTACAGTCACTTTTGGGACAATTAGCAGCCTTTTTCCCAAGACTATTTAAAATAGTATACAAAAAGCCAGGTGGTAGGGCATTCGATATTATGGTGGCATAATAGTAGAATTAATTCATCCCCATGTTTGTGCCAAATCTGGGGGAAATGAGATCAGTGGAGCTGATCTGGTGTTGTCTCGTGGGCGTTACTCACTCTTTTGAAGTAGGTAGACACTAGACAGGTACATGGGCACCACTGGTCCCTTGAGTATCTTGGAAACCCCTGTCCTAGTGGTTTAGTGCATTGAAAAGGGGATTACTTACCTACTCCTCTTCGTCCCCCATGGGACATAGGGCTTCAATGAGCGCTCTCCATTGCATTCGGTCCCTGGCAGCATGTTGCGGCTCTCTCCCCGTGACAGGTTCATCTGTTCCAGCTCTTGTGTCACAGTTCTGCGCCAGGTGGTTTTGGGCCTCCCAGGCTTTCTTTTCCCTGGTGCCGTCGACATTGTCGTGGTGGAGAGGCTTGGGTGCTTCTATGACCCTGAGGTTTAACCATACCAGACAGGCAGGTTTAACCATACCAGACAGGTCTTGGGTGAGGAGTGTGACGAAAGGCAGCGCACTGGCCCTCCAGGTTGGGGGTTGGGCGTGGCGCTAACAATGCCACCTTGTTACCGAAACTACAATGAACAATAGAAACCCTCATTCTCTGCCAATACTGACAATAAGCCTGCCCGACCTACTTATTTTAGTGTGCCATTCATTTTAGGAGGTGTCACTGAGAGGCAACATTACATAAATGAGCCATTCTTATAACAAGTTTCAATGGTCTATGGGTGCGTACTTAAATCACAAAAATAACTGCCTTCTTCAGGGTATATTGTACCCTGAAGAAGGCAGTTTCCTGCCGAAACGTTGGTTTGTTTGCTGTGCGTCCTATAATAGAATATTGGCACTTTGGCTACCAGTGTGTGCGGCCACCTTCTTGTCTCTTGAAGACCACTATTTTGTTTATTCTGCCGTTGGCCGGCACCACTATATTAAATACTTTGGTGTGCGTATGGCATTCTCGTACACAGTACTTAAATCACTGTCATTTTCAACAGGTCAGGGCAAGGCCATGTTTGATAGCTCTGAGAATCTCTAGTAAAAACAGCTCAACTGTCGGTAGCCAAATATGAATTAAGCCAAATGAAGAGAGGAAACTGCTAATTGAAATCAATAACAGTTTACAGTTTAGGCATTTAGCAGACGCTCTTAATCCAGAGCGATTTACAGTAAGCAAGGACACAAGATAATACAAATGCTTAAAAATAGTAATCTAATAATAAAGTGATACATAAGTAAACCAATAATCTAATAATACCACATACGTAAACCAAGCTATCATCAGCCTACATTGAAACTATGTAGGCTGATGATAGGTTACAAAGGGTTTATTCCATGAGATAAGTCTCTTAACAAGTGTTGAGATATAGTTTCTGAAGTTTACACAGCGAGTATATGTATTTAGTGCCCTGGTAGCTCAGTCGGTAGAGCACGCGCCTTTCAATCACGAGGTCATGGGTTTGACCCTGGCCACCACCATCTCAGCATATTGAATAGCACATCTCGGGTGTGGCTGTCACTCACGATGTGGTTCTGGAGGTGCAGGACCGAGGTGCAGAATGAACAGGCACAGGCACAGTAGTGAAATCGCAAGAGGTTTTTATTGCTCAAAAACCCACACTGGGAAAAATCATGACGGACTTACACAGGAATACACTAGAACATTTCAGAGACTTGGAATAAATATGTGACAAAACTAGCGTCGACAACTTACGAAGAACTGTATACACAGGGGCATGTACATAGGCAAGCACTAACTACTGTAGACACAGAGGAACTCAACAGACAATCAACACTGGGATCGGCTAGGGCAGTGGTTCTCAAACCTTTTCAGGCCAAGGGCACCCTAGCTGAGAGAGAGATGAAGCAGGGACCCCCACGACTACATATTGTATAAAATGATGTAAAAAAAAAACCTTTTCATAGATTTCATCATTGTTGTGTGAACTAATGTTTTTGTTTATTTCACTTAAACCCTCAATACTTGGTAATCTTGAGGGTTGGCTCTGTACTTGATCTGCTCTTTTCCCCCCCTCTACACCACCCTTTGCCGAAAATAGCTGATCTACAAGCACACAGCGCGAGGCGTTGTGAGCTTGTAGATCTGCTATTTTCGGCAAATGTTCCCCTCAGAATAGAGATTTTAGGGTTTAATGTTTGTGGTTAATGGTTAATGTAAAAAAAAAGAAGAAGAAAAAAGTTCCTATCACACAAAGATTTGGTGGCCCCCTGCAGTAACTCTGAGGACCAACCAGGGGTCCCGGACCCCCCGTTAAAGACCCCTGGGCTAGGGGACTAAGAGGACACTGGCAAATCAAAGGACTGGTTAGACAAGACATGGTACAGATAACTAATGGAAACAGGAAACACTATTAGGAACAAGACTGCAAAATAAGAAGCAATGGGGAATCAACACACTACCAGAATACAAGACTAATACAGAACAGGAAAATAAGTGAAAGTCCCAAAACTAATAAACATAGTCAAAGTCCAAGGGCTGAGGAATAGACCGTGACAGTGGCAAGTCATGCGGTAAGTGCTGGGAGCTGATGCGCTCCACCTCAGCAATACGTCTCCCACGGGTCTAGCTAGCGCATTGCGAAACGGGGATAGAGTCGACGAGTCCCCGTTTCTCTGGCTGATACCGATAATAAGCTGCTTCTCAGAACCTACTTACTTACAAGTATTTATGCATATTTGGTGATGAAGCAAGCAGTTCCTCCTCTTCACGGCATCATCCCAGGCGTCACAACCTTTTAGCCGTCACTCTTATCTGTTCTGTCTCCAAGCAATCGGTGTCACTGTGACTTCGATATGCACACAACAACGCAAGGCCACCCTGTGACCTTAATGTTGACACACATGGTAAGGAGGCCTGACAATAACAAGTCAAGCCACAAGACACCTATACTGTATTGTGAGTGCACACGGGAACTCGAACCATAATACTGACACATACACATGAGAAAGATCAGAATTAACTGATGAAATACATATTTATCAGATCTATCAATGTGACATAATGTCAGCAACACAACATAGAAGCAGTATTGGGAAAAAAAACTCTTGTCAAGAAACATTAATAGTCAGATTTCAGTAGCATATATATCGTCTCTTTCGGCCGGGTGGAAACCTCATGTGTCCAAAACTGTTACTTTTCTGGATCCAAATGAAAAGACGGCAAAAGTAGCAGATCTACAAGCTCACAACGTTTTTCTGGCTTGCGGATCTGCTACTTTTGCTCCTTTTGTGTGACGCTGTAGTATATATACTGTATGATCAAGTGGGTCAGGTACGTTAATTTACGGATACAAAACCCAACAAAAGTTAAAATACGGAGATAACAGGTTTCTGGCCGACAGCAACGATATATTCCAATTGTGTTACAGATGTCCTGCTTTGTGAATAAACCTGCTGTGGCTTTTCTTTCCCCTGGGTACACTACAGAATACCATGTTTCAGCAGGAAATTATGTAAATAAAGTATGTAAATGTTCTTTTTAAGACCGGCCAAGTCCCCGCTGTGTCATCCATCCTACAACTCCTGCCAACATCTGTTCTCTCAGATACTCAGTCTGGCCATTTATGGACCTCTGAATCTTTATGTAAGGTGTGTGCAGTGGTGGAAAAAGTACTCCTTTTTTTGTTTTTACTTAAATAAAAGTATCAATACTGCAATGTAGACACACTCTGTTACAAGTAAAAGTACCAGTATTAAAAATTTACTTGGGTGAAAGTATAACAGTATTGGCGTCAAACTGTACTAAAGTACCAAAAGTAAAGGTAAAAAAACTTTAGAAAATAGCAGATCTACAAGCTCTACGGCTATTTTAAAATGATCAAAGTACATTATATATGGCTGAAGTAGTTAATGTATGTTTTGTAATAATAATCAGAATCTACAAATTAACTAGTACTAGTAACTAAAGTTTTCAAATAATTGTAGTGGAGTAGAAAGGACAATATTTGCCTCTGAGACACAGTGAAGTAGGCTAGAAGTAAAAGTATCGAAAATTGGAAATACGAGTAAAAAATACCTCAGAATTGAACTTAAGTACAGTACTTGAGTAAATGTACTTCACCACTGTTAGTGGACACACAGTAATGACACGGAACAAATGTTATTCTCCTCTGGTTGGGGGGGGTTCCCTCCAAAACCATCAGACTTTAATGGGCAGAAATGAGCGTCAAAGTGTCAAAGACATTCCTTGGTCATTTATAACTTAATAAATTGACTGGACAAAGTTTTTAGAATTGAGTTTGATATACTATACATTTGTACTTATAAGAGTACAAAGACTTGAAACAGACCTGTGTCACGAGTTATTGGAAAGCTTATATAAACACGGTAATAAGCTTTACAATCCTCACTTATACATTCTTTTCCTTTGAGACAGAATGTTCTGAAAGCTGAGAGGGAGAAAGACCATAGGAAACTAAGAGGGAGAGTGCTTAACGTGTTTAAAATACAAATTTACATTGATCTTGACTATGGTTGGCTATATGGTATATCATGCAATTTGTGTCACAAAAATATATCTTAAGTATCATAGATGACAGTCAAAAAGTGCCCAGACATTCACCCATGCAATGTGAAAAAGGACAACCAAAAATAATGACACTGTCATTTTTGGATTTGTGGCCATATTATCAACTTTTCTCCTCTCTTTGACCAGTGGTTCTTAACTGGTTTCACACCGATGGGATGTGGACTTGGCCTTGACCATGGGACCACAATATCAAGTAAGTCACCGTATAGTCAGTTCCTCTCTTTGTCCTTGAGTCTTGAGTCAGTGTCAGACCCACCTTGGGGACGTAAAAAGCCGTGTACAATGAAGAGAAACAGACTAAACCCTCCTTATAAGCAAAACAAATGGAACACAATAAGTGAGCAGGACTCCTTGTGGTGTCGGCTGGTGTTTGGTCATGCTTTGTTGTCCTGTAACATTGTATTAGCAAATGTTGTGTCAGCGATGGGACTGACCTCAGGCCTGAGTCACTTGGCCACCACCGGTCAAGCTGGTCACTCCCTGTGAAGCCCTGTTACTGTACTGTCATATTTAATGTGTAGGTGTCTGTCTGTCTGTCTCTCTATCTGACCGACATGATCCTTCTGTACATTCTGTACCATTAAGCATCTTCTCCCATGTGAGCTCTCCCTTCACTCACAATGAGTTCACTGCTGTGTTGATACAGCCACATTCTTTCAATGACCTCTAAAACACACGCACACACACACACACACACACGCACACACATGCGCACGCACACACACTCCCCCATCCACCCCTCCTACAGCTGAAGTTCAAGGAAGGTTTAATTTTGTGTGAAATAGAGAGGATTTGTATTCGTCACTCCCCATGTCACATCCTTCACTCATCCACTGCTCCCTCCCTCCCTCCCTCCCTTCCTCCCTCCATCGGGAGGAGAAACCTGCGGTAGCCCCACCACCACCACTCTCCTCCTCCGCCCTTCATCTCCCTCTCTCTCCCCGCCCTCCCTCCCTGCTTAGCAGATGGAAAACTGTGTGTTTCACATCAGCTGGGATCATTACAGGGCTCCGAACCTGAGCCGGCTCTGCTCCACACACACACACACACACACACACACACACACACACACACACACACACACACACACACACACACACACACACACACACACACACACACACACACACACACACACACACACACACACACTCATACACACACGCCTCTCACTCACACACACGCCTTTGTACGAACCACTGCATTGGACTTCCATCTCCAAAGACTCGGTATGTACACTTTCCTGTCTTTGTGAATTAAAAAAAAGAAAAGAGTTTGCCACGGGGGAGAATGAAAAAGAAAGCCACCTCATCACAGGAAAAGTTGAAGTAGAGCTGGAGACATAAGTATGTAGACGTTTAGGGTTTATAACCCCTTTTTAGGCTAACTATGGAAAATATAACAGTTACCAAGTTATAGGCTTTCCATAATTATTGCTTGTGTTGATGTGTTACTGTATGTCCACTGTGGGAATTCTATATATGCGGTAGAGTATATGAATTGGAGCCTCACTGCCGAGTTGCATGCTTCTTTTTGTTGTGCAGTTTGTGGTTTCCTGCTGAGTTGATTTGAGTCAGTCAGCTAGCTTTTAAAGGTTTGGTATGTTGAGTGGGTCATTTTACGTTTGTTTGTTTGTTGTTTTGTTTTACCGTGAAAGGGACAATGGCATCACTGGCAAGTTGCATGACTCAAGTTGAAGGACATCCTGATGTACAAGGATGATGTACTTGATGTGACATCTGCAGAGGTTTAAGGTATGTCGTCTTTTTCCTGTTATGCCATTTGGTACCTCTAACAATGTGATTTTAGTGTGGAAAAGTAACAAGCATTGTCATCCAGTTGCATACCTCTCCTTTATTTGGCATTCAATCAGAGTGGAACTGATGTGTGCCAGACAGACTGCTGCTGCAAAAGGTTCAGTGTGTAACCATTCCCTGAGTATTACTTGATGTGAGTGCCAGTGGTGGAAAGTAACTAAGTACATTTACTCAAGTACTGTACTTAAGTACACTTTTGAGGTAGTTTTACTTTACCGGAGTATTTACAATTTTCTGTATTTTATACTTCCACTCTGTTACATTTCAGAGGAAAATATTGTACTTTTTACTCGACTACAGTTATTTGAAAACTTTAGTTTCTAGTTACCGGTACTTTGATTTTGATTATTATTACAAAACATAGATTACCACTTCAGCCTTAATCTACGAGCCCACAACATGTCACATCGCGACACATTGTGGGCTTGTAGATCTGCTATTTTCAAAAGATTTGCATGCATTTTGAAAACTTGTGAAATGGGACATTCTGCAGCACAATAACTACTTTTGGTACTTTAAGTACATTTTGATGCCAATACGTTTGTACTTTTACTTAAGTACATTTCTAATACCGAACTTTTACTTGTAACAGACACTCTTTAAATGTTGTGGTATTGAGACTTTTACTTTAAGTGAAACATTTAAGTACTTCTTCCATCACTGCTTGATGTGAGTCAGTCAGTCAGTCAGTCAGCCAGCCAGCCAGCCAGTCAGTCAGCTGCAGATGAGTGATAACTAACTGCAGGAAGTGAAACTTCCCTTCTATTTGATCAGGAGTGTATCCTCATTACTTGCCAAGACACATGCCTCATGCCTCAAGCCAAACAAACGGTTAAAAACAGGACAAACAAAAACATTATTAGCCTAAGACAGAACATCACATACAACACCAGAAATTGTGTTTATCTGATTACTTGCCAAGTGTGTGGATTACAGTATGTAGGAGAGACAGGCAACTCCATAGCAATTAGAATAAGCCAACACAGGTACACCATTAATAATGAAAAAGATACCCATTTATTAATTGTTCAACACTTTATGACACATGGGATTGATGCCATAAAAGTATGCGGCTTGGAATTCAATGACTGCTGGACAATTGGACAGAGAAGATTCCATGAAAAAGAATGGATTACAAGACTTAGCACAAAATATCCAGGAGGCCTAAACTTCTAAACTGCCCAAAAAAACTGAAACTATCCACATATTCTTACTAAACTAAACAATAGAGTTGATCACCTACCTCAACCACAGAGTTGAGGGGGAGATCTCATTGTTGAGCTAATGAGAATATCAATGAAGGCACATTGATACCAAGAGCCATCAACATTTGGACCATCAACAGGGAGCTAATTGTCTTCCAAATTGGAGGTGTGAACATCAGAACTGTGAATATGCTAACTAGTTTCCAAAACTGTATCCCTTCAGTATCTACCCCATAGTCCTAAAATATAGTGTAAACACATCCTTAAATGGAATTAGGAAATAGTTTCAATCCGAGGGTATGCGGTTACCCTGACTCAGAGATTAGACGCCTCTGCCCTGCACAGTCTAATAGAAAGCACAAAGCTTTTAAAAAAATAAGTCTGCCTCATCCAGGCAGTTGGCCAGGAGCCACTTTGAGTGGTAGTTGGGATAAACGCAGTCAGTGGAGCAAACGCAGTCCGCACCAAAAATATTTACGATTCTGTCCCTATCGGTACATAACTCAGACGGCGCTGAGTCGACTAACAGCCCTTCGGCTGGTCGACGCGGGCACTCGCGCCTGGAGGCGCTCGGGCGCGTCTCCTCAGCCTCAAGGTCTGCTGAGTCGGCGCGCCTCCGTCATGGCCTATAACTTATAAATATAAATTATAGTGAAAACACATCCTTAAATGGAATTAAGAAATGGTTTTACCTTTAGTCTAGGTAAACTTAATTAATTGCAAAACATGACACCCCTTATTCAAAACAGATGGCGAATGCATTCTTCTCTTTATAGGGCCTACACAGGTAATAAAATTGCCTGTGAGACCTTTATGAATTGAACCTCACAGTCAAAAGTCAGTCAGCCAGCCAGCCAGTCAGTCAGCTGCAGATGAGTGATAACTAACTGCAGGAAGTGAAACTTCCCTTCTATTTGATCAGGAGTGTATCCTCATTACTTGCCAAGACACATGCCTCATGTTGGAGTTCCTTTTTCCCCTCTGAGCAGTGTTTTTGATCAGTTGTTTTCCTTTATTGACATTCAGCAAAACATAAATGAATAACATTGTCAGTGTCCATAAGGGAAACATAATGGTGTTATGATTCTACGGTATCTAAGGCGTGACCTGCTTAACCGTATCTGTACATGTACTGATTCTCTGTCATCTGCTTGTACAGATGCTTGAGATGTCATGGTCACTGATTTATCACAGTATGATACGACATGCAGCTGTTGAAGAACAACCTTGTCGACATAGTAAAAACATCATGATCCACTCAATCCTTATCTGTTTCAATGGTGCATCATGATTCACTACATAAAGGCTGAACAGATCATAACAAAATGGTTACAAAAAGGAAGAAAGGAAAGGGGAAAAAGAGAGAAAATTACACAAAAACAGCCATCCCACTTAAAATCCCTGCCACAAACGTTCCCTGGGATCCAGGCCACACTACCTGACAGGCAATAATTCTAAAATGCATTGGTCAACCCGTTAAAACAAGGAGGGGGGGGGGGGTCCGCTGGGGGGGTCCGCTGCCAAATACATATCATTTTGGGGGTCCTTTACATGAAAAAGTTTGAGCACCACTAATATAACAAGTTTTTCAAGAAACTGTTAGGATTTAGAAAACATTTTTAGAATCGGCCTCAGGTCTTAATGGGTTAACAAGAGACTGAATTCCACATCTCTATCATTGACTCCTTCACCCCCCTTGTGTGCATGCCTGTAAATTTGATGTGTGGGTGTGGGTGCGAGAACATTTTTGACATGGTACACCAAGGCCTGGAGCACCATGGCAACACCATGGCACTGACCATAAAAAAAGGTCTTTCTTGTGCAATCGAAGGCCTTCAGTTACATTGTAACGAAAGAACTGTGGCTTGAGAATTTCAGATTTTGGGCACTATCTGAGATTCAAGCAGCCTCCTTACATTGTTTTAGAACAGCCTGGATTTGATGGAGCCTGTCTTATCGCTATATTATGCACTAGTTTCATCATGTGGCCCCTATTCATATGGAGTGTCTTTATAATAGGCTATATATATACAGCAGCCATATTGGAAGGAAATTGGGCCTCTTCCTTACTTCCTTCACAGGTGTTACCAATGATACTAATGAAGGCTCTGTTCCATTTCGTGTAGCACAGTGGTTCTCAAACTTTTTAATTTAAAGGACCCCCATAACTCTGAGAGTGTACAAATGGAACCAAATGGACCTGTTACACACCCGTATAAGGGGCCATTTGGAACCCCCTCATTGATTGATTGATTGATTGTTTGATTTACTTTATTTAGTAAGACATGAGAACAACAGTACATGGAAGTACAAATTCACAATACAAGGTCTACTAAACTGGAAGACTCATTAAGCACTGAGCTTGTTTAAGATGAGATCCCCATGCACACAAATCATGATGACATATAAGAGACAGACAGATATACACACACTACTATACAGAACGTCATACAATCAGCTTACAGGTTACTGGTATGAAGAGTGAAAAATATGTACAAGAGAAGAAAAAAATGGGGAGGGGGGGTTGGGGGGGGGGTAGGTTAAGACTTAGACAGGGTCCATTTTCGAATTGCAGCCTCCTGAAGGTGTATCTTTAGGGCAGTTTTGAAAGTGAGTAGGGTTTTACACTCCTTTACTCCTTTTGGTAAGGCATTCCACATGTTTGATGAATAGCATGAGAACGAGTTCATTCCCTTTGTTGAGCCAAATCTGGGTTGAACATGATTCGTGGAGCTGCCTCTGGTGTTATGATCATGGACTTCGTTAACGTTCTGGAAGTATTTTGACAAATACAGGGGGATCCCAATGTTGTGGTGTATCTTAAAGACCAGGCCCATATAAGTTGCTGTACTCAACCCTGAGCCATCCAATCCTAGCAATAATGAGCAGGGGTTAGATGGGTTTTGTGATTGAGGCCAAGAAGTAGCCTTACTAGTTTGTTTTGGGATGTTTGGAGCCTTGTTTTTAAGGCCTTGGTGGTGTTGTGATACCATGAGGAGCATGCATAATCGTAATAACCTTGTATGAGGGCCCCTGCAAGAATCTTCAGAGTACTCTTACTGACTAGACAGCCAATCCTATACAAAAAGCGTGTTCTTTGGTTGACCTTTTTGAGGAACCAAATCAAGGAACCATGAGGGGCCCTGGACCACACTTTGAGACCCACTGGTGTTTCCAGTGAGCCAACATGCACAACATCAGCCCCCTCACTCTGTTTGACCCTGAATGGAACGGAGCCTTAATTAGTATAATTGGTAACACCTGTTAAGGAAGTAAGAAGAGGCCCAATTTCTTTCCAATATGGCTGCTGTGCATAGAGCCTCTGTATGGCAGGGGTCGGGAAGTAAGTTTGACCTCGGGCCTAAGCCATTAGATCACCATTTCCCAATCAGTGGGTCGGGACCAAATTGTGGGTCGCTCGCGGATCCATTTTTGTGGGTCGCGAGTGAATAAAACTTAAAGGTGTGTGGTGTAACTACAGATAGAAATGTGTGTGTAATCAAATGTTACAGGTGCAGATAGAAATGCTTGTGCAATGATTTTGTTCAGGTCCCATTTTATGTGGCACTTTGAGGATACATTATTTATTTAATCAAAAAAATTCAAGAATAAATTTGTATTTGGAGACAGTCAGTCATACTATTTTTTTTCATGGTTCAAGGTCTCTTCTTAGAACAGAGAGAAACAGTGTCTTTGTCGAAGGCATGTGTTGAAACACAGTTTGGGTTTGTTGACTCTAAAGAGGAATGTTGACAGTGAAAACATTCATAGAAGAATGGAAAGAGAACTATATGTCCATCCTACCCGGTTTCATCATTTGCGGGGCCAGATATGGCGGGCTACTTCTGGCCCACGGGCCACCGCCTGTTGCCTACCACTGCTGTATGGTAAACATGAATGCACCTATTAAACTACAGTGTATGAAATTGAGAAACCCGCTATAGGGACATGTACTGTACAATGCATGGGTAAATCACCAGGCCCAGATGGAATTCCACCCGAGTGACCCAGCAAAGTGTGCTAGTAATAGGCTCTCACTCCTAAATGCAGACTCAGAGATTTTTGCCTGGGTGGGGTGTTTGTGATTCAAGTAACTAATGTCATGGATGTCAATTGTTAATTGTAGCTAAATAAATAGACAATGGTGCTGGAGCCTCCCGTTAAAACATCCATCTTCCTCTACATCCTCTACATAGTTTAGGTGTCTCAGTTTGCCAACTGCAAATGTTTGCTATGTACTGATCAACTTTTTTATAACATTGGACTATGAACAACATTGCTGCCTGCATTAAATTTAGCATACACTATGGGTAAACCAGTTACCCAGCTGGGCTGGGTAAAGGCTTTGTGTGCACTGTTTACATTCACATCTGTGCATGTGATTCCAAAGAGTTAGAGAAGCAACATCACTGCCAATTTGGAGGGTTGTCAGAGCTAAGCCTGGAGCATGCAGTCCCTCCTGAGAGGAAATGTCCCTTGTAGCATGTTGGCAATAAATGATGATGGACTAGACCAGGGGTATAGGCAACACGGGTGCCAACATTGGCACAGGGCAGGGTGATCACTGGCACACTGGCACAAGTGTGAGAGATAGGCTTTTTATATTAAACTTTCAAAAACAGTTTAGTCAGTTGAATTAAGTCCCCTTGCATATGCATACAGTACATATATAGTCTGACTGGGGAGGGAGATAGGTGGGTTATTGCTCTTGAGTCTAATGATCATTACATCCTGATGTGAAAGAAAATATTTCTAAAGAAGAATAAATAACATAAAGGTTATGTATATGGACAATCAAAATCAGTTGGAAATATTCAACTTTGATGTGGCGTCACAATAAAATGTAATGTTGACATGGCATGGCACTGGGACGATAACACAGCATTTCATGTAAAAAAAAAAAAACTAGTGTTGATTTTGACAGCAAATTTTGATTTAGTTTTAGTCATAGTCTTTTGAATAAAATGTAATTTGAGTTTTAGTTATATTTTAGTCATCTGGAAAGTTTTTGTTTTTGTATAGTTTTAGTCGACTAAATATCATAAGATAGTCGACTAAATCTACAGTTGATTTAGTCGACTAGAAAGCATTTTGGCGGTGCGTTGATGGCGTCGTAATGGCAAATTGTACACTTGATTGCATGCTGAAAATAGCCGATCTACACGCGTTGTGAGCTTGTAGATCTGCTATTTTCAGAGCGCAACACCCCAGCGCAACCAAACATAAAATGACTTGTCTTTTAGTTCTACTGGATCTCTTCTCCACTATAGTCCCTCCCTAACATTTTAGTCTAGTTTTTATTTGTTGACGAAATTGTCAATATATTTAGTCATAGTTGTAGTCATCGTAGCTTAGTTTTTATTTCGTTTTTATTACATTTTTGTCATAGTTTTAGTCGACAAAATCAACACTGGCCGACCCCTGGACAACACCTGGATGTGCTGATGTTAGTATAGCCTCGGTCCCAGCCTTTACTCATCTCCGAGGATAAGAGCCTGGTCACCCGACCTGATGCAGAGAGAGAGCGTCTATAGGGGCACGACTTCCGTCGCATGTATTTTTGTAATTTTCCTTGGGCGGTACTTCCGTCAAATTCCAGTACAGTCTTTAGACACTCAACCGGCTAGGTCTTGCCCAGCGTGATGTTAGTGTAATGACAGCCATTTAACCCATTCCACATGAAGGTATATCACCGTGAGACCAGTGATGGAAGAAGTACTCAATAATGCAATGTAGAAACACTTACTTGAGTAAAAGTACAAAAGTATTGGCATCAAAAAGAACCAAAAGTAAAAAAAATACCTATTATCCAGAAGGTCCCATTTCCCAAGTTTTCAAATGTATGAAATGAATAAAAATCATTTGAAAATAGCAGATCTACAAGCTCAAAATGTGACACTTTGTGACGAGTTGTGAGCTTATAGATCGGCTATTTTCAAATAATTATAATGGAGTAAAAGCACAATATTTGCCTCTGAGATGTAGTGGAGTAGAAGTAAAATTATTGAAAATTGGAATTACTCCAGTAAAGTAAAAACACCTCAAAAGTGTACTTACATGTAAGTAGAGTACATGTACTTAGTTACTTTCCACCACTGGTACAAGTTGTTGAATGAATGCAAGTTGGCAGAAATGTATTCTCCATCTGTTGCTAACCATCCCCCAACTTATTTTATTTACTTATTTCTTCTGGAGAGACATTTCTCAGAACGTGTGTGTGTGTGTGTGTGTGTGTGTGTGTGTGTGTGTGTGTGTGTGTGTGTGTGTGTGTGTGTGTGTGTGTGTGTGTGTGTGTGTGTGTGTGTGTGTGTGTGTGTGACCGATCCATGGCTGTGTGCTTTCTGTATAGTTGCCTGGGAAAGGGATGCGGTTTAGTCCGATTTATTTTGGTTACAGTAGGCCTACATCAGTTCATCCTGGACACACCAGGTGTTATTGCTTAGAAACAGGGGTCTTCAACGTTTTTCCAGGCCAAGGACCCCCTAGCTGAGAGTGAGCGATGAAGCTGGGACCCCCACTACATGTTGTATAAGATGGCTTGGAGATTAAACTTTTTCATAGATTGGACAACGCTGGACAGCGCTCCACATGTCCTAGACTCTTCTCCCTCTTCCTCTCCTCTCCTGGGAGAGAAAGTCTGTCTGTCTGTCTGTCTGTCTGTCTCTCCCATCAATCTCTCTCATTACAGTAACTCAGTATTTTTGCTATCTTCCTGATTCCTTTACCTCTCTCCTACATCGTACCCCTTCATTTTCCCCCTTACTGTCCATCCCCTCCCCCTCAAATCTTTCACTCTCCTCCCACTCCTTTCTCTCCCTTTGCTCTCATACGTTTGCCGCCATCTTTTCCTCCTACCTGTTATCCTTTCTCTCTTCTATCTTTCTTTACTCTCCTCTCACCCCTCTCCCCTCCATATGTGTTAACGCATGTCAACCAGTAAAGTAGAAATACCTCCACAATAGTATTGATTTTGACTGCAAATTTTGATTCAGTTTTAGTCTCTGGAATAAAATTCCATTTAGTTTTGGGCATGTTTTAGTCATCTGAAATGTTTTAGTGTTAGTCTAGTTTTAGTCGACTAAATACCATAAGATTATAGTCAACTAAATCTACAGTTGATTTAGTCGACTAAAATGTATTTTGGCGGTGCCTTGATGGCGTCGTAATGGTTGATTTTGCACTTGGTTGCATGCTGAAAATAGCCGATCTACAAGCTCACAACGCTTCGCAGCGCGACACGTTGTGAGCTTGTAGATCTGCTATTTTCAGAGCGCAACACATGAGAGCAACCAAACATAAAATGACTTGTCTTTTAGTTCTAATGCAGGGGTCGGCAACAGGCGGCCCACGGGCCGAAATTGGCCCCCCAGAAATAATATCTGGCCCGTGAGATAATTTTGAGAATAAAAAAAAAAAAAAAAAAAAAAAAAAAAATGTTTTTTTAGAAAAATATTTTTTGATTTTTTTTTGGGGGGGAGGGATTTTATTTTTATACAGTATCAGACCGATAGTCTCACATATAGGCCGCTATTATATCTATTATATCCAAATACAGAAAGATACAGTATGAATGATTTACTGAAAAGTGTTATAAAAAAAGTATTAAAAATTAATGTTAAAATAATTATAAATACTTATTTCATAGAACCTGAACCCACTTTTGAAATCATGCACTCATAAACACGATGCATTTTAAAGGATTTATAACATTTTATAGCTAGATTAGAGGAAAATGGAGAAAAAAAATCACCAGAAAAATCGCCTGTGCTGATATTTAAACCGGAAAAAATGTTGATTTATATTGGTCAAACAGAACCGAATTAGACCCAAATTAGACCCGAATTAGACCGAGTTAGACCCGAATTAGACCCGAAAAATTTTGCACGCGCGCTGCGGGGAGGCCCGGCCCGCGATGGAATGTCTGGGAGTGATATTGGCCCTAGGCTTATCTCAGTTGCCTACCCCTGTTCTAATGGATCTCTTCTCCCCTAGTCCCTGTCTAACATTTTAGTCTAGTTTTTATTCGTTTAAGAAATTGTCAATATATTTAGTCTTAGTTTTAGTCATCATAGCTTAGTTTATGTTTAGTTTTTATTTAGTTTTCGTCAGTGAAAAAAGTTAGTCGATGAACATTTTTCGGCATAGTTTTAGTCGACACTGAGCATGCTCAGTGTCTCCACAAGAGCATCGAAATCGCTAGTATAATCACTTTTATCAGTGGCATATGGATACTGGATCAGGAGCGGTGCGATGCGTTGGGGAGCGCGGAAGTCATTACTCCTGTTCTCTACTCCCAGTTTGACCGTTACTGCGTTCTTGGCTCCGCATGGTCCATTAATATGTCACTCTTATTCCTGGAACCGCTCCACATCCATCGGGCGTGGGATACTTTTCTCCCTGGAAAAGACAAAGAACTGACACTGTTTTCTGTGTGTTTTAAAGAGCATGGATCATGATTATTGTCTTTTTTATGGCGTGGCTCTGCAGCCATAGAAGAGTTTTATTTATTTATTATTATTTAATTATTATAACCAGGGTTTCTCAACTATTTTCTTGTCATGAACCCCCAAATTAATATGCATTCATCCCATAACCCCCATCTGAAAATGTTTTGTGCCATGGAGCCCCGTACCAGCTTGGTGTTAGTTTAAAAAATATTCCAAATATTCCACATTTCATTTCAAGATTTTTTGGAAAATAACCGATCTACAAGCTCACACCGCGTCACATTGCGACGAGGTGTGATGTATACAGTATGTTTAAAGTGCTCATGTGGCCTATATAGTCACTTCTTTTTGGCTTGTTTTCCTAGACCTGGTTGCTTATTTCTCTCGCAAAATCTGGCAACACTATACAGGCATAGCCACATCAAGTCTGAGGTCATGCCGTTCCCATGTGGATTCAGACATTCCACAATTCGTATTGTCTTATCTTTAGTGAACCATAAATGGTTCTGAATGACTTTATGATCTATATCAGCACTAGCAAACCGTTTTGCCAGATAGGAGGAAACACATTGAATTGATTTGAAGCCATTTGTGTCAACAATACACATGTTCTGCTTTTTGAAGATCAAGGTACTGTATAGGGCCGAGCCAAAGGGCAAAGAAAGGTCATCAGAATTCATGACACGGAGGGGCATACAGTACCAGTAGCTGACAGTGTTGCCAGATTCTGTGGGAGAAACAAGCAACCAGGTCTAGGAAAACCAGCCCAAAAGAAGCGACTATGGGCCACAATGTGCACTTTAACATATACATCAGCTATTTGAAAATAGCAGATCTACAAGCTCACAACGCGATGCGACGCGTTGTGAGCTTGTAGATCGGCTATTTTCAAATAAAGTCTTGTGGGGAAATTATAATAAGCAGATCTGGCAACCCTGGTAGCTGACTGGATAATGCACAGACCCAATGTTCATTTATACACTAAAACTGCCTACAAATATGAATTGCTATAGAGTACCGAAGTCCTGACGTCACTCCCACTACCAGCAAATCTTAGATCAGGTCATATAAGAACTGTGTTACAAAAATAAACATACCGTCTGTGCTTGGAGAATTCGAATCAGAATCTTTGGATAAATTAGTACTTTTTCACTGTCGGTTAATGCTTCATATCCATATGAGTAAAATCGCTGGGCTGGTTTGTTCATTTCTGGAACATTGTTCTTATATGACACGATTCAAGATTCCCTCCTATGGCAATTCCTATACAAAGAACAACGCAGTGACCCAGGGCTATAGCGCCCTCTAGCGGCAGTGGTATCGGTTTTCGGTGCTATTGATATCTGCCTCTGCACTGTAATACTTTTGTCAGGACAGGAGAAGCTCCATTTCATTACTTCGGTTTGGCTTTGTAGGACAGACTGGCTGGCAGTGGTGGAAAAAGTACTCAAATGTTTTACTTAAGTAAAAGTACCAATACTGCAAAATAGAAATAATCTGTTACAAGTAAAAGTCTAGAATAAAAAAAATCCTTGAGTAAAAGTACAAAAGTATAGGCAATTTTGGCATCAAAATGGACTTAAAGTACCAAAAGTAAAAGTACCAAAAGGTTTGAAAATACTTTCAAACAGCCCATGTATAAAATAGGGCTAAAGTGGTTAATGTATGTTTCATAATATCATAATTTATATCTGAAAAGTAACTAGTAACTAAAGTTTTCAAATAATTGTAGTGGAGTAAATGTACAATATTTGCGTCTGAGATGTAGCGGAGTAGAAGTAAAAGTATAGACACTGGGAAATACTCCAGTAAAGTTCTCCCGTCAGTTGAGCCCACGTACTTACATTCAGCTCACAGATTAAGTAGAGTTATTATTACACCAACAACACAAGATTGATTTATTCCGCAGTGTAAACAGTTTATTGTCTGAGAATGGATGAACCCTGGGACGACTGTTCTTTTACAGCACATTCATGCCAATAATCACTGTCCATAAACATAGTTGTGCTTCATTAATCCTTTCAGATAAACAGTTCTTGATTGACAATGTGTGTGGTCAATACGCTAGCCAGCATTCAATCCGGGAAAGCAGCTGTATCATTTTTTTCAGCTATATATATGTAGAGCACATTGGTTCTCAAAGTGGGGTCCTGGGGGGGGGTTCCAGGGGGTCCCCTGGAGATAATATACAAGCTCATAGCTTGTCGCTTGTAGATCTGCTCTTTTTTTCTTAATTGTAAAAAAAAAAATCTAATCTTTGAGTATAAATTATATATATATTTTTTTGATGCGAACATTTTTAACTCAAATCTTTGCTTCTGGGGGTCCCTGGAACATGTTTTGAGATGGCGGGTCCGTGGCTAAAATGGTAACGCCAGGTTAGGTCCAATCTGGTGCATATGCTAATGTACCATGGGGCTATATCATGAGTTATTGCTTATAATGGACTCCTTATAGAATGTATTTTGTGAGTGAAGTGTCCCTTTAACGTGCACAGTGTTGTGCTGGTAATGGTTACAGAAGAGCTGTGATAGTGAAGTTCACAGATAGTGGTTCCTGTACGGTACGGATAGAAGGCCACAGGTTCATATTCCTCACGTTTATGACCCACACGTGTGAGTGATTACACACAAACCCCAAGGCTTTTCACACAGTGATCGTTGTCCTGTGTCAGAATGACGTCTTCCTAAGTCTGCCACACCAGTGGTTCTCAAACTTTTTCATGTCAAGGACCCCCAAAATGTATGTATGTACTGTATGTATTTGGCTGCAGACACGCATCTCAATGTATTTTGTGCCAGGAATCTCCAGAAGCAAAGATTTGAGTTTAAGATATATATTCAAAGATTTGTACACATTTTCACGATTAAAAAAAAAATAGCAGAGCTTGTACATGTGCTATTTTTGAATTGCCAAAGTATAAAAAAATTGTTAAACTTATGCAGATGCTATATTAACTATTTTTGCTGGGGACCCCCTGGAACGTCCCCAAGGACCCCTGGGAGTTCCCGGACCGCACTTTGAGAACAAATGTGCTACACTTCACACAAAATATTTGTCCGGAGAATCTAACAGTGACTTCAACCGTAGAATGGGCTTCAAACACAAGATTAAAACTAGAAAAAGTGCTCCTCGGAGCACAAGTCTCCGCCTGGTGAGGTAGGTTATTATGGCCTCCTGGTGGCGCTATAATAGGCCAATGTGAAAAGGGTGCCATTTATTCCTAGGCCGTGCACAGCAATCGGAGTTATCGGACACTGCATGCATGATTTGAGAAATTTTGTTCTAAAAATGTGTTTTGCTAAATTTGACCTGCTGGTGGCGCTATAACAGGCCAATGTTAAAAGGGTGGCATTTGTTCCTCAACGTAGTGCAAATGTGCATTCAAAGTTTCACCGCAATCGGACGCTGCGTTCATGATTTGCTGCATTTTGTTCAAAACGGGCCACTCCTGCAAACATTACATGTCAATGTTAGCCAATCAGGATGGAATATGAAAAATCAAACAGATCCGTCTTGATCACATGACTATAAAGATCATGTGTACCGATTTGCGTGAAATTTGGATTAAATCTGAAGGCTTAATATCAAAAAATGTGTTTTACATAAGTCTGCCTCCTGGTGGCGCTATAAAAGGCAAATGTGAAAAATGCAGGGCAAAGATTTTTCCTTGGCCTCTAGAGAGTGTGCATACAAAGTTTTACACTGATCGGTGCAGTTATAGGTAAAAACACGAATCGGCCTGTTACAGCGCCACCATGAGGCTGATTTGAACATTTTCAATTGGCATTTCTTCCTCGGCCTAATGGGAATGTGTGTGCATAATTTCACGGAAATTGCATGCTGTTTTCATGATTTGAGGCATTTTGTTCAAACCGGAGTACTCCTGCAAACTTTGAAAGACAATTTTTGCCAATCAGGATGGAATAGGAAAAATCTGAAATGAGGCGTTTCTTTTCGTGACTATAGAGATACTGTGTACCGATTTGGGGGATTTTGGGCCAAAATCTGTAGGAGTACTGTTCAAAAATGTGTTTTGCACAAATCGGCCTCCTGGTGGCGCTATAAAAGGCCCATGTGAAAAATTTGGAGCAGAGGTTTGGCTTTGGCATCCAGGGAGTGTGTGTGCACAGTTTCGCTGCGATCAAGCCAACAGTGCCAGAGATTAGCTGTCCACAAAATGACAGAATGACACACGGACGGACGGACGGACGGACGGACACACACACACACGGACGGACGGACAGGGGGTAAAACATACTCTCTCGCCATGCCTTTCGGCCTGGCGGAGACAAAAAGGATATACTGTATATATTAAAAGAACCAATATTAAGGAATTATTAGTCAGAGCCATAGTGGACAGACATTCCTGTGATCCTACAAGGATCATGAAAGTAAATAGTCATAGTACTTGAGACCTCTGTCTCTGGACCCACGTGTAGGTTTAGCAGACCCTGGGCAGTAATTCCACCCGAGCCTTCTCTCGTTCACGGCCTCCCTCTCAATGAAATAAAGATGCTCCCAGTAGGCTACTCTCCTTTCTTTTGAACGCAAAAACATTCTCTGCACAACAGGGAAGGTCACCTGGGCCCCCTTGGTGTAATCTTTTCTACCAGAAATATGTGACTTATTGCGGCCCCCCAAGAATAACATTCCCGCACAGAAGTTGATCTGGCTTTCTGCTGGCGCAGCACCGACACTCCTCTGTGTTGTATTGTCTTGCCTTCTTCACCTCTCTGTCCTGTCATGTCGATTTATAGCAGAAAGTCTGAGACAGCATTGTGTAGTTGTTGTTAGGGAAACAGCTTCTCTTGCCGTCATTGCCTTTCTTCGCCACAATTACATTCACATTACACACACAGTATTTGGCAATTAACTGTTTTGTAGAGTCACATCAAGCCTAGTACCTGGTAGCTTGTGCGTTTTGTTTCACCTCTGTTGAGGTTCCGAGCGTATCTATGTTACGCGGGTTCTATGTTCCCCGCTTACCTAACCCTAAGGTAAGCGGGGAACATAGAGCATAGGGATGACCCCGATATGAAAAGGTGACATATCTCCATGTGGGTTTAGGAGGTCCCAGAAGTCAATACACTCTAGCTGCTAGAATCTACTGTAGCAAGATACAGTAACAACACTGATAATAGGATCATAGGACACCAGAACGTTTTAATTTTTTTATTGATCATAGGACATTTGTGAGATCTAATGTTCACATGGAGAGACTGCGCCCGCTCACTTAGGTGTGTGTGGGTGGGCGAGCCGTGGAATTTGCTAATTTGCTCTTTAAGCACTCCTCACACTTGGCTCGAGTCCAAACTAACTGGACTCTGAGCTGGGTGTGACTGCACACCAGAGAGAGAGAGAGAGACTATATCTGATCTCTCTCGTGTGTATGGGATGACTGATTAATCCTGTGTGCATCGATTAGGTCGATTCACGACAACGTATTACAACATGTAAAAAATGACAGTCTTAATATATATTCAGCATGCCAATGGTTTAGTGTAAATGTGGAAAGGCTACCCGATGGCACAAGGCTCCAAAGAGTAGAAAATACCCAAGCAAGTAAATGTTTGGGTATTTTATTACCTCAAAATTCATCAGGCAGTGCATGGAGACAAATACAAAAAATAACATTGTCCAAAAATGAAGTTACAAAATAGGACATAAGGAATAACCACTTGAAAGCTACATTTAAGGGAAGCAACAAATCAGGAAGCTATTAACACGCTACGCCTTCCATGAAGGCCCTGGCAGCTCTCCCCCTGCTGTTGTCCCTTACTAGCCTCAAGCCAACTAAACTTCCTAACCCTCAGCATGCCTGTCTCTTAAACAGGTTGGACAAACCATATCATAATCAGTAAGTGGTAACCACTTAACTCAAACCTGGCTAACCAAGGCCCAAGAGTTATCTTACAAACATAATTATTATTAATGAAGTCAACTTTTTCCCCAGCGCCAACTCACAAAGTAAAAAATAAGATAAAGCATAATACAACCATATTAACAAACACCCCTCCTCCTCTACAGTGTTTGGCCCCTTCCAATCAACAGGATTGCCAGCACTGCAGAGGAGAGACAGGTGACCAACAAACGATTCAATTAGTGACAATGAACAAACATGTTAAAACCCTTTTCAGTCCTTGTGTGTTACTTAAACATGTTCATCCTACTATAATTCTACAAAGCTCTCTAGTGGTGGTGAGGTGGTGAGGCCAACATTTGTTCTGCCCGGTTCTCCTCAGTGGCTGGAGCAATTGATTTGCACACAGCCATTGACCATTACCATGTGCACGGAACAGCGAAGCCCGTTTTTCAAAATCTCCAAATCTCAGCTGTTTATTAGCGTTTTTGTGTGAAAGAAGGTCGCCATGGTTACGGCTGCCCAGCTGTGGGATGGCCCCGCGAGCTATGGGACGAACTGCCTCCCGGGTTGCCAGATCATGTGCGCATATCCCCCCACGTGTATGGACTAGTGTGTACAAATATGTGAAACATGCAACACAATTATTTGACTCAGCTGATGGTGTGTTTGCAAGGTCATTGATTGTGTGTATAGGGCAAGGCTGCCCTGTGACAGTAGACACTTATTCCATGTATCTATGTATTTATATCTACAGCTGTACAGCAGATGTCATAGAAGTAGTTTGAAACACCCCCAGGCTCCTACATAGATGGTACAGTATCTTCTTGATAGGATATGGCATATTCTAGGTAAGGGGATTTCAACAGGGGGTCCTCATAGATACTGCAGGGGGGCCGCCAAATCTTTGTGTGATAGGGACTTTATTTTTATTTTTTTATTTAACCACTTGAACCCTCGCAGATCTACATGCTCATATCGTGTCGCAGACACGTTGTGAGCTTGTAGATTGGATGTTTTCAGCGAGGAGGTTTGGTGTACTGGGAAAAAAGAGCAGACCCAGTACAGAGCCAGAGGTCAAGTTTACAAAGTATTGAGGGTTTAAGTCGTTACATGTCTGAAAACACACATTTAATATGAATCCAATATGTAGTGGGGGTCCCTGCTTCATCTGTCTCTCATCTAAGGGGTCCTTGGCCTGAACAACGTTGAAGACCCCTATAGGTAATTACCTGCAGCAGGGACCTAGGTTGCCAGGTAGGCCTACAGTAGTCTATAGCCTTATTCAGGTTGTACAGTAGGTGTTGGTTATTTGTTGGTTATAGCATGTACATCACGAATGGTGAAATACATTCCTCTTATCTCATGTCTTCTCATTGTGATAACTCCAGTCATTGTAAAGTGCTTATTTCCAAGCAGCTGATTCATTTTTATCAGTAGTACTTGATAGGGAAGTGTGACATTTAAAACAATAAATCTGTTGCCTCTCCGTCTTTGTTGGACAATGCTGTCTTGGTACAGGCTGCAGACTGACATTCTCATTACATGCACCGTGGATTACCAACTATAAAATTCATTGACGTAGCTTTATCGATTCCGCTTTAAAGTTTTATCACTGTAGATATGATTCACATCTTCCAGTATATCCTATCTACCTTTATACAGGCAGAGGGAAATTCACTTGATATAAAGTTAATAGATACTGATATCTCTAAGATACTTTTATAGACTGCGTTATAGAGTTTATTCCAGGTGACTCACTAGCATCATTGATCAACGCTCTTCTGTGAGCATGTGGGCTTCTATCAGCATTTCAAACAAACCTAAAAGTTGCACAAAGTGGACATTTTACTGATAGGGCTACTCTATCTCCTGTTTGCCAGCTTTGCTGACATACTGGCATCTATCTTAGTTAGTAGAATCATTAAATTGTGCAGTAGTTTCGTCCCTCTTCTCTGCTTGCCAAAGAGCTGTCACTGGCATCTTTAGGGCCCGAAGCGAGCAGCACCAACGTTGCAGAGCCGTATTGTAATGTAAGGAATTATTATTTGCAAAATTAATTGTATTTTTGTGGGGCTAAAGGCGCTTGAAAAGGTGTGAAACTTTTTCACACAAATCCGAAGTGGTGAAAACAAATATTGTATGCGTTTTCTTGACATGGGTGTGGAAAAATTACTTGATAGTGCCCCCTGAAAATGTCAAAAAGTAAGCTCCTCATTACGATTTCACTTGGATGTACCAAATTCAGTAGGCACATGTACTGCAAGTGGAAACCTCATTATATGTCCAAAACTGTTACTTTTTCACTTAAAACTATTCATGACAAACTCTCTGACCACCCGAAAGGGCTCAACAATGAATTATTACTGAATGGAATGCTATAATTGACATTCCAAAATAAAAAGTCCTTCCATTTTTTTCTCCTTGATCTTCTTGGCCTATTCTGTGCATGTTAGTACCAAATGAATTCATTGCTTTTAATTGTATTTTCCACTCTGACAAACATTGGGAGTAGGACAGATAGTGACGGTTGTCTCTATTTGTATTTGTATTGTATTGTTCACTTTCTTGTATTTATGTGGCATGATCCCCCCCCCCCCCCCTGCATTATTGTTATTTTGTATTTTCAATGATGCATTAGGACAGTGGTTCTCAAACCTTTAAATTTCAAGGACTCCCCTTAAATCTGACAATGTATTTGTACACTGTCAGAGTTACAGACTTGTAAGGGTCCATTTAGAACCCCCTCAAGGAACCCTGAGAGTCCCTGGACCCCACTTGGTCCATGGTGTATGTACCTGCCCTTTAAGGTCACGTGACCATTGTCAGCACAAGCTGTTTTCTATTTTGATTATCACATAGTGGTTTCTGATTGGATGTCTATATCTGCCTGAAATGTATTTAGTGATGTTGTCAGCCTAATTAAATCATGCCTGAGGAAAGTCTACACGACCAAAACGTTGTTGTTGCATCAATAAAACTTCTCTTGAACGTGCAAGTGGCAGTGTGTGTGCGGGTATATCTCTCCTAGATTAATCTCATACTGTTTGTCGCTTACGCACCTGCTCTGAAACTGTCTGGTGTGTGGAAGTCTTTTTCACTTAAAACAATTCAAAAATAGCACATCTACAAGCTCACAACGTGTCATGTGAGCTTGTAGATCAGCTCTTTTTGCTACTTTTGTGTGACAAATAAGTATGACGAAGTATGGCATTAATTTACGGGGGGGAAAAAATGGATATACAAGATTTCTGCCCGACAGCAATTATCCACCTCAGATGCACTTGTATCCACATGTGAGAGTAGTCATGCATTTTATTCTGTTCTGCTTAAGGTCTCATAGGAAACATGGAGGATTGTTGCTTTCTTTCCACTGAAGTAGATGAAAGGTTCCGGGTTTCTCCGGCTGACTGAAGTCTCCTCTCTTTCCATCTGTTCCCAGGTATCATGGGAAACGATGATCTGCCATGCAAGTTCAGCCATCATCAATACGCCTCCAGAAACTAATTTCTCCTTAGCTGAACCCGAGGATCAAATGCCACCAGTCCCTCCCCTCTAGGGTCTCCCACTCAGCGTTCTAGTCTGTCTAAAATAACAACAAAAAAACACAGAGGAGTAGACTTCTCACCCAGTATTAAAAAATAACTCACCAATTAACTGAGGAGAGGGAGAGAGAAAAGACCATCAGTATCTTGGCTGTCCTGCAGTCTCTTCTTCAGCTTTCGGGACTAACCTTCTCCTCTAGCCGCCATGGGGATGGGGTACTATGTCAGCAAAAGCATGGCAATGGCACTACTGCTGTTGGCGGCCATTGCCGTGGTCGTGATCATAGCGCTGTCGGCGGTCTACGACCGAGAGAGAGGCAGGAACGCAGCGCTTGAAGCAGCGGTGGGGAGCAACAGTGTTACTACACCTTCAACCACATCCGCTGCCTTCACTACCACCCCCTCCGGCCCCAAGGAACCCTGGGATCTGTACCGACTTCCGATCGCCTTGTCTCCGGTCTCCTACAACGTGACCCTGTGGCCTCGCCTGGAGCCCGACCCCGAGGGCATGTACGTCTTCAGCGGCCACTCCACGGTGTTCTTCACCTGCCTGAGAGAGACCGACCTCATCCTCATCCACTCCAACAAGCTCAACCTCACGGACTTCCAGGGACTCCCGGCGAGGCTGACCGGCGTCAACGGAACCTCGGCGCCGATCATCCTGAGGTCCTGGCTGGTGGCGAAGACGGAGTACCTGGTGATCCAGCTGGACGGCGGGCTGCGGGCCGGGAGGTCGTACGTTCTCCACACGGAGTTCAGGGGAGAGTTGGCCGACGACCTGCATGGGTTCTACAGGAGTGAGTACATGGAGGACGGCGTTAAGAAGTAAGTACTGGGATGGTGACCAGAAACGGCTTGACATAATGACACAGTGACTGTGATCCATGATGTGACCCATGATCTTGTTGCATTTAGTTTAGTTCCATCTCCTTTTTTATTATTATGTTGTTGTTGTATTTTTGCTTTGTTTAGACCCTCCACAAAAACTTGATTATGCGATGGCATAATTTACCGCATAATCAGCAAAATGGCGCATAATTATGCAGGGGTAATTTGTTTTCAAAAAGGCAGCATCGCATAATATGCGCATCGCATCGCATAATATGCGCATCGCATCCCATAGAATCACATAATATGTGCATCGCATAGCATCGCATAACATGCGCATCACAATGCATAATAATTTGCGAAATATGCATATTTTGCAACTTTTCGCATATTTCGCAACTTTCCGCATCTTCACCTTCATGGAATGTCACTGCATATTTCATCGTATAATCAAGGATTTTAGCCCACGTTTTTCTGGAGGGGCATTTGTTGTGTTATTTGTTGACATATTTCGTTGTTATGGTTTGTTTTGTGTTCTGGAAAAAAAATGTTTTTTTCTTCAGAGTTGTCGCCACTTCTCAGATGCAGGCAACATATGCCAGGAAGGCCTTCCCCTGCTTTGATGAGCCGGCCATGAAAGCTGTGTTTAACGTGGTCCTCATTCACGACCGTGGTACTGTGGCTCTCTCCAACAGCATGGACTTAGGTTGGTTCCTCAGTGCCTTATAGGTTCACAGGTTCGGGATTTGTAGTGTTCCCCCCCATCCAGTTATTACACTGGCCCGGGGCTCAGTCCGAAGATAGAGAAAAGACGTAGGCAAGAGAAAGACATAGGACAAGACAAAGAAGACTAGACTAGGACGACAAGACCTCAGTCACACTGTCAGTCAGTCAAGTCCCCAAAGCTGGGGGCAGCTTTGATCCTCATAGGGAGTTTGTTCCACAACTTCGGTGCCAACACAACAAAGGCACGGTCGCCTGTTCGTACTGTGCTAGACCGTGGAGTCTTCCTGTACAGCTGACTGTCAAATCTGAGTGACCTGGTGCTGGGAGATTGGTCTATGAGTTCCGCAATATAAGGAGGTGTAAGACCGTTACGGGCTTTGAACACAAACAAGAGTCTTAAACGTCACCCTACTTTCTTTACTTTTCCCTCGATGGAAGGGGTGTTTTTCATTAGCCCAATTCCAATACCAGAATCTCTGCTCACTCCACACTCGGTCCTCCAGCTTAACCTGGAAATAGTTTTGTCCTAAATGGTCATTTGCTTTTGGAGGAGGCGAGGAGGCGAGATCGGAGAACGAGTGAGCTCTCCAAGCCGCTTAGAGCATCAAACAGCGAGTGTACATCGAGTGTAGGCTTCAGCCTGTTCTCATCATAGACATATAAAGGTAGACGCCTCCTCCGGCTCTGAGGCGTCTGTATCTCGTGCGCACACCAGCTTCCGCCCTCCCTCGGGAAGTTTCCGCGTGCGTCACAGAAGGGGACGTTCGGTAGGCCAATCAGAGGCCTACCGAACATCCCCTTCTGTGACACACGCAGAAACTTCCCGAGGGTCGGCGGAAGCAATACAAGGTATTGCGATACAGGTCGTTCCAATGAACTGCAGAGGCCAATGAGGTATATTCTATATCTATGGTTCTCATCCTCTCGCCGGAAGTGTTGACTGCCTATCTGTTCTGTTATTGGATGGACCGTCTCCTTGGGCTATGGGAGGGAAACCATGTCTGGGGAGATGGGGTCTAAAAAAAAGCAAAGCAGTTGCTGTGTCTGTCGCAGACTTCAAAGGGATGTTTTAGAGACGGCGAAACTTTGTTCTGCGTTCTCATATAGTAAAGAGTAAACAGAACGTGCAGAGACACTGAAGTACATGTATATATATCATTCAGAATAACAGTGATGTCAGTGATCGAAGCTACTGAAGCAACAAATTAAATAATGAGTTGATCTTTATTTATACAATCGTGCTGTTTGTTGTGCATTATGTGGGAGAATTCATGTCAAACACCTCATAAGAGAAATACAGCTGGCATCTAATACACAACATGACATGCAGGAGTTGCGAGTGAGTGAGTGAGCAGGAATTGGAATGTGGCTGTCAGTCCAGCCGGCTTGATTCCTCCGGACTCGCATCTAATCCTCTCCTCTAACTTCCTTCACAGCAGTGTTGTGTTCTAGTTTTTTTCGGAAGGTATACGCTACGATACGATGCGCGTGGTCGTGGGTATACGCTCTCGCGTTTTCAATGGATGAAACAGTTTTTGAAGGTATACGGTAGCGACGAAAAAAAATCTCAAGGTGTACGCCGTACACAGCATCTGACGGTAGAACACACCACTGCTTCACAGGTGTTACCAATGACACTAATGAAGGCTCTGTTCCATTTAGTGTAGCACAGTGGTTCTTTTTAATTTGAAGGACCCCCATAACTCTTACTCTTAGAACGTACAAGTGTGTGTGTGTGTGTGTGTGTGTGTGTGTGTGTGTGTGTGTGTGTGTGTGTGTGTGTGTGTGTGTGGTCGGAAATTCTTTATTAGGAATAACCCCTTGAGTCTGCACATACAAAATACACTGTGTGTGTGTGTGTGTGTGTGTGTGTGTGTGTGTGTGTGTGTGTGTGTGTGTGTGTGTGTGTGTGTGTGTGTGTGTGTGTGTGTGCTCATATTGGTCAAAAACACTAGATAAAAAGTAGCTCAAAAAGTGTGACATGAGAGAATGTACAACCAGGTGCAGTTAAATAGTTAATAGTTAAAAGACTTGCCCAAAACCTACAGTAGCATATGGCTGGACAGAGTGTGAAACACTGGAGAGCTTTTAATTTGAGAGGGAGACAAGAAGCCTTTTTTCAGGTTTTTTATGTTATCTCTGTAGAGCAAGACTGTCAAACATATTTTAGGTTGTGGTACTTTACGTATTGGTCAAAATGCGACTTTGTGCATGTCGGGTCACTTTTGTGTGTGCGTGCATGTTCCCAACAGTGAAGGCATGAAGGCTGTCATAGTATTCGTCCACAACATTAAAAAAACATG
This sequence comes from Gymnoscopelus microlampas, assembly GCF_963454915.1. NCBI lineage: Eukaryota > Metazoa > Chordata > Actinopteri > Myctophiformes > Myctophidae > Gymnoscopelus > Gymnoscopelus microlampas. The sequence goes on along the minus strand of NC_139962.1, from coordinate 56,028,755 downwards.
ATGGGTAACATTCGTAGGCTACTTATTTCAGGTTTAGGACTTTAGCATGAATGTGTTCTGCAATATATTACATTTGTCATACTTTCTGAGGTGTGTACAGTTTCCACCATCAGCATCCTGTTATGTTAATATGTTATAATAATAATTAGATGCCTGATGTTTGTCATCAAGACATTTTGTACAAATTGGACAATTCCCAGTAGAAACCATGCCAGCTTAATACCTTCCCGAACACACATACATTTTAATTATAGCCTGCCAAAGAACAAATTCAGATGAGAAAATAAATACACTTTTAAGGTGATATCATAATATGCATGCTCAGTGATTAATGAATTAATTCATGAGGTTGAATGTGTGGGTGTAGGATGGTTGATGGCTGATATGAGCATTCACACCTGGCAAGAGTCAAACTAATTATAGACTCAAAGAAACTAGGTGCGACTGCACAGCTCACACACCTACTGCAGTACAAAATCAGCCATCTCCTCCACACAGTGACAGAGCAGGGGCCCAGTATGTCATGACTTGTCACGTTAATTAGTTAGGTCAGGTGTGACTGCTTAAATCAGCCCTCACCCACCCTACGTAAGATAGAAAACTTGTAATGACAGAGGATCTCTCTGTGTGTGTCATTAGCTCAAAGCACAATACGTGTGTAGTATTAGTGACACAAGAGGGCTGGTCTGTGACTCATAGCTCTAGTCTAATTAGTTTGACTGAGGCCAGGTGTCACTGCTTGAATCATCTCGCCCTGCAGTGAGCGTTGCTGCTGTTAATTAATGCTCCTGCTGCACGTCTAATGTAGTGGTAGTATGTGCCAGTGAGTCACTATATCCAACTTTGAAAGAAACCCAGGTAACTGTTTCATACCGTCATAGGCTATACCTAGATTTACTAGTAAGTGGTGGTGCGTAATTATAAGTAAAACAAAAAGAATGCTCAGGTTGGCAAAAGCCAAGTGAAGTTGTTACATAAAGTCACAACTTATGTCATCCAAGAATAGTCAAGATTTCAGCTCTTTGCTAATGGGGGGGGGGCGACCAAGTAGCACAACCACCGGTAACAGTTATTAGCCTAGAGGGCTTTGGGCCCTGTATTGTTAGGCCACCTGGCTGACCAATTGTGTAACTACTTCACATCACTCAATGACCAAGGAAACAACATTTAATAAGAAAAGGAATGCGCTGGACACCGGGTATGCGCCGTGACAGTCACGGGTGTTAAACTCACACCGGAAGTTCGGTGAAATAACAGTGGGGTCTATGAGACCCGGCTGGACAGCTTATGAACAAACACTATTTCTGAACGATTGTGACCTTTGTAATCGGTTCAGGTATATAGAAGACATATCACAGGTTGTTTTCTAATCACTTGCTTTTCGATTTTATTTAGGCATTTTATTGAGGCATCTAATCAGCAGCAGGTGTCGTTTCTGGCTCGGAGATATAGCAAGATTTGGTTGCCAGACAGCAAATGGTGGACAGTCTCGAGAAAATGACGTTGGCGACCTTTCCTTAAATGTAGTTTCCTTGTCAGTGACTCCGTCAGTCAGTCAAAGACATTTGTGTTAATAGACCATATTCACACGGCGGCCATATTGGAATTTAACATTGAAAGTGCCGCCACCCGGGGTGGCTACTTTCATTGACTTCATAGAAACATGGCCGCCGTGTGAATATGGTCTATAGAGCATAGCAGTGGTGGCCATTTTGTGGTTCCACCGATAGAAAGCCCATTATGTTTTCCCATAGAGATTTCCGAAAATATTTAAATGTGTTGTGGTATATAATACACATTTATGGACTTATAGAGCCAATTTGAACACACACACACAGAGATAAGTTTGGATACTGAGTGGTCTACAGCACATTCCAGAGAACACTAGATGTCCAGTTCAAAGGATGCTTCCCAGGCTGACCTCTAGCATCTTGGGGTGTTGTTCTTCTGCACAATGGACACACACACACACACACACACACACACACACACACACACACACACACACACACACACACACACACACACACACACACACACACACACACACACAGAGAAGAGATGTAGCACACACACCTAGCGACGTGCACATCCAGTGTATGCAAGTACATACACACACATGTGAAGTCTGCCTATAAATACTGTGAGGACAAAGAAACCGTCCCTTCTTGCCCCTTGCCTTCTTGCCCCTTGCCTTGCCCTTCTTCTTCTTGCTCTGTTCTGTTCCGGCCACACCATGTAGCAGCAAGGCTGACATGTGCTCTGGTGCTCTGTACTCTGTTTTGTCCAATAAATCGACTTGAGGAACATTACTGGTCTGGACCTTTCTACTTGTGTCACGTAATATACTACAGGGTATTTATTAAATATAGTATACAATATAATTAAATATTCAAATAGTTGCAGAAAATGAATATGAATCCAGCCTTCTCATGACCGTATCTCTCTCTCTCTCTCACTGATCCCACTTTTGTCTCTCTGTCTGTCTGTCTCTCTGTCTGTCTGTCTTTATGTCTCTATTGACGTAGACACTGTCGACAAGGTCATCGATGACGTTGCTGTCACCGTGACCACATTCAAACCCACAAAGAAAATGTCCACATACCTCCTGGCGTTCATTGTTTGTGACTTTAGTTACATTGGATCCGTGCGTGACAATGACGTGACGGTAAGATGTGAAGCCTTTTTATAGGGGTCATGTACATGTATGCATCTAAGTCATAGGACTTCAACAGGGAGTCCAGGACCCCTAGGTGGTCCTCAGAGTTACTACAGGGGGGTCTACGAATCCTTGTGTGATTGGAACTTTATTTTTTTTTACTATCCCTATTCGGGGAACATTAGCCGAAAATAGCAGATCGGCTATTTCTGGCAAAGAGATTTGGTTTAGAGGGGAAAAAGAGCAGACCAAGTACAGAGCCAACGGTCAAGTTTACTTAGCATTGACTATTGAGGCTTTGAGTGGTTAATGTCCACCACAGATGATAGTGCTGTCAAATAAGTCTATGAATCTATCTATGAAATCTATGACAGTTTAATCTGAAACATAATTTTCATGGGGGGGGGGGGGGATGTGTGCACATGATCTGGTACATGATCTGGCAACCCGGGAGGCAGTTCGTCCCATAGCTCGCGGGGCCATCCCACAGCTGGGCAGCCCCGTAACCATGCCGATGGTCTCACCACCCTACCTAGTATTACTACAGAGCATTGGCAAATTATAGAAGGATAGCCTAGCTTTGGTTCCATTATTGGCTGATAAAATGTCTAAATAATTTTTTACAGGTCAGGATCTGGGCTCGTAGGAAGGCTATTGACGAGGGACAGGGGAGCTATGCTCTCAATGTCACTGGACCCATTTTGAAATTCTATGAGAGTTACTACAATGTACCTTACCCACTCTCCAAATCAGGTAGGCTGTCACAATACCACATAATACATGTCTTATGGACACCTTTTAATTCCTTATAGTAGGCTACCATAGAGTTTGTTTTTAGCATGCAATACCTTGCTCTATTCAGTTCAATTCAACAGCTGTTACTGGCATGGCATTTAATGTGCTGCCAAAGCCAGTGAATATACATTAAGTATTATCAACTTCCAACTCCAACTTCTGGTTTATTGTAACAGGCCTGGCCAGGCCTGTATCAGACAATGTAAATAGTGACATCAGATTTCTTTAATAGAATCCTTTAATAATAGTTTTCAATATATTTATATTTCTGTTTTTCTTTTTTTTTATTGTGTTATTGAGGGAGCACAGACAGCGATCTACCAAGTCAAATTCCTTGTATGTAATTGAGTTGTAATGTTCTAATCTCTCTTCTCCAGATCAGATAGCTCTCCCAGACTTCAACGCTGGGGCGATGGAGAACTGGGGTCTGGTGACCTATAGAGAGACAGCCCTGCTGTACGACCCCATCAAGTCCTCCACTGGGAACAAAGAGAGAGTCATCACTGTGGTCGCACATGAACTCGCTCATATGGTACGCTTATTTTTATGGCTTCTTTTTGCTTGTTTAATTGTGTTTTATGGCAGATTCTCAGGTGCTGACATCATCATCTACCTTTTTACATTATATTTTGTCCACAGAATCTATCTAGTGTCTGTCGGGCTGCGTTTCGAGCTTGTGGATCTTCTACTTTTCATACTTTTGTGTGGCGCTGTAGTATGATCAAGAAGGGTGTTAATTTACGCAAAAATACAAAAAGTTAGAATATGGAGATAGGAGGTTTCTGCCCAACAGCAACAATATATTTTCCAACATATAAATTGTCAATAAATGCATATATTTGTTTTTCTCTATTGGAAAGTACTCATCATACCTGTACTATATAGTCTGTTCTGTCTCTGCTGGTTTCTGATGCAGTGATGCTGTAAATGTATGTAATCAATAGCTCTGAGCCATGAACTGTCATCGCTCCCCCAACACAGTGGTCCTTAAAGGGGGCGTTTTTTAAAAACAAATACCGCTCAAGTGGAGTTAGGAGGTTTTTTTTACCATTAATGTGGAGATTATTACTTTTTTGCACAAGACACTGTGCAGGATTTTTTTTTTTGCTTTTCTCAGGAAATTGCACAACAAAATAACTGAAATGAAACTTTGCCCATTGTCTGGGATTGTGCTAATTGGAAACAAAGCTTCTTTAACATTCCTTCAGGCTGCATGAGGGTCCGGGAACTACTGAATGACGCATTAAATAAATGCCAGATCTTGCTATTTTTTTGACAGTGGTTATACAACCCATAGAGATTACAGCTCCAAACCATCTTGACTGCTCTTAAAGGAGTAGTTCACCCAAATATATATATTTTTTTGTTGCATTCCTAAGCAATCATTTCTGTATACGCTACATTAAGTTTAATCTACTATCTATTGTGTCCTTCAGTGGTGTGGTTAGCACTTAGCAGTATGCAATATACAATTCATTTAGTTTACTCTACTGTCCATTGTGTTTTTCAGTGGTTCGGTAACCTGGTGACTTTGAGGTGGTGGAATGACCTGTGGCTGAACGAAGGCTTCGCCTCCTACGTAGAATACCTGGGAGCCGACCACGCTGAACCCACCTGGAACATCGTAAGTGTGCCAAACACCTCCTCCAGTACAGTGTTTCCCAAACAATGGGTCGGGATCCATTTGTGGGTGGCCCTTACTCCAGATGTGAGGGCCCGCGTAGCGGCCCAAAACCTCTAGTATGATAAAGTTCGCAATTTATAAGTGCGTGTACCAAACAGTCTATTAAAGTGCATATTATGGCATTTAGTAACCATTTGAAACCATTTGGGCAGTGGTGTAAAGTAACTAAATACATTTACTCAAGTACCGTACTTGAGTACAATTTTGAGGTATTTCTTACCTTGCTGGAGTATATATAATTTTCAGTACTTTCACTTCTACTCCACTACATCTCAGAGGTAAATATTGTTACTCCACTACAATTATTTGACAACTTTAGTTACTAATTATTATTACAAAACGTACATTAACCACTTCAGCCCATACATTTCGGCCATTTGAAAATAGCCGGTCTACTAGTAGATATGCCATTCTCAAAAGATTTTAATACATTTTATACATTTGAAAACTTGTGAAACGGGACATTCTACATAATGAGTACTTTCTACTTTTGGTACTTTAAGTACATTTTGATACCAATACTTTTGTACTTTTACTCAAGTAAATTTCGAATTCCAGACTTTCACTTGTAACAGAGTATTTCTACATTGCAGTATTGATACTTGTACTTTTTCCACCACTGCATTTGGGTAAAGCAGCAGCAGGGCAAAGGGAATGTATTTGATTTGACTAAAACAACTAAAACTAATGTTTGTATTTATCTGCATATATAATAATAACAGAAGGAGCAGATCATTCTGAATGACGTCCACAAGGTGTTTGCTGTGGACGCTCTGGCCTCGTCTCACCCACTGTCCCGTAAAGAGGAGGAGGTCAACACTCCAGAGCAGATCAGTGAGATGTTTAACACCATCTCCTATAGCAAGGTAATCCATTTATGAACCACTATGAGAAGCGTTCCCCTGATGAGCATTAAGGTCCTTAAAGTCCTTACACACCCAGAGCATTTTATTTAGGCAGTTGATGGGATTTACTACTGATGTATATCAAATCTCTGCTGGAATGGAATCCTGTAACATATAGGACACGCTCCAATGACTTAGCCTAATAAACCCTCCCTCCAGAAATCTCAATTGTATTTTATTTCAGGAGTGAGTTTGGCCTGCAGACCTATATGGGCAATTTGGCTGTGGGCTGGAGATGGGCGGGAGTAATGTAGCTTTGATGTCCAAGTGGCCCTTTGATGTCCAATTAAGCCACTTTAGGCTGCAGTGATTATCACCAGGAGTAATTGGTTTGTCTTTGATGTTTATGAGCAGCTTGTATGAAAGGTGTATTGATTAATGACACGTGAACCACTCTGGTTCCACCTGATTGGCCTACCCCCGCTGTCAATCACAAAACAATGAGCGAGGACGCTGATTGTCTCGGTTAGTTGGTAATTCCGCTAGAAACTCCCACAATGGGCAATCAGGCCAGACTCACTCCTGGAATCAAATGGAAATGAGATTTCCGGAGGGAGGGTTTACCAGGCTACCAATGACTGGCTCACCAAAAGGTCCCCAAAAGTGCCCCAACCACTTGGAATGACATACAGCTTAAATTAAAGATCTGTTCTCCCATAACATACTTTGATTGCAGGCCTACCCACAAATGTCTGGAACTGCTTTTAAACTTGTGTTTAAGATAGGGGAAGTTTCTGTTTTGTTTTGATTAATCATTGATGTGAATATTGATGTGAATATGAAATTGTACTGTGATATATCTCGACGACACTGCAAATGAGGGCAACCTCAATGTCTTTCGAGAATAAATAAAGGTTTGAATTAATTTGTGTGATTAATTCACCCGGCAGTATATATATAATTAAACTATTGTTTTTGTCATGAGTACATCCACACAGAATGAGAATATTTTTGTAGCGATAAAGCAATGCAATTGTTATTAACCATGAATGACGGCATCCACCTCTATGAAAAATCAACTATAGGCATCAACTATTATGCATAATTTGACGCAAAGAATTTGCTGACATATTTCCGTATGATGTATTTTTGTCTTGCTCCCGGTGTGTTTCCCAGGGTGCAGCGGTGCTGAGGATGTTGTCAGAGTTTCTCACAGAGCCTGTGTTTGCTAGAGGACTCAGTGTGAGTATAATACATCTTCTAAAAAGGAAAAAGAAGAAATAAATAGGAAAGTGCTTAGAAAACATCACTTATTACATTTTTTCCACCAGTCAGTGTTTAGATTTTACATCAACAATTATACCATTACATTTGATTAACCCATTTAGACCGGGAAAGAATCTGTGTCATCATTTCTTTGGGCTAAAAAATAGCAGATATACAAGCTGTGAGCTTGTAGATCTGCAATTTATTTTTGTTGAAAAATCGTGAAAATGTGTGCAAATCTTTTAATATATATATATATTTTTCTAAGCGAACATTTGTAAAATATTTTGTTCCAGGGACCCCCCAGAAGCAAATATTTGAGTTAAAAATGTTTGCTTTAAAAATATATATATATTGAAAGATTTGCACAAAATTTCACTTTTTTTCTAAAATAGCAGATTTACTGTACAAGCCTTAGCACGGCACTCGGTGCCGTGCTATGAGCTTGTATATCTGCTATTTTCTAATAGCCCAAAGAAATCTAAAAGGACAGAGATGCGTCCCTCGGATTGAAAGGATTAAATACCAGATGCTACTCTATTAGACATACTAGCCACTTTTATAGCTGCAATACTTTGATGGGACAATAGATCAATTTTGAAATAGCATTATGTACACATCCTTGGCTGCAGACTCTGTGTTGTTTTATGACAGTTCCAAATGGCTGATGAGTATTTTGTCACTTTGCCTCTGCAGTCCTACCTGAATCACTATGCCTTCAGTAACACAGTATATACAGACCTGTGGGATCACCTCCAAAAGGTAGGTCGCAATTCGGTCTCAAAAGCTGAATTTGAAGAAATGTAAAAAAATAAAATAAAAAAAATGTCTTCATAGATTTATGCTACAATTGATTTGATTTGTGTGTATGTACGCTTAAAAACGATTTACTGTATCGGTTTCTATACCTGCATATACGTGTAGTATTCATCTATCCAGCCATCACTTATTGTTCATAGGCAGTAGACGACACCCCAGGCATGCGTCTTCCTCAGACAGTCCAGGACATCATGAACCGCTGGACTCTGCAGATGGGTTTCCCAGTCGTGACCTTTGACACCCGGACAGGACACATCACACAGAGACACTTCCTGTTGGACCCAGACTCTCCAGTAGAGAGGCCCTCTGAGTTCAAGTAGAGAAAAACTGTTTCAATTATCATTATTATAGATTGATTTGTGGATTTGTGGGCGCGGTGAGAAATGTTCAACTCTGTTAAACAGATTCATATTTCGTCCTATAACTAGACTCACAAGTTGGTCTCTAAATCGGTTTTCAAAGCAGTATGGCATGTACAAATGTAATTATGTCTGCATCACAACTGAACTTGTTTTGTGTGTGTGTGTGTGTGTGTGTGTGTGTGTGTGTGTGTGTGTGTGTGTGTGTGTGTGTGTGTGTGTGTGTCACACACAGTTACACCTGGTTCGTTCCTATTAAATGGATGAAGAGAGGGGTGGAGCAAGAGCAACACTGGCTGCTTCAGGAAACGGGTACAATGAATTTTGAATCATTTTGGTAATCTTTTGGTAAAACCATTTCAGATGGGGGTCCGCAGCCCAATACATTGGGGTTCTTGACATGGAAAAAGTTTGAGAACCACTGCTCTATGCCATGGGTTCAAATCCAGCTCTGAAGTGTCATCTCATTCCCCTTCTCTCTTCACTCTCCGTCTGATCTCTATACTGTAGTCTCTAATGCATTGATCTCTATACAGTGGCGCCGGAGCCTGTTTAATTAAAGGACACTGTGTCCTCGCGACCACCGCGAGCGCGAGGCGAACCGAATTAACCGCATTATCCCCCCCCCCCCCAAAAATCAACAAACCCACCCGAAATAACCGCAAATTTAATGCCTAAACTGTAATACAGTATAGATTGACAGGCAACAAGTAGAGAGACATGGGGAGTGACACACAGCAAAGGGCCGTCGAGTTCGGGAATCGAACCCGCAAATTACCGTTAAGGTGCTTCATAGCCTATATGTGGTACGTGCCTTGACAACTAGGCCATCAGCGCCCCCAGACAGATTTGAACTTGTTGTTATTGTTTTATCGGGTGAGACAGGGGTGCATTTTAATGGCAGGTGCAGATGTAGTTCAGCTAAATCTAATAAGCTGTCTGAACATGAATCCAGATAGTAGACTTGTGTTAATGATAGGTGTACAGAAGGGCCTCCGTGACTAATGATAGCTCAAAGTAATTGGTATCTTCTACACAGCAACGGTTCCCAACCTGTGGGTCGGGATCCCCACGGGGGTCCTCAAATGATTTTTTTTGGGGGGTCCCCAGATGATTAGCTAATGTGTAACATTGTTTTCTCACTCAACAGTAAACAAACCATCAGACGGTGTATATTTAAGTGACAATTTAAGGACTTTTAAGAACTTTACCACCTCTAATATGAAAAAAAAACCCACTAATAATAAGACCATTGCTACGTCAAAAGTAACCAACAAACTATACTATAAAAAATGGTCAAACATTTGCCAAATTGTCAAATATTACTTAAAGTTAGGCTAAGTGATATTTTTTGCAAAATTTTGTTTTTAGTTAAAAAGGTTAAAGTACTATATTCTGATAGTAATCATTGCTACAGAGCGTTTGTTCGGTCACAGGGGTCTCTCCAGCTCTTTAGTAAACAGAATATAGTACATTTTCAGGTAGGTGACAGAATAAGCCAATCAGGAGAGAGCACTGAAAATGTATTTTCTGTTTAATAAAGAGATGGAGAGACATGGGAGACTCCTTTTACTGAACAAACACTCTATAGCAATGAGTACTATCACAATATAGAGCTATTTAACACTTATTTTAACCAAAGTAAATCACTTACCCCTATCTTTAAGAAAGACGAAAATTGTGAAAATAGCCGGACTACAAGCCGGACTTTTATCTGTGGAACCGAGTCAAACTAAATGTAATTCCTCAACTCCTAAAATTTCAAGTGCTTGTCAGGGGGGGGTCCCCAGTTCAAATATGATTATTTTGGGGGGTCGCGGCCAGAAAAGTTTTACAGTTTTTTTCTTTATTTTTCTTCCCAGATGTCCATGGTCCGATGAGAGCGTGGGGAGCAGCAGACTGGGTGCTGGCCAACAGTAATGTCTCTGGTTACTATAGGGTTAACTATGACCTGGACAACTGGGAGCGCCTGCTCCACTTGCTCAACACCGACCACCAGGTCAGAACCAGAGACAATAAAAACAAATATGGACCAAGGGAGCCCCATTGGTTTCTGCAGACCAAAACAAACTTGCACTTTACGATAAAAGCATGAAATCTGGCACACACAAAATATACACATTTTTTCCTTAATTACAGAATCAGCCAATAACTTGTGAGGACGTGGTGCCCCCAAGTGGCGGCCAGAGAGGCCATGGCCTCCTTGACAAAATTACTGACCACCTCAATGGCCACCGTTGCCAGTCACAGACTTCTGTGTAATAGTCAATGGAAGAATCACCCTGGAAAACAATCTAGCTGGCATTTTTTAGATAAAGTACTTCATGTGTTGTTTCCATTTGATTTGTATGTACTTAATATATTTCTACTGTATGCCAAGCTATCAGGGGTCATCACCATGCTGGCTTATAGTGGACATTTTTTATCAAAAAATATGTTTGCCATGGACACAAAATGAGTGAACTGTGAGAGTAATGGGGGTCCTTGAAAATAAAACGTTTGAGAACAACTGTCCTATAGTGGACTATGTGCCATGCACAGTGTCATAGTAAATCAGTGTCATACACATTCTGAAGAAAACCTGGAGACTGACATTCAGTAATTGGGTCTTATGATCAAAATTATAATGTTATTTAAAAACAAAATCTAGAATTTGCCATGGACCAGGCCAAGTCTTGCCACGGACACATTTGTCCGTGTACGGACATATTGATGACCCCTGCAAGCTATTAAAGTCACTGTTTAGTCATAAACATTGAGTAATTAGCATAACTTGGGCACAGGCCTACTCGGGAACGATGCAAGTTGGGAAAATCATTGCATCAGTTGTAGACAGTGTGCACCAAGATGTGAAATTGTTTGCATTTGCTTTTGCAAAGCTCGAACAGAGCCATGCCCATGAAAATATATGTAGAAAGAGAAGGTAAGAGCATGTAAAATACATTGATTAGACTGCAAAATGGCGCACTATCAACAGAAGGACACGTTTATTTGAGTTGATACCTATTCATGATTGTTTTGCTGTTACACAGGCAACGGTGTAAGTGAGAGTATGAAAACCATTCTACACTGTAAATCCTAACATGCTGCTTTAGGCAAAAATATTGAGTGGACCTAACGTTTTTTATTATTTTATTTATTTAAATTTTGATCAGCCTGTTATTAATAATCAGTTAAAATCTTCAGGTGATACCAGTGATCAACAGAGCTCAGATAGTGGACGATGCCTTCAACCTGGCCAGGTGAACCAGCTTTTCACTTTCATGATAGTGTTTCCCATGATGGCACAGCCTTTTCACTTTCATGATAGTGTTTCCCTAATCTGAGCTCCCAGAAGTTTTCGCCGGCGCGGCGAGGAACTTCTGGGCCAGAGCCCTGGTATTTGTGGGCGGGATGTACGTCACGCTCTGAATCTGAGCGGACACGCCTCTTACCGGTCTGAGAGCTGTGCAACTCGTCTAAAAAGTCCGACGAGAGGCAAACAGCAGTACACAACAATGGCGGCCGAAATTTCTCAAGGGGAAATTGCTTCCCGTCGATTTTATTTAGATGCAACACCCACTGCATGTGGATCCCGCCCCCTTTTCTTCATTGGCTGTTGATTTGAATCACAACGCAGTGGCCGCGCCCCTGCTGTCCAAGCTCCGACGCTAACCCTCCCAGACTAGTGTTTCCCATGATGGCACAGCCTTTTCACTTTCATGTTAGTATTTGCCATTATTGAGATTGATGTTTGTCTGTTGTTTATTTGGTCCTATAGAGCCAAAATAATCAACACAACGTTAGCCCTGAGAACAACCAAATACCTGTTTGATGAGAGAGACTACATCCCCTGGGAGTCTGCCCTGAGGAGCCTCAGCTACTACATACTGATGTTTGACAGGACCGAGGTCTTCGGAGCTTTACAGGTTTGTACAGTACTACTGTATTTTATAACTGCCTATTTTATAAAAGCTCACAGTTGTGAGCTTGTAGATCTGCTAGTTTCAAAAGATTTTTTTGAAGACTTGGGACATTCTGTATAACGAGTACTTTTGGTACTTTAAGTACATTGTGATGCCAATACTTTTGTACTTTTACTCAAGTACATTTTTTATTCCGGACTTTTAGTATTTCTACATTGCAGTATTGATAGTTTTACTTAAGTAAAAAATGTGAGTACTTTTTCCACCACTGCTATGATACTCAATGTTTGATCAGGCTGAGGAGCTTTAATGGGCAATACTACTATCTGTGTTAGTACTAATAACATGTGTTAAAAAAGTATATGCAAGCAACCACCACTTTTAACGTACTGTAAATGAAAAGGTCACCCAACAAATGACTTACTTTCTATCAATTACTCACCCCATGAAGCCTTGAATTCATGGAGATGTTTTGTTTTTTGTCTCATTCCTAAGCCAATAATTTGATGTCCGGCGGAAAGATGCTAATGTCTCCGGTAGGAGACTCAAAGTTGACTCTTTGTGTCTCCTACCGGAGCCGCCGTCGGTCATCAAATTATTGGCTTAGGAATGCGACCAAACCAAAAAAATCATCTCCATGAATTCAAGGCTTCATGGGTTGTGTAATTGATAGAAAAAAAGTTTTTGGGGGGTGAACTATGCTATATTAAATTGACTGTTTCCGCGAACTTACTTAAAAGTTGACTCGACCATTCTGTCGCTTGTCAGGAGTTTTGTGGGAAATGAGCAAAGAAGATATTGTGAGTTAGTTTGTTTGTTTGTTGTAGGCTTACCTCAAGAAACAAATAAGACCTCTCTTTGAGCACTTTAAGACAGTGACAGAAAACTGGACCAAAGTACCAGAGGAACACAATGACCAGTAAAACACACACACACACACACACACACACACACACACACACACACACACACACACACACACACACACACACACACACACACACACACACACACGAAGAACAAATATTCTATAGTGTACACATTCATATACCCATACAGTACTAACATACTGCGCATATACACACATACTGTACATAATGTGTACTGTATATACAGTACACATTGCAAACACACACGTTGCGCACACACACACACACACACACACACACACACACACACACACACACACACACACACACACACACACACACACACACACACACACACACACACACACACACACACGTTGTATGACAAGTTGTCATGTACTGTATTGAAGATGTGGTCTTAATATCGTTGCTGTCAATAAGAAACCACTGATCTCCATATTTCATTTTTTTCTTAAATGAACGTCCTACTTGGTCATACTACAGTGTCACACAAAAGTAGCAAAAATATCCGACTTACAAGCCGACTTAATAGCCGACTTACACGCTCAAAACGTGTCGCTACCCGCCGCGTTTTGAGTTTGTAGATCTTGGCTATTTTTGATACTGTATTTATTTTTATTTGAATTCTGAAGAGTAACAGTTACACCCGACAGCAACGATATATGTAACTGACAGCTACTGTAAATGGTCTTGTGTTTGTCCTGTCAGGTATAATGAGATCAATGCAATAGGAATGGCCTGCAGCATGGGAGTGGAGGGCTGCAGAGAGCTCACCAAGAGCTGGTTCAAACAGTGGATGGACAACCCACAACACAACCCGTACAGTATTTAACTCAACCTCTATTTATGCAGCATTGGTACACATGGAAAATCAATATGCTTCACATGGAATGCATATGAAACAGTAAAAAAATGTATATCTTTGGCCTATATAGAGGCCATTGACAGAAAATACAATCTCGTTCCCTCAATTACTTTAATTCGAGGGAACAAGATAGTATTTAGAAGCCGCAAAATAGTATTTCATGGCCATAAGTTATTTATTTTTTCTGTCAATTGCCCCCGTACCTGAGCCAATAATAATATTTATATATTAATATTTGCTGATGCTGCTTTGGAGACCAATGCAAAACTATACAAAATAATAATATAAACTCCAAAACAACTGTTTCAATCACAGATGATCCAGGTTCAAAGAGAATTTTTAAAGCATGGTTTTGCTCTCGTTAAGATTGGTGTCCTATTAACTTCAATTAGTCAAATATTGGATTATTGGCAACTTTTTGGGGATGGAAGTAGTCCTTTAAAATGTAGGATTGCAATACAGTTAAACACCTGATTCTAACTGGTTGATTAGTCAATCAATAGTTTTTCGAGTTGGTTGGTTGGTTTACTTAACCAACCATGCTATGAGCTTGTAGATCTGCATTTCTTTTGAAAAATAGTGAAGATTTGTGAAAATCTTTGAATATGTATTTTTTAAAGTGAACATTTTTAACTCTGTTACAACTTCTGGGGGTCCCTGGAACAAAATATTTTGAGATGGAGATATATTTTGAAATATATTTACATTCAAGGATTTAGAAGACATTTGTAGAATCCCCAGAAGCAAATATTTGAGTTAAACATGTTAAAAAATATATATTCAAAGATTTACACACATTTTAACGATTTTTTTTCAGAAAATGGCATATCTACAAGCTCAAGCTTGTATATCTGCTTTTTTTTAATAGCCCAAAGACATCTTAAAATGACACAGATACGTTCCCGGTCTTAATGGGTTAAGTGGTTAATTAATTAAGTAATTTAAGTAATTAATGAACTGACAGATTTATTTTTGTTTGTCATTGTGCTGACTCAGGATCCACCCCAACCTGAAGTACACGGTGTACTGCAGTGCCATCGCGTACGGCGGTGTGGAGGAGTGGGACTTTGCCTGGACGATGTTCCAGAACGCCACCGTGGCAACGGAGGCTGCCAAACTCCGCTCGGCCCTATCCTGTGCTAAATCCCCCTGGCTGCTCAACAGGTACTCAGAAAAAAAAAAACACCTTATTTATGGTACATATGGTACCCAGTGAAGAGTACCCACATTTGTTACTGAAGTACAAGTATCAATGCTACAATGCAGAAATACTCTGTTACAAGTAAAAGTCTGGTATTAAAAATGTACTTCAGTAAAAGTAAAAACAAAAAATTAAAGTAAAAGTTCACATTTTTAAGAATGTCCCATTTCACAAGTTTTAAAATGTATTTAAAACAAATTGAAAATAGCAGATCTACAAGCTCACAACACGTCGCTTTGCGACGCGTTGTGAGCTTGTATATCGGCTATTTTCAAATAGCCAAAGTATACCCGTCTATAAGGAAGTATAAAGTCAGGGGCGGATCACGCATCGGCATATAACTCTATGCGTATCTTAGTAAACAGCGCCCTCTTGAGACTTAAAAAAAAAGACGCTTGTATTAGCAGACCGGCTTGTATTTGCTTTCTTCAACAACTAACTAACCCTAACCCTAATAGAGGTCACTATTAGAGGATTTACGGTAGTTTATGTTTTATATTTATGTTATGTTGTAAAAGACAGACATAACTAATGGCATGAGCAAAAAATATGATTAAGTAGCCTACTACAACACCTTTTTGTACTTGTAGGCTAATAATAAAATGCTGCTGTACATATAAGCCAACATATTGTGTGACTCCCAGGTATCTGGAGTACTGCCTGGACCCCACAAAGATCCGTAAGCAGGATGCCAGCTCCACCATCCAGGGAATTGCAGGGAACGTGGTGGCCATGCCTCTGGCCTGGAACTTCATCAGAGCCCGGTGGAGCTACCTCTTCCAACAGTAAGCCTTCCTCCACTGTAAGGTTTTTTGCACGTAGCCAATTCTCTGAGGTATACCTGGGATTCTCAACCAGTTGGGGGGTCCCCAACTGATTTTGGAGGGTCCCCAGATGATTAGCTTAATTAATGTGCAACATTGTTTTCTCACTCAACAGTAAACAAACCAACATACAGTATAAGTGTATACATGGTATCTGCACATTTCTTACGACTTTAAGACCTTTTTAATACCAAATTGGCCAAATAATTACGCAAGAAAGAGGCAAACATTATGGAAGTAGCCGATATACTTGTAGTTTGTCTATTTTCGCAATATTTATCTGTGGAACTGAATCAAACTAATTGTACTGTCTACAATTCCAAGTGCTTGTCAGGGTGGGGGTCGACCGAAAAGAGACGATCTGACATTTTCTTCCGATGTTTGCCGCAGAATAGGGATGCTACATGGTTCAAGTGGTTAAACTGACTTCCTCTCAGGGTTCCAAACACGATTTCTTTGGAATAAACCGTCTGTCTGTCTGTCTGTCTGTCTGTCTGTCTGTCTGTCTGTCTGTCTGTCTGTGTCAGGTATGGCAGAGGATCCTTCTCCTTCTCTAATCTCATCAATGGAATAACAAGAAGATTCAACACAGAGTTTGAGCTCAAGGAGGTACGTATGTAACTTGATCAGAATAACAATACAGGTTTATGATACAAACATCAGGGCACACCGGTGGATGACTGGACAGGGTGTCAGCGATGTAGGGTTCATTGGTAAAGGAGTTCAAAGATCTCTGGTTTTGACGTCATAGAGCACTCTAATCTCAGTCTGACTAGATACAGTGCTCATTAAAGGGATATCTCACTTTCAAACATGTCTGGGGTCATTTTAGCGTCTACTCAGGCTTTTGTGTCCAGACAGTTTTTAAGTTGATTGATTCAGTATTTAGACATTTAATATGAATGTTATCAGACACGCCCCTTTTCTATACAAACCCACTGTAACTTCAAACTCAATTTTAACCATGTTATATTACAGTAATTGAAAACACACTCCTTGGTTCTGGTGATTGATATTAGCCTTCTAATACGTGAGGGGTCCATGTTTTTTTTTTTTTTCAGAATCTGATTCATCTGACCACCTCTGGATGGTCCTAGTCGTTGTAACTGTGTGTATGAAAAACAAACTAAGATAAGACAACTTCAAGGCTTATCTTCTGTCCTACAAAAAATATTAGATTTAGTAGATGTTATAGTAATAGTAGCATATTATGTATGTTTTTTGTTTTTGTATATGAAATGCAAACCTATGAACTTCAAAACACAAAGTAGTTATCAGCTACTGCTGATTACGTCTGTAGGACACAAATGGCATGTTTATTTTTTTATTTTAAGGAAAGAAACATCCCAAAGTAATTTTCCTCTCTGTTTCCTCTCTCCTCTCTCCATCCTTTTACCATTATGCTCATTCTCTCTCTCTCTCTCTCTCTCTCTCTCTCTCTCTCTCTCTCTCTCTCTCTCTCTCTCTCTCTCTCTCTCTCTCTCTCTCTCTCTCTCTCTCTCTCTCTCTCTCTCTCTCTCTCTCTCTCTCTCTCTCTCTCTCTCTCTCTCTCTCTCTCTCTCTCTCTCTCTCTCTCTCTCTCTCTCTCTCTCTCTCTCCCCCTCTCTCTCCCCCCCCCCTCCACACACAGCTGAAGCAGTTCAAAGAGGAGAACCTAAGTGTTGGGTTCGGCTCAGCGACCATGGCCCTGGAGCAGGCCATAGAGAAGACCACAGCCAACATTAGATGGCTGTCAGAGAACAAAGCACAAGTACTGCGGTGGTTAACTGATGAAACCACATGATCGAAACCTCACACTGTGCAGCTCATTGTCTAGGACAGATCACACTCACGAAACGGAAATAATCCTGCTAGTCCGACAAAACTTCAGCCATTTGTCTTGGTGACAATCTTTTTTTTGTTGTTGTTGTTGTACCATGTTTTTCTTTTAAACTTTTGTAAACAAGGGAGAGTTGGCTGAACATTGACATCAGGAACAGCTTAGAACAGCTTGTTCTTTGCATCATACAGTTACACAACACACATTCACACCCATGGGAGTCTTCTGCTGTTGACCACTGGGAACTATCGAGTACAACAACCACAGCCTTCTACATATGGCCAATGGGAACTGCCCAATACAACCTCAGTCTTCTACAGTTGGCCAATGGGAACTGCCCAATACAACAACAGTCTTCTACAGTTGGCCAATGGGAACCATCAAATACGTACGTGTCAGAACAGCTCCACAGCAGTGATTTCTTAGGTGCTTTGATCAAGGACATCTGTTTCAACAGTTTCCATTCGCTTTTTCTACCCCTGATTTTCCCAAACTTAAGGCCATTTCTTTAACCTCTAGCTCTGTGAGGCTCAGACACTTTCATGTCTCATTACATATCGTCCTCAGACCAGCCCTCCATCAAGGACCCCCACATGTATTAGTATTTGGCCACTGACCAGCATTTGATGTTCTCCCATGAGAGAACATGTGTTATGTTAAAATTATTATTCATATTTTTTTTTTTTAAGGTTCAAAAATAGCATATATGGCATACATGGGCAACTGGCGGCCCGGGGCCACATGCGGCCCCCACCTTCACTTAATGCGGCCCACAGGTTAATAACGGATACTGATATTGATTTCAGCTGTTACAATTCCAAACATGAACAACTTTAATTACTTCAGTCTATATTTGTAGCTTAATGACTGGTATTATAATTCTATTGTCTTTTTTATGTCCAATGTATTTGTATTTAAGTTCATAAAGTTAACATAAGTATAACTAAATGCATTTGAAATTAAATAGAAATGTTACTTTTCAGGTTTCCAATTCAAAAATAGCAAAAATAGCAGATCTACAAGCTCAAAACGTGCCGCGGCGCGTTTTGAGCTTGTTGATCGGCTACTTTTGCTACTTTTGTGTGACATAGAATGGCAAAAAAAAGTTTAAATATGGAGATAAGAGGTGTCTGCTCGACAGTATATGCAATGTGGCCTTCTGGAGTGAGTGTGGAAATATAGTGTCCCTCTCCAAAGTTGCCCACCTCTGATATAGGGCCTATCATACGTACTTATAGGGCATAGAGCCTTCATCCTACTCCTCCCAGGGTGCACTACGTTAGTCCGACAGACCATTCCTCCGACAGCCCATTCCTCCGCCGTTTACTATACTAACCCTATACCTAACCCTAACCCTAACCTTAACCGCACGCGGAAGCCACGTAGTCGGAGTAATGGGATGTCGGACTTACATACTGTCCCCCTCCTCCCACCCAACACTCCCTGCTGACATGCTCCGCCCCGCCCCCAGCCTGTAGGAGTATGTGCACAAATACCACCCTCCAATTGTGTTCCTGTAGACGCTCGATAAAGCCAGACAAACCACGGCGGAAACCCACAACCTCCGCGGTGGCGGGCAGGCACTTCCACCGAGCGGTGGGATGTTTTTTTAACCATCATGGTTTTGGAAACGGATCGAAGTTTGTCGAAATCTTGTGAAAACACCATGCTCTCTTACATCAATACTGATGTTCTGTTGTTTTGTGCAGATTATGTGCATTGGACCTTGATGTATCACAGATACTGTGTGTGTGTGTGTGTGTGTGTGTGTGTGTGTGTGTGTGTGTGTGTGTGTGTGTGTGTGTGTGTGTGTGTGTGTGTGTGTGTGTGTGTGTGTGTGTGTGTGTGTGTGTGTGTGTGTGTGTGTGCGCGCGCGCGCGCGCGTGCGTGCGTGCGTGCGTTTCTGTGTGAACATGTGTGTTTTTATACAGATTGTGTCTGTGTGTGTATTCATTTCCCAGTGTTTCTCCAGTGGACAATCCTTATGAGTAAATGATAGCCTACTGTAAAACAAAAAAAAAAGAAAAAAAAGAAAGAAAGAAAAAATGAATGATATTGAATAAAGTGAGACTACGCGATTTTTGTTCTGTCTCAAATTACTGCAGTTTTGATATTGGTCTTAAAACGTATGTTGATGACATAATGCTCTAATATGAATTGATGGAATCCTTTAACAGTCCTACCAACCCAAAGAGCATGAACGTACGGTATATTCACCCACTTGGCGCTTCATGGCTCATGAATGAGGAGCATCAGCATTGACACAAACCATTTAGTACGGTTTGGTTTGGTTTAGCTGCACTTAATACAGAATGTGGAGAAGGAAAGTGATTTGTTATAAAAAAAAAAATATTTTGTGTAATTGAGTCTCCATTGCATTACGTTTCTGTCGGTGGAAAATATGTCCGAAACAGCTTTTCAAATTCAAAAGTAGCAAACGTAGCAGATCTACTTTTGTGTGACCTAGAATGGCAAAAAAAAGTTTAAATATGGAGATAAGAGGTGTCTGCTCGACAGTATATGCAATGTGGCCTTCTGGAGTGAGTGTGGAAATATAGTGTCCCTCTCCAAAGTTGCCCACCTCTGATATAGGGCCTATCGTACGTACCTATAGGGCGTAGAGCCTTCGTCCTACTCCTCCCACCCAACACTCCCTGCTGACATGCTCCGCCCCGCCCCCAGCCTGTAGGAGTATGTGCAGTGACAAATACCACCCTCCAATTGTGTTCCTGTAGACGCTGGATAAAAGCCAGACAAACCACGGTGGAAACCCACAACCTCCGCGGTGGCGGGCAGGCACTTTACCACCGAGCGGTGGGATGTTTTTTTAACCATCATGATTTTGGAAACGGATCGAAGTTTGTCGAAATCTTGTGAAAACACCATGCTCTCTTACATCAATACTGATGTTCTGTTGTTTTGTGCAGATTGTGTGCATTGGACCTTGATGTATCACAGATACAGTGTGTGTGTGTGTGTGTGTGTGTGTGTGTGTGTGTGTGTGTGTGTGTGTGTGTGTGTGTGTGTGTGTGTGTATTTCTGTATGCGTGTCAGTGTGAACATGTGTGTTTTTATACAGATTGTGTCTGTGTGTGTATTCATTTCCCAGTGTTTCTCCAGTGGACAATCCTTATGAGTAAATGATAGCCTACTGTAAAACAAAAAAAAACAAAAAAAAGAAAGAAAGAAAAAATGAATGATATTGAATAAAGTGAGACTACGCGATTTTTGTTCTGTCTCAAATTACTGCAGTTTTGATATTGGTCTTAAAACGTATGTTGATGACATAATGCTCTAATATGAATTGATGGAATCCTTTAACAGTCCTATCAACCCAAAGAGCATGAACGTACGGTATATTCACCCACTTGGCGCTTCATGGCTCATGAATGAGGAGCATCAGCATTGACACAAACCATTTAGTACGGTTTGGTTTGGTTTAGCTGCACTTAATACAGAATGTGGAGAAGGAAAGTGATTTGTTATAAAAAAAACAGATTTTGTGTAATTGAGTCTCCATTGCATTACGTCTCTGTCGGTGGAAAATCTGTCCGAAACAGCTTTTCAAATTCAAAAGTAGCAAACGTAGCAGATCTACAAGCTCAAAACGTGTCTTTTTGATGCTTTTGTGTGACGCTGTAGTATGAATAAAATATATAAAATATAATATATAATAAAATAAAATATGGAGATAAGATTACTGCCCGACAGCAACGATATCTAAACATAGAGAAAAACAAATGGAATATAATCAAAATGCAGAAGATGAATCACAGTCAGGAGTGAGAAATAAGGGAGTAGAAGTCAGGAGTGCGTTAGTCAGCAAAACCACCAGCTCTTTAGAGTTATTTTTACTTAGCTGTCATTATGACTATGAGGATGGTTCCAGACTGAGTTCTTGGTAATTTGTGCTTACATTACATCACCACCCTGCCATATGAGTGCTGCTAAACACTGGTATTCCACTCCTTCATCATATTGCATCTCCTTGTACTGTATGTGTCTACCAGTGGTGGAAAAAGTACTCAATTGTTTTAGCCTCGCGTGGCCAGACAATATCACACGACACACTGCCGAGGGCTAAAGTGCATGCAATTTTGCAAAGGCAGATTCGTCTGGAACCAGGCTACAATTGTTTTACTTCAGTAAAAGTATCAATACTGACGTAGAAAAACATTGAAAGTAAACAAATGTACTTAAAGTACCAAAAGTAGAACGTACTCATTATGCAGAATGTCCCATTTTACAACTTTTCAAATGTAGAAAATGTGTAAAAAAGCTTTTGAAAATAGCAGATCTACAAGCTCACAATGCATCACATCACGACGCATTGTGAGCTTGAAGAGCGGCTATTTTCAAATGGCTGCAATGTTATATAGGGCTGAAGTGGTTAATGTATGTTTTGTAATAATAATAAAAATCAACAAAGTAACTAGTAACTAAAGTTATATAGTAAAAGTATGTTTTCTTCTGAGATGTAGTGGAGTAGAAGTAAAAGTACTGAAAATTGTATATACTCCAGTAAAGTAAAAATGTCTCAAAATACATAAGTACAGTACTTGAGTAAATGTTAGTTACTTTAGTTTACTACAGCACCGGTGTCTACAGCACCTTCCACTATAATGTGTGTATATCTGAGACAGCATGGCACTGGCAACTCTACATGCTCATTCCTTATAATTTGCTCCATGCAGAAAAGAGCATCAGCTAATTGCGGTTCAGGTTCAAGTCCTCCTGATGCAGCAATTGTGTCCTGCCAAAGTGCAAAGCCTTATACTGTGTATCGTTGCTGTCGGGCAGAAACCTCTTATCTCCATATTCTAACTTCTTGTGTTTTCTTTTGGTAAATTAACGCCCTACTTGATCATATTACGGCATCACACAAAAGCATCAAAAGTAGCAGATTCAGTGTCCACTCAACAGAGATAATATCTCTGCTGTCCGGCAGAAACCAGTCCAAAATGTTCATTTTTCAGGAAAAAAACAAAACAAAAAGTGGATTTAGGAGGTTTTGTCCATCATTGATAAGAACAGCTGAATGGACCTCCAAGCTCACAATGAGGTTGGAGGTCAAAGGGGGTGGAGCCTGGAGTCAGCAAAACCAGCTAACTCCACCCCTCTTTGGTGGTTTAGCAGAAAGTTTGAGGATTCAATGGAGTTAGCTGCTTTTGTCAGAAGCGCTGGTTTAGTCAGAAGCGCCTTTTCATTATTTTCATTGGTTCAATATTTTTTAATGAACACACAGACGTAAAGGGTGTTCAATAGCACTGATTTATGGAAAAAAATGCAAAAGCGGAAAAATGGAGTTGGTTTCTGCCGGACAGCAACGATATATATTAAACACTGAGACTGTCAATCTCCGGAAACCAACACATCTTTAACAAGTTATAAAATAGCCAGAAGTCGTTCTACAGTAGCCTACATATCAAAGTCTATTGAATATTGAAAACACACATTTAAAATCATTTCAAGTCTAGATAAGAAGATGTTGTGGTGAACATCACACCAATGTGTTAAATTCCAGAGTGGCAACGTGATGTGTCTTGATCTCTATGTAATAAGCCAAGAATAGCCGGTCTCATCATGAGAATTTCACAATGTAATTTGCGGGAGTTTTGCTTACACACCCTATTCATATACTGTGAAGAGAACTGGAGAGCTCACACGCCCTTGCTAATAGATTTAAGATCAGCTATTGCACTATCCGCTTTTATATACTGTGCTATGTTACTTAAAGCTGCACTTAATGTAACTTTTATTTAATGAATAAAATGTAATGTTGTCCAATCTGTATGGTAGAGCATGTTAATACAATATGAATTTATACAATTGGGGTGGCTGTATTTTGTCTCCCTGCTCTTCTATTGAGACATTTAGATTGTTTCAAAGGTCATGTCTCACCTAGACACAAGATCTGACACGAGTTTTTACCTGATTTTATCCCCTGAGCAAGCAGGCAGGCTCAATTAAATAATCTGCTCAAGTTCGTCCAGTAGCAAATAAGGATGAAGAGTATGAAAAGTTGAACTAAAATCAATAAAAAAGTTATCGTGCATATGCCTTAGTGTCCTCCAGGTCAGTGGTTCTCAAAGTGGGGCCCCCAGGGGTCCTTGGGCCAGCGAAATGTGGCTGTTCAAAAATAGCAGATATACAAGCTCACAGCACGTCAAATAATCTCGAAAGTATTAGAAAATGTTGCATAAAGTAGATTTGTAAGAGACAAACCCCTTCTGGGGGTCCCGGGCACAACATTTTACATTCTTTTTGAGATGGGGATCCGCAGCCAAATAAAAAGCATTTTGGGGGTCCGTGACATGAAAAAGTTTGAGAACCACTGCTCCAGGTGTCTAAGCATTGAGTGGGAGATACTAGCAACTGTATCATCATCAGTGCTCCTTCCTTGTTTTCCTTGCAGCAAGCTGCCAAAGGGTCTAACCCTGGTTTACCTCAGTTTTCAGTAGACAATATATTTTTAAAAACATTTCATCACAATTGAGGTCAGTACGTGTGACAGGCCTATAATCAATGTTCTCAACTGGGAAAGACTTCTTTGGGACTGGAGTAATAACAGTTTTTTTCCTCCTATATTGCAGTGGTTCTCAAACTGTGGGTCGGGACCCCCAGGGGGGTCCCCACAGGACAGTGAAGTGACAATATAAGGACTTTTCAGACCTAAAATAAAATAAATAAATAAAATACCTAAAAGAAAAAAGACCATTACTGCATCAAAAGTAATCAACACACTATTCTATAAAACGGATCAAATATTGGCCAAATTGTCAAATAATATAAGAAAGAGGCATAAATTGTGAAAATAGCAGATCTGCAAGCTCACAACGCCTCGCAAAGAGCTTGTAGATCGCAAAGAGCTCGTAGATCTGCTATTTTCACTATTTGCCTGTGGAACCAAGTCAAACTAAATGTAATGCCTCAACTCCTACAATTCCAATTGCTTGTCAGGGTGGGGGGTCCCCAGTTCAAATATGATTATTTTGGGGGTCACGGCTTGAAAAGGTTGAGAACCACTGCTATATTGTGCAGGGACAGTGTGTGAGTATAGTGAGCACTATTCAGATGCAGGTTTTTAAAAAGCAGGCAGAAATCCTACCCGTTCCACTGGATCTTCTTAGTGCATAGCTGACGGGACAGTGACAGTGTTGCCATGTCCACTTATTGTAAGCGACTTTGGGCTTCTTTTTCTGTAAAGTCGCTTGTAAATACTGGTAGTTGCGGCTTGTGTTTTGTTGGGCTTGTTTCTAAAGTGTAGTTGCTTATTTGGGCTTGTTTCCACTTGTTTTTAAATTATTATTTAAAGGTAGGGTAAGTGATTTACTTTGGTTAAAATAAGTGTTGAATAGCTCTATATTCTGATAGTACTCTTTGCTATAGAGTGTTTGTTCAGTAAAAGGAGTCTCCCATGTCTCTCCAGCTCTTTATTTAACAGAACATGCATGTTCAGTGCTCTCTCCTGATTGGCTTAAATTCTGTCACCTACCTGACAATGTCCTATATTCTGTTTACTAAAGAGCTGGAGAGACCCCTGTGACTGAACAAACGCTCTGTAGCAATGATTACTATCAGAATATAGTACTTTAACCTTATATATATATATCACTTACCCTTCCTTTAAACCAGTGGTTCTCAAATATTTTCATGTCATGGACCTTGGATCCTAGACCTGGTTGCTTATTTCTCTCACAAAATCAGGCAACACTGAACAGTGACTGCACCTTGTAGCTATCCATCTCAGGGCTTTACAAAGGGGGCTTTCATCTGGAGAAAGCTGATCAAGGATCAGCATAATAAGGCATCCAAATGCTTGTTATGACCCTGGCTGTAAATGTCAAGAAGAACAGAGCCATACAATGTGTGATAGAACATGTTACTGCTCAACGCTACAGTAAACTTTTTTTGCACATTGCCCACACACGGAAAAAAGAGCAGACCAAGGTCACATTTTTTTTCCCTCTAAATTTTTATCCCACGATTTTGAAACCCACTTTTTTTCACACAGTGCCAATTGCCTATGTAATCCTGGGCGTTACTCACTTACTTCGATGCATGAGGAGCTAGCAAGCTGCTTCTTATCACCTGACAGGGGGAGTTTCCCCTATAGGACGTAGCGCGTGGAAGGAACACATTATTCCAACCAGTTCCTTTTCCCTCCATCAGGCGCCCCGGCTGACCAGGGGGAGGCAGTATAGAGACCAGGATTACTGCATGTTTTTTGTGAGGGTACCTACCCTAGGGGACACGGGGAGAACATGCAAACTCCACACAGAGAGGCTCTTTCGCCAACCCCACCTACGGTATGGGCACTGATGACGCGGAGGAGAGAACACGTCCCCATGCAGCGCCCATAGTGTCCCCGGCGAGACTCGAACCCAGGAAGTTACAGCAGGCGCCACCGCGCCCCCAAGGTTACGTTTTCGAAGTATTGAGGGTTAACTGTTTAACTAGTCAACTGTCTGAAAATACACCTTAACATGAATACAACAACACTACACATACACAATGACACATTGTGTAGCATGAAATACCAACATTTTACTTCCCTATCCCTTCGCACGCATTGGTCTGCTGTTCTCAAAAATAAATTTTCCTTGTCAACTCAATTAGTTTCTTTTCCTCAAAAATGTCACATAACACGCAACTGTTAATGTCTGTCTATTTGTCTGTCTATTTGCTTACACATCACCAGCTTGCTACTGAAGTCATATGTAATATTTGTATGTGGAAGTATTTCATTCCATTTCTCTGATGTGAACTAAAAGTTGTAATTGTTTTATAGACACTAAAGTCATGAGAACAAGATAGCACAGCATGTCATATGAACTGGGTTTTGGCACTGAAAGAAAGCAGACTCTGTGCTACATTAGTGCTCCAATGCGCATCTGCTCCCTTTCATACAGTGAGTGTGGTTCTACTATCTCCACTAATTTGCATTGCAAGTTCTTATCAACGGGGAAAAAAGGGAGATCCCGCACACACTTACAGCAAAAATAAGTGTTTTATTGCGAGTATAGCGTTTTGGTCCAACTGACCTGGAAGGTCATTTGGACCAAAACGTTGTACTCGCAATACATTTTTTTTTTGCTGTAAGTGAAGACAATGTGCCGGATCTCCCTTTTTTCCTGTCTCAGTCCGAGTGAAATGTTTGTGGCTAACAGAGTCAATACTTTTCAAGCTGTTCTTCTGAACTTAATGAGTAGATTCATGTGTCACTTGGGTCTGTGAATAGCATCATTGTCAGTATAAGTAACCCTGTGAAGAGCATCGCTAGATACTCTTCTAGCCTTAGGAGACATTGTCTCAAAAGCCTGTATTTATAACTGTCCCAAATGCCCTGTCTAACATGTTTGTTTGGACAGTTTTTTACTTACAGTATGTACCTTGTTGTATGTTTTTCTATGGACCATGAGTCTGCAATAACGACATTCATTCATTAATTCATTAATTCATTCATGCATCGGCTGCCTGCTCCTACACACCTGTCCCAGGTGTGCTTTTTTCAAAAAGTTCGTATCAACAAAATATTAAGCGTGTCATGTCACTGTAACACTGTACCTGAACATGGCAAAAAAATTGAACAACGTGTTTAATGTAGTTTCACACTGCATGTGGAAAACCTTGTTTCATATCTATGTATATCTATGTATTTGTGTTTCAGAATCCACTGTGAAGAATGGCAGGCAGAAGGGGTGTGTGTGTGTGTGTGTGTGTGTGTGTGTGTGTGTGTGTGTGTGTGTGTGTGTGTGTGTGTGTGCGAGTCACACACAAGTACACTTAACATTTGGGCCCTCCCAGTCCCAGATATTCCCGAGTCTGCAAAGTTTACAGACCAGAGTAAACAGAAAGGATTCCACCTTCCTCCTGAACGGACTAGACTACCTCCTCTCTGTCTCATTCATCCACTATGAAGGCTTCAAGTTACCTAGTTGCTTTATAAACTGAAGTACATTGAATGCAGCTTTCTAGGAAGTGTAATTAAACACAGATGCGTTACAGCCAGATATCTATGGAACTAACTGGCTGCAGGGGAAATCTCTTGAAGAATCTGACCCACTGAAGAAGAATGAGGACTGGGACACAGAAAGGGTGAAATACTCCTCTGGAAAGCCCGGGATTTATTTTTGACCAGCTGAAGTTTGTATAATCCCTACAATGGCTTTCAAAGAGTTTGGTTTTAAAGAGTTTAGTTTTAAGATGAGCCATTCCAGGGGTATAAAGTTCACACAGATAGGACATTGCTCTTATCACATTGATTTTTTTTTTCCCCCTCTATTTTTTTACAACACCTGTTTTTGAACTTTCTGCCCGTCGTTGTCACAACCCAGAGGGATGACCTGGGTTGTTTGTTATCTGTCGGACGTAAATCAGTGTCCATAAATATGCAGCGGATTCCTCCTCCTCTCCCTTTCTGCTCTCTGGCTGTCACTCTGGCAAGATCTAGAGGGCAACAACATCAGAGTGGCTTTGAAGCTTCTCCATTCTGACACCTGAGGTTGACTCCTGCGACTTCTAGCGAAGGCTGAGATGACAGAGTATTGTTCGCAGTAAGTCTAAAGCGCTCCCTCCCATTCTTTTGATAAAGACTTTGACTAATGATTAGCCACCTGTGGGTCTGACAGCAGCAGTGAGTGTGACCCTATCTGGTTGAAAGCTGTTGTTGGAGAACTTTCCCTGAGACAAAGCTTTGTATCGTCGTTATTATTACTCTCCAACTGACCGCATCATCATCATCATCATCATGGGTAAAGGCTTCTACGTCAGCAAGGTGGTGGCGTTGGTCGCCGCCGTTGCCGCCGTGGCGGCCGTGTCCGCCATCATCGCGCTCGCTGTGGTCTACACTCAGGAGAAGGCCAAGAACGAGAATGTGGAACCCACCACACCTGCCACCACCGCTGCGCCTGCCACCACGACCAACCCTCCCTCCACCACCCCCTCCGGCCCCAAGGAACCCTGGGAGCTGTACCGTCTTCCGACCGCCCTGTCGCCGTTCTCCTACGACGTGACCCTGTGGCCTCGGCTGGTGCCCGACGACAAGGGCATGTACATCTTCAGCGGCCTCTCCACGGTGCGCTTCACCTGCCTGAGAGAGACCGACCTCATCCTCATCCACTCCAACAAGCTCAACCTCACACAGCTGGGCGGGACGACGCATCTGGCCGAGCTGGCGGGACTGGACGGAGCCACGACGCCGGGTATCAGCAGGACCTGGCTGGAGGTCCCCACTCAGTACCTGGTGGTCCAGCTGACAAGTAAACTGGAGGTGGGGAAGTCCTACCGGATGTACACGGAGTTTATCGGAGAGCTGGCCGACGACCTGGGGGGATTCTATAGGAGCGAGTACATGGAGGATGGGATTAAGAAGTAAGTACGGTAGAACTATATGTGTTACAGTTTAATATCTTCTTTGGTATGGCTTGCTTTGGTTTAATCCGTTTGGGGAAGTGCATTCAGGCATTTATTTTCATAATATAGTTCTTTAGTGATTGTTTTGTCCAATTTTGTTGTTTAGCTTTAGTTTGGTTCAGGTGATTTATAGTTTACAATATACGGTAGTTGTAGCAGCAGCAGCAGCAGTAGTTGTAGCATCAGTAGTCATAGTAGTCTGACTGAATGAAGTTCTGTGGAATCCCATTAACTGAAAATAAATCCTCTCTCTCTCTCTCTCTCTCTCTCAACATGCTCAGTTAAACTGTCTGCTCTTAGTAGTAGCCTAATTGTAGTGGTAGCAGCAGAACAGTAGTAATAGTAGTAGTAGTGTTATTGTAGTAATGGTAGTGTTGGTAGTAATAGTAGTTGTAGTCTGTAGTGCACAATCTATATTTTTTTTGCCAGTGAGGGAATCAAACTCTTCTGTGGGTTTAAAACAAAAAAAACAAAAAGACACGACAAGAATTAGACTGAAATGAAGTTCTGTGAAATCCCATTAAAGCTGCACTATGTAACTTTCCTCTTCTACCCCGGATTTGAGCCCAGATCTCTGTGCAAGTGCTGACATTTTTTTTACCAACAAGCTAATGGAGCCTGCCTGCTTGCTCAGGGGATAAATGTAATCTCGACCTTCACTTCAGGTCAACATTTTTGTCAGATCCTTTGTCTAGGTGAGACATAACCTTTGACACGATCTAAATGTCTCAATAGATGATGTCTCTCTCTCTCTCTCTCTCTCTCTCTCTCTCTCTCTCTCTCTCTCTCTGTCTTGAGAACAATATAAACTTACAACATGCACAGCTAAAGTGAGCTATAAAGCAGTGACGGTTAATGTGTAGTGCAGAGGCAGCAATACGTTTGGCCACAGGACACTTTTTCTAAGCCATATAATCCATGGCTAATTTAAGGACGTGAACTTGCAACACACTTATGTTAAATACTATAAAAGTTAATAAACTAAAGATGTGTGTGGTTTAACTGCAAACTGATAGAGCTGTGTGTAATCAAACCTTACAGATGCAGATATAAAGGCTTGTGTAATCATTCTGTGCAGACCACATCCTTGAATGTGGCACTTAGGACATAGTCCATTGAAGTTAAAAAAGAACATTTTATCTGGAGACAGACAGTTATAGTAGGCTATTCCTTCTTTTTCGAACAGAGATAAACAAGCTCTTTCAAGGTCTCTTCTTAGATACATAGACAAATGGTGTATTGTTTAAGCCTTAAACAGCTACAGCAGTTCTCTCTGCCTTAAACTTTAAGGCATGTGAAACACTTTCCCATGAGAGCATGTGAACCTTTTCATCCAAAAGGTCTAAAGAGGAATGTTGACGGTGAAAACAGCTTTCAAAGAAAAATGGAAAACTAAAGTATGCGTTCTTGCTATCCGGTATCGTTAATGCAAAGCTGCAAAGCCACATCCTACCCAATCTGGGAACCCATCTGCAAAATGTGCTGCTGAATCTGTCTTGAGAGCTTACCTCCTACCTATTGGTTGCCTTATCACCTCCTCACTGCCTGATTTGTGATGTGGCGTGCCATTCACTCTCAACATAAATTAGATAAAAGTATGATAAGCATTCTTTAGGAGGAGGATTCTCTATGTGGACATTATAGCATCATGTGGGACATGGGCTGGGCATCTTGTGGTGCAGGACACTTTAAAAATACTTGAATCTATCTATCTATCTATCTGTGCACATTATGTGAAATGTGTCCTCTGCATTTACCCATCCTATCAGTGTTGCCATGTCTGCTTATTATAAGCGACTTTGGCCTTGTTTGTTCAGTTAAGTCACTTGTAAATATTGTTAGTTGCGGGTTAATTGATTGATTGAACACTTTATTAACAGTTTGCAATTAGTACAGAGGTATGATTTACAACGATTGTTCAAAGGATAACACAAAAATCCCTGGGGCTTGTTTCCATTGCTGTTCTGTGTATTCAATTCATTAAGAATTTGGGCTTGTTTCTAAAGTGTAGTTGCTTATTTTGTGGCCCACCATA
The DNA here is from genome assembly GCF_963454915.1 of Gymnoscopelus microlampas. Taxonomy (NCBI): domain Eukaryota; kingdom Metazoa; phylum Chordata; class Actinopteri; order Myctophiformes; family Myctophidae; genus Gymnoscopelus; species Gymnoscopelus microlampas. The sequence continues at coordinate 55,997,374 of NC_139962.1, read as the reverse complement.
CAAGATTTGTGTTGTGAAAATGTTTCACAAATATTCCACATTTTTGCAATTTCTTTTTTGGAAAATACTGTAGCAGATTTACAAGCTCACTATGCGTCGTGACGCGTTGTGAGCTTGTCGATCGGCAATTTCCAAATATTCAATGCATAGGTTTAAAGGAGACACCATGAATTTAAAAAAAATATTTGATATTTAATATCATATGGTATATGTCCCTCAAACCATTTTCAAAAGGTTTGAGCCTAAATCAACACTCAGATATACTCATCCCAAGTCAATTCTCTCAGGCTTATAAAGCACTTTCAGCTGCAATACCAAAACGTCCTGTTGGGCAGAGGGGTGCTACTGAGCAATTCTGTCTGTCAAAATACATGGGCAGAAAGTTTCGTGATGTAAGCAAACATTGCCATTCTGAGATGGCCTGTTTAGACACGCCCATTCTGAAAATCTCTGAAATGAGAATGAATGACTGAATGTTAAAAAAATATATTTTTTGGGGTACAAGAGACAATGGGGAGCCCAAAAAATACAAAAAAAAAAAAAAAGTTAAATTCATGGTGTGTCTCCTTTAAAGTGCTTGTGTGGCCTATAATCTGGCAACACTGCAGACTAGGAGCAGTGAGCAGCCATTCTACGGCGCTTGGGGAGCAATTAGGGGTTAAGAGTCTTGCTCAGGGTCAGGACACACATGGACACATTGCTGGCCTCACCTGGAATCTATCAGTCATATATTGTAAATGATTTACAAAATCATTTGTCCGGCCATAAATTATCGCTGGCAGGCCAGTTCTGGCCCATGGACCACCTGTAGTTGCCTAACATTGGTTTAGTGGTTAAAGGGATAGTTCACCCAAATATGAACTTTTTTTCTATCAATTACACACCCCATGAAGCCTTGAATTCATGGAGTTTTTTTTTAGTTTTTGTCGCTTTCCTAAGCCAATAATTTGATGACCGGTGGAGTCTCCGGTAGGAGAATCAATGGAGACTCTTTGAGTCTCCTACCGGAGATTCTGCCGGTCATCAAATTATTGGCTTAGGAATGTGACAAAAACAAAAAATCTCCATGAATTGCTCCTGCTGTCCCAGTATCCGCACTCAGTACAAACCAGTGGTTGTACTGCGTCGCTCCAGCAGTGGTTCCGAAGCTCGCCGCTTTGTGAGCTCGCAGATCTGCTATTTTTACTAATTTTAAACTTTATTTTTACATTTATTGATGGAAATGATTAGATTGTTTAATTTCATTCATGAAATACTTTTGAAAAACTGTTGTTTTTAATTGATGAAAAGTTGATTTATTTTGTTTAAACTTTTTTAAATCTTTTGAAATATTATATTTTTTAATGTAGGAAACAAAGTAGCAAAGATGGGACCCAACCCACTGTTTGGGAAACAGTGAACTGCTTGAGGAATCAAACGAAAGGTGGAATCAATGTGAAGAAGAGCATTTTCAACATTAATCACAGTTAAGATGAGAGCTTAATTGTGTGGGTGCCCTGGTGGCTTGGCAGTACGTATACAGGCAGGCCGCAGGCATCAATCTGGATTTGAGACTAACTTGGGATCTTGCACTGCATGTTTAAATGCTCTCTCTCTCTCTCTCTCTCTCTCTCTCTCTCTCTCTCTCTCTCTCTCTCTCTCTCTCTCTCTCTCTCTCTCTCTCTCTCTCTCTCTCTCTCTCTCTCTCTCTCTCTCTCTCTCTCTCTCTCTCTCTCTCTCTCTCTCTCTCTCTCTCTCTCTCTCTCTCTCTCTCTCTCTCTCTCTCTCTCTCTCTCTCTCTCTCTCTCTCTCTCTCGCTCTCTCTCTCTCTCTCATATGTGATAAAGCAGAAAGACAATTCTGAATGTAATATACAGTAAAAATCCTTAGTGTTAATGTAAGTCAGAAACACTTTCAGAGTTAAATTAACACATGGTTTTGTTGTGTACTACTGTATTTACATTATTCTTTATTGCAGAGTATTGGCCACCACTCAGATGCAGCCCACAGATGCCAGGAAAGCCTTCCCCTGCTTTGATGAGCCCGCTATGAAAGCTGTCTTCCACATGACTCTGGTCCACCCCCATGAAACTGTAGCGCTAGGCAACGCCATGGACATCTGTAAGTTTGCATTTTTAATCCTCCGTGAAAATAGCCGATCTACAAGCTCCCAACGCCTCGCAGCGCCGTTGTAGAGGGAAAAAGAGCAGACCAAGTACAGAGCCAACGGTCAAGTTGACTAAATATTGAGGGTTTAAAAGGTTAACTATCTGAAAATACACATTAGAATGAATCCAATTGACTATAAAAAGTTTAATCTGCAACACAATTGTATACAATATGTATGTATGGGGGGTCCCCGCTTCATCTCTCTCTCAGCTAAGAGGTCCTTGGCCTGATAAACGGTGAAGACCCCTGCTCTAGAGGTTTCACACATGCATTATTATGTGGATGTATACAGATGTGTTATTACACTCTACAACAGTGTTGAGCCTAGACCCATGTGTCATACATACACTGACGTGGCAATCAGCTGACCAATTTGGCGGGTTATTTTAACACACCTCAGTCTCTGCTCTTCCTCCTGCTGTCAGTGTCCCTGGTCTGTTGAGATGTAATCTCTCAAGAACAGATTCTGCTTCCAACCAGGGAAACTCTCCCCTGTCAGTTGGCTCTCATGCATTGAAGGAGGCATGAGCTCGGCCCTGGCCTCCCTAGGTTGGCAGAGGGAAGGTAGTGCCCAGGATTACATAGACAATTGGCACTGGGTGTAAAAAATAGGGGTTACAAAATCGTGGGATAAAAAAAATTAGGAAAAAAAAAAGAACAGATTCTGCTCTGCGTTTGAATCTGTCGGGGGGGTTCGTCATATCGCGTACGCACTGGCCTACAAGTGGGCGTGCCTTCAGATCAGGAAGCAGGCCGCGCTTTACCCAATCAAATGTAGTGGGCGGGATTTACGTGTCCGCCGATCCTTCCCCACTCCAAACAAACCTAAACTCATTTAACAATAGCGTCCTCGGAGCAGACAAAACCACGGAAAGATATTCACATTTTAGCTTGCTCTTTCATCATAACAAGTGGGCTTATAACCAAAACGATCCATGTTCTCTGGGAGAAGTGGTGTTAGTGTTCTGTGTAGAAATATTGTTAGTGGGAATGAAAACATAGTCGCACCACCGGAAGTGAAAGGCTGAAGGCAGACCAAAACCCCGGTTTCCTTGCGTACGTGTGCTACGTCGACTTCCTCCCAGAGCCAACTGAGATAGTCAAAAACAGCAGAGGGTGCTGTTTTTCCTTTTCATTTGGCGATGGGTTCCCAGATTGGTTGAGATGTACCTGTTTGCTCCCACCGCCATCCCACCACCACCAGGGGGCTCTGAACGCCAAGATAAAATTCATACTTGTATTTACATAATGAATAAAATATTGGTTTCAATCTATTTGTGAGTTATCTTCAACGTTTTTTTCAGGCCAAGGACCCACTTGCTGAGAGAGACATGAAGCAGGGACCCCTACTATATTGTATAAAATTGTGTTTCAGATTAAACTTTTTCTTTTTTACTTGGTCTGCTTCCTCCCCTCCTCTACACCTATACTATACCAAAAATAGCCGATCTTCAAGCTCACAACGCCGTTGTGAGCTTGTAGATCTGCTATTTTTGGCTAATGTTCTCCTCAGAGAAGGGATGCTAGGGTTCAAGTGCTTAAGGTAAAACATATCTTATCATGGCGGCCCCCCTGTAGTAACTCCGAGGACCCCCTAGGGGTCCCGGACCCCCTGTTGAAGACCCCTGGTTTAGACATTCACCAAACAGCTTATTCTGGTATTCGTCCCTGGAACAAAATATTTTGAGATGGGGTCGGCGGCCAAGTACTGTACATATCATTTTGGGGGTCCTTGACATGAAAAAGTTGGAGCACCACTGACCCCCATCCCAAAATATTGTGTTGCAGGGCCCCCCAGAAGCAAAGATTTGAGTTGCAAATGTTCCCTTAAAGAAAAAATAATAATCAAATATTTGCAAAAGAAAATCACAATTTTTCAAAAGTAGCAGATCTGCAAGCTCACTCAGTAGTACCTAATTTTCAATTAGGTACTACATGTACAGTAGTTTGAGACCTTTTGTAATAACTGCTCTACTCTATTCCACTAACATTGTGTCCTTATTTCCATACAGGGACGCTCAACGTTACTATGGAGGGTCAGAGTTTACTTAGGACCAATTTTGGGCCCACCGAGGTCATGTCCACCTACCTGCTGGCCTTCGTCGTTTGTGATTTCGGATTCATCAGCTCTCCACCAGGAGATGCTGTTCTGGTAAACTTACAAACATTGTGCAGTAGTATTTCTCTATTAAACCAGCTAGTTAACTGGTTCTGCCAGGTGTAAATTTTACCATGGAAAGGCGAGAACCACTATTGTAGCCTTATTGTGTATCACTGTACTGTATAGAGCCACGTTTCCACCTCAACACGACAGCTATTCTTTCTCAATTTCACAAATAAACTGTAGTAGCCGGGCATTCCTCTGAGCGCATATCTCTCCTCCATGTGGGTTACTGCAGCTGTCGGGTCGAGCTGTGGCAACCTGTATGAGCAATAGACCCCTTAACAGACGACGTCATACTGGCTGCGTGCAACGAAACCCATTATATCAGGTCTCGTTAGGACGCGTCTCACTAGCCAACACACACAAGAGGGGGTTGGGGTGTGCTGAAACCAGTGCACCCCGAAACAGGTTGGGAATTGATTGCGTGAAATAATCACCTGTGCGTCCAGGCTCAATGTTAGTAAACAAATAATTGGTCTATAAGCTGAAAAAGCTTTTGGAGGGGCACTTTACAGAGAGAGGCCCCTCAACATGCAATAGGGCATAGTGGACAGACTAGCCCTGAAACATGAGGTCAGGTTTCAAATATAAAGTGCTTTCCCAAGTGCCACGGATGTTACAAGTATCTCCCGTATTGTTCAATAAAAAGAATTTTAATCCGATCGCCGGCCATTTTCTTTTCTTTTTTTTTTTTTTGTAATGTATCAGAGTGCAATACACCTCCCAACCATTAGTGTCGCATAGTTGAAAGCAACAGAGAACATTTGGATAAAATGGCCAGCGATCGGATTAAAATGCTTTTTATTGAACAATACGGGAGATACAGGTACTTATCACGGTACGCCTTGTAACATCCGTGGCACTTGGGTAAGCACTTTATATTTGAAATCTGAACGTTTATGTACATGTGAGAGTTGGCAATGTAACTCATTTAATGTAAATCGAAAACCAGGGACTCTCGGCTCCATGACGCTTGTGGCAAACGAGCGTCATGTGAACCATGGCTATAGACGGACATTTTATTGTTCCACAGATAGAAAGCCCTTTCCTTTTTCCCATAGAGATTTCCGAAAAATATTTATATTAATTATTTTAAGCCTGGAACCAAGCCATCCAGGCTTCTGGTGAATCACCATAAAACATTCGATTTTGTAATTTTTTTTTAAATATTTAATCATATTATAAACTATTTTTTTTATAAAAAAAACTTTTCTTTGCAGTTTTCAAATTTGTTTTGACACAGAATCAAATGTTTTATGGCTATGAATGACTCACCAGGAGCCTGGATGGCTTGGTTCCAGGCTTAAAATAATTAATAAAAATATTATTGGAAATCCCTATGGGAAAAATGAATGGGCTTTCTATCGGTGGAACCACAAAATGGCTCCCACTGCTATGCACTATTGCAATAATTAGAATTACTGTATATTTTCAGATGAAATGCCCCTTCAGTATTTTGTTCAAACTAAATATCGCCCTCTACTGGGCATTATGCAGATGAGTGTATAAACTTGGTGAATAATACTTTTCTAGTTGAAGACTTTACAAAAACTATTTGAAGAATTAGATTTTTACTCTTAACATGTTGCTACAATATTGAGTGTATATAATGTCTTTGAAAGGTCTGTTAAAAAGTTGGTACTGTACATTTGGTGAAATATTGCTTCATGGTTGTGTATTCAGATTAGGATATGGGCTCGGAAGAAGGCCATACTAGAGGGTCAAGGAGACTACGCGCTGAATAAGACAGGCCCCATACTGTCTTTCTTTGAAGGCTACTACAACTCCACTTATCCCTTGACAAAATCAGGTAAGAACTCTCGTTCTCTAAGTACTGCTAGTCTCACATTGCAAAATGATCGGAGTGAATACATCAGTGCTATGTTTTCTTTTGAACCTAAACTGATTATCAGTAGTGACTAGTGAGAACACACATCTCCAGCCTAGTTAGGAGGATTATTTCCAATATTTTAGACAAAACACTGCAAGGGCAATAGGTGTATAATTATCCATGCTATTTGGGGGGATTATATCTCCACACTGGCCTTGGAACGCCCCGGGATCCGCCAGGAGGAAGTTGCTAATGTTGCTCTGGAAAGGGAAGTCTGGAAGTCTCTGTTGGAACTGTTACCCCCGCGACCTGATTCCGGGTAAGCGGTTGATTTAGCTTCCCAGCCTTGTCTTTAAGGACAGGCACCAACAGTACAGACATAATGGATTCAGGAAGGACCGCTTTGGTCAGTTTTGTCCAATCCAGCTTCCCTGTGTTAACAGCACTGCCAGTGACAGTCAGCTGGGTTACATTCTCGACATTAATCATCATAGCAATTGGCATGATCAGAAGTGGCTAGCCCATACATGATCTCTATATTATCCAGGGAGGCATGAGCATCTGCTGTAGACATACAATGATCTAGCCAAGAAGTCGTATGCTCTGAGAGCGAGGATATCCCTCGGGTCCATCCGTGCGAGCGACTCTATAGGGCGGCGTGGTTCATTGTAGTGCCGGATAAAAGACCCAGCTGGCCACAGCTGCGGGTCATATCTGCTACATCGTTACATTCAGCGGAGACACAAAAGGAGCTGAATCTACTTCCTGCTGCAGACTCGATTTTCCAGATATTGACATCCCGACCCAGCTTCTTTTTCAAATAGTCACCGAATGTGTTGACATCCAAGTTCAAATCAAACTTTGGTGCAAAGACACTAGCCACGTTATTATAAATCTTGTATGTCCCCCCCATTCTAGATTTGTGTTTTGAAAATGTTTAAGAACCACAGGTTTATAAACAACATTAGGAAACAAGCCCAAATAAGTAACTACACTTTAGAAACAAGCCCAAAAAAACACAACCCCGCAATATTTACAAGCGACTTTACAGAAAAACAAGCCCAGAGTTGCTTATAATAATAAGCAAGCATGGCAACACTGGTTTTCCTCCATGTTTCAGACCAGATCGCTCTGCCTGACTTTAGTGCTGGGGCGATGGAGAACTGGGGTCTGATCACCTACAGAGAGACAGCCCTCCTCTACAACCCGAGCATGTCCTCTAACGGAGACAAGGAATGGGTGGCTACAGTCATCGCCCATGAGCTGGCCCACATGGTACAGTATTTATGCTCCTTTGAAAAGGCCTTTAGTCCGAGTTAAATGAGCGTTGAGTGTGGTCAGGGGTCATCGCCATGCTGGCTTGTAGTGGACATTTTTGTCAAAATACTATGTTTGCCATGGACATACAAAATGAGTAGACAAACACTAAGAGCTATCCCTAAATGACCATTACAGGTCTAACTCTGAGAGCAATGGGGGTCCTTGAAAATAAAACACTTGAGAACAACTGTCCTATAGTGGACTCCTAATGTGCCATGCACAGTGTCATAGTAAATCAGTGTCATACACATGAAGAAAACCTGGAGACTGACATTCAGTAATTGGGTCTTATGATCAAAATTATAATGTTATTTAAAAATCACACCCAGTGTGAAGTGAGCGGTGTTATTTAGAAACAACAGTGGTCATCACAGTGATGGAAGCTCACAAAAAAAACATTTTTTTGAAGTGCGTGGTGATATTTATAGATTATTAATTTCATCATGCGTCTCGCTAGCCAATCAAAGCAAAGGGTCTGAATAGAGTCAGCCAATCACGGTACAGCGAAAAGGGTGTGAATAGAGTCAGCCAATCACAGTACAGGGAAAGACAAATTTTCACGACGGTCTTGTCCCAAACCCACTTATAGGAGCGGCTACACCGTCAAAAACTAAATCTAGAATTTGCCGAACATTGGTCAGTCTCAGCTCCATGCTTCTATTCTCAACCGATAACATATACTCACTTCATTATAGAGCACCTTATTTAAATGGGGAAGTTGCATTGCTCATTCCTTGCTTGCTGTTTGCTGCTGCTTTAAAACTTGCTGCTCACCTCACCACCTCAGCAACCACCTGTCGTTTTGGATCTACTTTTATGTACTGGGGATTCGGAGTCCCTATTGGTAGGGACATGTAATGTGCTTTCTCAGAGTACCTAAAAGCAGATCCAATTCATTGGCAAACCAAAATAAATATATTGCTCATTTTATATTCAATAAAAATATTTTATCCATTCATGAGTTGTCCTGACTGAAAGAGCGCACGCACGCACGCACGCACGCACGCACACACACACACACACACACACACACACACACACACACACACACACACACACACACACACACACACACACACACACACACACACACACACACACACACACACACACACACACACACACACACACACACACACACACACACACACACACACACACACACAGCGTCTTTGAGTACTTAAGAGTGCTATATAAATTCCAGGTATTATTATTAGTGTGGTTGCCCTAACAGGGCAACCAGACTATAGTACTCTATAGCTTTCTTCCACTTCTTCAAGATAAACAATATTTCAAACCGCATCTCCTCCCACAGTTTTTATCCCCTAATGTTGTGCCATATATCAAAATGACCGTCTAAATCGGGAATCGTGTGCTTGTATTTTGCTAAGAGATTGGTTAAATAGTTTAATTGATATTGATTTATTAGTGCATTAAATTCACCCATTCACTTTAATGGAAAAGTGAAAAAACTCAAATTCAAGTATTTTTTTCTCAGAAACCTTAAGAGCTAGAGTTATCAAATTTGGAGGGAAAATTCATAATTAAGTCCCAAATTATTTAAAAAAATATCACACCATTCGGCCTCATGGTGGCGCTATAACAGCCCCCTTTACGTTTTGGCCCGTAACTCTTGAACCGTAGGTCCGAAAATCAAAATTTCTTTTCACCTGGATTCCTTGGGTCACGACGCATCTCCCCATATAGGCCACGCCCATTTGCGTCAGGATAGATTTTTTTATATTGATTTATTAGTGCATTAAATTTCCCCATCCACTTTAATGGGAATTGCAAAAACTCCCATTCAAGTATTTTTTTCTCGGAAACCGTAAAGGCTACAGTTACAAGACTTGGAGGGGACGTTAATAGTTTTTTGAAAAATTATTAAGAAAATAATCACACCAGTCGGCCACATGGTGGCGCTATAATAAGCCCCCTTTACCTTTTGGCCTATAACTCTTGAAAAATGGTCGTAAAATCAAATGGTCGTAAAATCAAAATTTCTTTTTCCCTGGATTTCTTGGGTCACGACGCATCTTTCCATATAGGCCACGCCCATTTGCGTCAGGATAGATTTTCCGCCATTTTGAATTTTCTTCAAAACACACTTTTTGCTCCTTTTCCTTCAATTTTTTTCCAAATCTCACACAAATCGGTACACGTGATCTATGCACAGTCTCCGACGGTATTCCTCCCGGCGTATTACTGGAGTCCCGACCGCGTCGGCGCAACCACACTTTGCAATTGCCAATTGCGACGCGTCTAGTTATTATTGTCATTATGGTACATTTGTTCTAATCTAACCATGTTTGTCCTCAGTGGTTTGGGAATCTAGTGACAATGAGATGGTGGAATGACCTGTGGCTGAACGAGGGCTTTGCCACCTATGTCTCATATCTGGGAGCCGATTCTGCTGAACCAACATGGGGAGTTGTAAGTCCTGCTGTTTCTCATAAATATCACCTTATGAAAGTGACACATACCCAAAGTGAAACTTTTCTGTCAGGCACCATCCAAAACTCCCCCACTAATGAATTGCAGTCCTTTGTAAATAAAAAACATCATCATCATCATTAGTTATCATGTGGGTTCAAAGGCAGTTGTCTTAACTACTCAACAGGCAAAAATAGCTCTGGTCCATAGTGTTAGGAGTTCTCCTTAACGCTATGCGACTGTACGTGTATTTTCCTCAGTTGAACAGGAGTTGCGGAGGCACGATGCGTACACTTCAGATAAACGATACACGTATGTTCGCTACACACAGAAACAAAGACGGTTGTCCGTTGTTGAAAGCCTCTGAAGACTTTCAGACCCCCATTTGTGTGCAAAATCTTGATAAATAGAAAAACACCATTGAGATCTGTAGGTGGCGCACTGAAGTGAATAAAACATTTCTCTGTCGGATGGATTGTTAAAACCGTCTTTGTTTCTGCGAGTATAGCGAACATATATAGTTTATTTTGACTGAAGTGTACACATTATGCACCCGTTCAAATGGCTGAAAATACACGCACAGTCACATAGCACAACGGAGAACTCCTAATGCTATGGACCAGAGCTAAGGCAAAACCATAAACAGCAACGTGTGCTGCGTTGTCCTTCCAGAAATCTCTGATAGTTGTGGATGCGGTGCATGGCGTGATGGGGGTAGATGCCCTTGCTTCCTCTCATCCTCTGTCCTCTTTAGAGGATGAAATCCAGAGACCTGAACAAATCAGTGAACTCTTCGACTCCATCACCTACAGCAAGGTACACACACAATATTGTCACAGACACACAAAACAGATACGCTCTCTTCCTCTCTTTTTTTCCTACTTATACACACTTGCACATACAGATATAGCCTGCAAACTCTTCTGTAAATTCTGCATCTGCATCAGTAGACAACAGTTGTTTACTCAGTTCTCTTTGAAAGTTAGAAAATACTGTATGTCAGTCAGTCAGACATACATAATACAAGAGATAAGTTAGTTAAGAACAGGTCACAGTTGGCAGAGGGAAGGTAGTGCCCATGATTACACAGACAATTGGCACTGGGTGCAAAAAATGGGGTTTCAAAATCGTGGGATAAAAATGTAGGGAAGAGAATAGTAATAACAGGTCACAGTAGATACTGTCATACTTTAAGAACAGGTCTCTAGATAAGTTTAATAGTTGCTGATCTGAAGGTCCATTACAGTGAGTGTGAGTGTTTCTTCACAACTGAAAGATCTCTAAATAAGTGCATGTTCTTTCCAGGGGGCTGCAGTTCTCAGGATGCTCTCAGACTTCATCACGGAGGATGTGTTCTCCAAAGGACTTGGTGTGAGTATTATGGGACAAAGATTGAAACATGTCTGAAACAACATGCAACATAATCCTAACCCTCAACAATCTTTATACAGCATGAAGTTGCTGATTAGACAAAATACAGTTTTATAGTGACACTATACTGTATATGCTTTAATATTGTGTTGCATATGTATTTTGTCCTGCTAATTTACTAAACTCTCACACCTGTTTCCTTATTAACATTGTTCATCTCTCCGCAGACTTACTTAGACATGTTCGGCTACAACAACACAGTCTATACAGACCTCTGGGAGCATCTACAAATGGTAACCCCTTTTTGTAACAAAAAATAATTCAATTCAATTATTTGTTTTGTAGTGTTTTTTTGTATTTATTTCTTTTATTCAGTTTTTCAGTTTTCAACATAAATGTCATTAATGTTCATTGGCTGTGTTAGATGTGTTGGACTGTAAGAGGAGAGGAGAGGGGGGGGGGGGTTAATAGACTTTGACATCAAAGTCCACGGGCCAATCACAGCACTTTTCTGAGCCTAAGTATTTAGAAAACCCCAGGCGATGAAGCCCATTTTTTTTTATTTGATGTCATGAAACCTTTAAATAAATCAGCAGTGTGCAGGCGTGTTCTTTTATTATTAAAAAGGGGACCCAAAAGCTGTTGAAGAGTGAATGATCTCCTGTTCTATTGTGAATGTACTACAGGCAGTAGACAATACCTCTCCCAGCCTGGGGTTGCCCTACTCTGTGGAGGACATCATGAACCGCTGGATCCTCCAGATGGGGTTCCCGGTTGTGACCATCGACACGCGGACAGGACACATCACCCAGAAACACTTCCTGTTGGACCCAGACTCTCCAGTGGACAGACCCTCTCCCTTCAAGTAGGAATCAGTGATTTATCTTGTATAACACTGTTACCAAACAGTGGGTCACGGAACAATTTGTATGGGCTTTTCAGCAGATTTTCAGCAGATTTTCAGCAGATTTTCAAAAGATTCCGAAATAAATCCACATTTTCACAAGTTAAAAACAATAATTAGGAAAAAAAAATCTTTAATTAGAGGGGAAAAAATACTTTTAAGAAGTAGTGAAAATAGCCGACCTACAAGCTCACAACACGTCGCATTGTGAGCTTGCAGATCTGCTATTTTTCACTAGTTTCGGTCCCTAGGAGACATCAAATTTCTCTTTTGGCTCTTGAGCTAAAACGTTTGGGAACCACTGTTTTATAATGTATGAATGTACAATATAATTGCTGTCGGGCAGAAACCTATTATCTCCATATTCTAACTTTTTGTGTTTTTTCTTAAATTAACGGCCCCACTTGATCACACTACAGTGTCACACAAAAGTATCAAAAGTAGCAGATCTACAAGCTTCGCGACGCTTTTGGAGTTTATTATAACTCAGTCGAGTTTTAGTTTGGGAAAACGTTTCAGAATGTTTTAACTTTATACCTGTATTTTATATAATGTTCCATATACTGTATTATGTGCATGACTGTTAAATAACTGATATCTACGTATGCATTATGAACATGTATATTAATGTACGCTGTATGTGCTGTCCCTAGTTATGAGTGGATTGTACCCATTAAATGGATAAAGACTGGTGCAGTGCAAAAGCAGACCTATTGGCTCGACAAAAAAGAAGGTAAGACTTAATTCACGTAAATGGAATACCTGCATGCCGGTAATATGTTCCACTTGTTCAGTGTTTACGTTTTGATCTTTTGATCGAAACTGAAGCGTGTGTGGCTGCTGACCTTATTATTTTACCCATGTTGATCTTCCGTTTGTCCTGCACCTGCACCTGACACTGACATTATCTTATCTAATATTTAATTCACACTCATGCAGAGAAAATGGCCTCATAGCTCTGTGCATACAATGTGGGTGATGTGATCTACACAGCTGTGCTTTCTCTTCACAGCAGTGTCAATTTCGTCGACTTAAACTATGGCGAAAAATGTTCGTCGACTACCCTTTTTTCACTGATGAAAACTAAGTAAAAACGAAGCTATGATGACAAAGACTATGACTATTTCGTCAACAAATAAAAACTAGACTAGTGGAGAAGAGAAGAACTAAGACAAGTACCGGTAATCTTATGCTTGCCTGTCACATGCTTGGGTGTCACACTCCGAAAATAGCCGATATACAAGCTCACAACACGAGATGTGTTGTGAGTCAATTTTCAGTAGCCGATATACAAATCAGGCATTTCGACGCCATCAAGGCACCGCCGAAATACATTTTAGTCGACTAAATCAACTGTAGATTTAGTCGACTAAAATCTTAGAATATTTAATCTAAGACCAAGACTAAAAGTGAAACCAAATGACTAAAATATGACAAAAACTAAATGGAATGTTATTCAAAAGACTATATGACTATATCAAAATCTGCTGTCAAAATTATCACTGCTCTACAGTTGTGTTTGCTGAAACTACAAATCTATTCCACATCAGACACCAACACAAACATGACGGCCGACAACAGCAATGACTGGATAGTGGCCAACATCGACACATCTGGCTTCTACAGAGTGAACTATGACTCAGACAACTGGGAGCGACTGCTTGACACGCTGCAAACAAGCCCACAGGTACAGAAAAAACACACAGTGCTTCTATCACTTTGTATGTGTTTCAGCCCTGGTTCTTCACTGTTGTTGTTGTCCAGAGTGCAGTGCAGTGTTCATTTTGACAGCACATTTTTTATATTGTTGGTGTCGGGCAGAAACCTCCTTTCTCCATTTTCTAACTTTTTGTGTTTTTCGTAAATTAATGCCCTACTTGATCATACTACAGCGTCACACAAAAGTATCAATAGTAGCAGATCTACAATACAATTGTATATTTTTGATACTTTTGGATTTGAATCCTGAAAAGTAACAGTTTTGGACATATATAGTTTTATAGTCATAAGCTTTTGAATAAAATTCCATGTAGTTTTAGTCATATTTTTATTCTTCTGAAATGTTTTACTTTTAGTCTGGTTTTAGTTTAATATTATAAGTTAAATATTATAAGATTTTAGTCAACTAAATCTACAGCTGATTTAGTCGACTAAAATGTTATTTTGGCAGGTCTTGATGGGGTTGTAATGCCTGATTTATATTTAGCTGTGCGACACGTAGTGAGCTTGTAGATCGGTTATTTTCGGAGCGTGACACCCATGCACAGCCAAGCATAAAGTCCACTCTCTTGTCCATTAGTCCTTCCCTAACATTTTCATCATTTTTATTTGTTGACGAAATTGTCAGTATATTTAGTCATAGTCTTAGTCAACGAAATTAACTGTAACTGCAGTGTTACGGTCTTTTAAAATGTCTGCCAGTCTGCCAAACCTGACTTCGACTAATTATTACTATTATTTTATTTCAGCTAATCCCAGTAATCAACCGAGCTCAAATAATTGACGATGCTTTTAACCTCGTAAGGTGAGAACATAGTTTCATAATGTCACCACTGTGCCTTTTAAAGGTAAGAGTTCAACATATGAATATGAGTTCCAGAGATGGAAGAAGTACTCACATGTTTTACCTAAGTAAAAGTATCAATACCCTATTGTAGAAATAGTCTGTTACAAGTCCGGTATTCAAAATGTACTTGAGTAAAAGTACAAAAGTATAGGCATGAAAATATACTTAAGGTCGACTAACACCTATATATATAGGTCTGAAGTGGTTTCATAATAATAACTACTAATTCTACAAAGGAGCTAGTAACTCAAGTTTTCAAATGATTATAGTGGAGTAAAAGTACAATATTTGTCTCTGAGATGTAGTAGTAAAATGATTGAAAATACTCCAGTAAAGTAAAAAAAAAAAGAAAAACTCAAAAATTGTACTTGAGTACAATACTTGAGTAAATGTACTTAGTTACTTTCCACCACTGATGAGTTCTTTCTTTCTAGGGCAAAGATTTTGAACACAACGCTGGCCCTGAGAACCACCAAGTTCCTGGTTAACGAGAGAGAGTACATGCCCTGGACGACGGCCAGCCGCAACCTGGACTACTTCTACCTGATGTTTGACCGCAGTGAGGTCTACGGACCCATGCAGGTCGGTAAACAATACTCAACTATAGGGCATAGCAGTGGCGACCATTTGGTGTCATTTTTCCCATAGAGGTTTCCGAAAAATATTTATATGAATTATTTTAAGCCTGGAACCAAGTCATCCAGGCTCCTGGTGAATCATGACCATAAAACATTTGATTCTGTGTCAGAAAATATTTGAAAACCACAAAAGAAAGGGTATTTATTAAATATTGTATATAATATAATTAAATATTCAAATGTTTTTTTTACACTGTTTAATGGTCATGATTCACCAGGAGCCTGGATGGCTTGGTTCCGGGCTTAAAATAATATAATACAAATATTTTTGGAAATCTCTATGGGAAAAATGAATGGGTTTTCTATCTGTGACACCACTGCTATGACCTATTATTGAGTGTAAATGTAATAATTAAATGTCCCTCTTTCAATAGTTTTAATCCAGGGAAAAAGTCAAATGTAAAGATGTTAGCTTATGATAATTGCTCTATATTTAGCAGACTGACTCCATTAACTCCATATACAAAATAACACTGTTTTATTGATCATAGACATTGTAAGTAACGGTTCCAGATAAATAGTTAATAGGCTAGCCGCTACTATTGAATGAGAATTCATCTCATGCTGGTCATGAGTGCCTCCTTTATGAAATGGTAGATAGATATCTCTTCATGTAACTTTTCCCTGAGGCTTTTGTCTTTCTTTAATCAACATAAAAAAATAGAAAATGTTATAAACGTGAGGCCTTTTCATTCACCAGGCTTACATTAAGAAACAGGTCACTCCTCTGTTCCACCACTTCAAAACCCTCACAGCCAATTGGACCAACATCCCCGAGAGACATACTGACCAGTAAGGATATTTACTTGTAAAGATTATACAGCTTTTCCATACAGGTATAGCTACTATATTGTTGCTGTCGGGCAGAAACCGCTTATCTCCATATAGTTTTGTTTGTAAATTAACACCCTACTTGATACTACAGCGTCACACAAAGGCATCAAAAGTAGCAGATCTGCAACTTTTGAATTTGAATCTTGAAAAGTAACAGTTTTAGACATATGAGGTTGAGAGAGAGAGAGAGAGAGAGAGAGAGAGAGGGGGGGGGGGGGGTGTGAGAGAGAGAGAGAGAGAGAGAGAGAGAGAGAGAGAGAGAGAGAGAGAGAGAGAGAGAGGGGGGGGTGTGTGTGAGAGAGAGAGAGAGAGAGAGAGAGAGAGAGAGAGAGAGAGAGAGAGAGAGGGAGAGGGTGTGTGTGTGTGAGAGAGAGAGAGAGAGAGGGTGTGTGAGAGAGAATTGTGGCAAACCATGAAAAGATGATAATCACTTAATAATATAAGAAGATAGCAATTAAATTAATATCTTCATCTAGCAAGCTTTAATTAGCAATAATTTGCCGATGTTTACAGTGCTGTTACAGTCAAACATTGCAGTCAGATCTGCTACTTTTGATGCTTTTGTGTGAAGCTGTAGCATGATCAAGCTGGGCGTTAATTTATTTGGGTAAAAAACACAAACAGTAAAAAAAAAAAAATAGGGAGATAAGAAGAGGTTTCTGTGTGAAGTTTTGCTCATTCCCTCAGTGATCTTCCCTCTGCAGGTACAACCAGGTGACCGCCATCTCCCTGGCCTGTAGCACCGGAGTGGAGGGATGTAAGGAGCTGGTAACTGGCTGGTTCAGAGAGTGGATGGATAACCCCAATACAAACCCGTATGTTCACAGAGCATGGCTCCATCCCTTTCCTTTTCCTTTAAATTCCAAATCTTTTTTTACTGAAGCTTCTCTAGCTCAACCCTTTTCCCTTCTTACTATCTATTGTCCTATTCCATTCCACCATGTTAGATGTTAACCCATTAAGACCGTTAAGGTACAGTAATGACTATAGTTGTGGTTATCTTTGCTGTAAACACCATCTATATATATATATATATATATATCCACAGCATCCACCCCAACCTGAGGAATACGGTGTACTGCAGTGCCATAGCAGCAGGGGGCGTGGAGGAGTGGGACTTTGCCTGGTCCATGTACAAAAGTGCCACCATCGCCTCCGAGGCGGACAAGCTGATGTATGCTCTGTCCTGCACCCAGCAGCCATGGCTGCTCAACAGGTCTGCACAGCATATTTGAGCACAGAGTTAACTGAAGGGTTTTTGATTTATTGAATACTTTATTAGAAGTGTAAACAGCACGTGGCGCGGTAAGACATTCAAACTAAAAGGATATTTTAGCTAATTTTAGCCAATTTTGAAAGAAACCAGTCCTTTAATGGATGGTGTCATGGCATTCCACATTTTGGTGGCAGAGCAGTGGAATGAGACAACTTTCCCATGTTTGTTCTAGGGGATGTCAACTATTCAATATTCAATTTGAGCTATTTGAATTACTGTTTGTGTTTGCTCTTGTCAGTGTGTTCTTGCACTATACAGAAAACTACTTTGTATGGTCCACGTTTGCATTATTGTCTATATCCTGTTCTTTGTTGTGGTGCACTGGTGACCAAAGTTTCCTACCGTGTACAACAATACAATTGATCTAATTAGTATTATTCCTAATGGCATTACTAGCAACAGCATTATCATTGTCCACATGCTTTTTTTTACAGTGAGTCTACAGTACTATTTTTGATGGTGCACACAGAGAGAACACTAGTTTTGACTTGACCTTTGACCTCTGTGGGTTATGTATTTGCAGATATCTGGATTACTGTCTGGATCCAGAGAAGATTCGTAAGCAGGACGCCACCTATACCATCGTCTACATATCCAGTAACGCCATCGGACAACCTCTGGCCTGGGACTTCCTCAGAGCAAAATGGGACCATATTTTCAATGAGTGAGTATACTGACATATGGGTCCATATCTTCAATGAGTGAGTATACAGTAGGGTCCATATCTTCAATGAGTGAGTATACAGTAGGGTCCATATCTTCAATGAGTGAGTTTACTGACATATGGGTCCATATATTCAATGAGTGAGTTTACTGACATATGGGTCCATATATTCAATGAGTGAGTATACTGACACACACTATGGGTCCATATCTTCAATGAGTGAGTGAGCCCTAGGGGTCCTTGAAGGAGTTCTAGGAGGTCCCCAGCTATGATAAATGATTGATAGTTAGGAACCAAATGGAACCTTACGTGTCTGTAACTCAGAGTGTGCAAATGGCCATTTGGTTCCATTTGCACACTCTCTGAGTTATGGGGGTCATTGGCCTAATTGCATACCAAACTGGGGGTCCTTGAAATTAAAACGCTTGACAAAAAGAAACAGAATTGGACAGGCCTGGGACTTCATCAGAGCAAACTGGGACCATATCTTCAATGAGTGAGTATAGGGTCCACATCTTCAATGAGCGAGTATAGGGGTCCATATATATCTTCTACTGATGTGCAGGTCAGGTTTTTTCATAACCCGCCCAACCCGCCCCAACCCGTCCCGGAAAAATGAATATAAATCAACGACCCAGAAATAACAGCGTAGCCGTTAGAATTTACCGGTTACCAATTTCTTAACGGTTACCGGTTAAAACGGTTAACCATGGCCATCCGGCCATGGTTAACACTGGTGGCTAATGCAGTGATTAGCAGGTTTTAACAACATTTATGCTTTTTGCTTTCCCTTGTGACAGCTATGGAGGTGGAGCCATTTCCTTTGGCAGCCTGATCAACGGAGTGACGAAACGCTTCTCCTCTGAGTTTGAGTATAAACAGGTATAGCTGCTTTATTTAGAGTAAAAATAGATGGTGCCAGTGCTTCTGTAATGATATACATTTATGTTCAAAACAACATGTGCTCTCTCAAGTAGCAAAACATGTTTCTTTTTCTAATGAGTCAAATGTTCAAATAAATTATAAATATATTTATTTATTTAGATTACATTTATTTTTAGTATATATTAATTTGCAAGTAAGTAAGTAAGCCTTGCAGAGCCATATGCCCCATATGGTAGGAGTCTATCTCCTGTTTCTGTAGCACTAGCGCGCAGATTCACACGAGCAATGTTCAAATCCAGGTTGTGTTATTAGCACACATAGCTTAGCTCAAACTGCTTAAACATCAACTTCTCATGGTTGTGGGAGAGAGCAGACGGAGCCTTCTCTGGGGGTCCGACCTGCCTCACGGCTGCGGACAAAAACTACTCTCTGTGAATCACAACGTGTGGAGCTGCACCGTGTGTGTGTGTGTGTGTGTGTGTGTGTGTGTGTGTGTGTGTGTGTGTGTGTGTGTTGTAACTGACACAGCTAGGCAGACATCTACTCATAGGAACGCCTTGCCCACACACACATAACTAAAAGTTTGTAAATATTTTGAGTGCACACATCCCCGGGTATGGACTATAGTTATTCTTATTTTGTGGAATAATCTCACTGTAGAATGCTGCTATCTATATATTCTGATGGGCCTCAATATACTGTAGTCATGTTCATTGACATTCCTTCATCTTTTGCCACACAGTTGCTTCAGTTTAAAGAGGACAACGCGGAAGGTGGATTTGGTTCAGCAACCACGGCCCTGGACCAGGCTCTAGAAAGGACTAAGGCTAACATTGACTGGGTGGCCATAAACAAAGACCAGGTCCTCACATGGTTCATGACTAACTAACTTGTTTATTAATCCAAAAGAGACACATAATACTGCCTTGTCTGTAAATCTGACTGTCTGATATACAATTTAACATGTAAAGCACAAATATTTTGTATAATCTATTTTATTTAAAGATGAAACCAGCCATTTATTTTCACATGTTTTTTAATGTGACGTGTTTGAAGTTGGAGGCTTTTAAAGAAATGTATTTTAAAATAAAAAAAAGTTATGTTTGATAATCGTTGTAATGTCATTTGTTCAATGGAGAAGAATGATAATGATAATGAATTTTATATGAATAGCACCTTTCCAAACAAAGTTCCAAAGTGCCGTACAGAGCAAGATTAAAAACAACAAAAATAGCAAAGCAAAATATGAAATTAGAAAAACAACATTACAGTGTATACAATCATATAAAAAACAATTCGGAAAAACACTTAGTGTAGAGGTAGGTTTTCAGAAGTGACTTAAACAGAGGCATGGATGGTGCTGCTAACCTTAGCTACACCGGCAGTGCGTTCTACAGCGTAGGTGCCCGGGCGGCGAAGGCCCGTTCACCCCGGGTTACTGGGTGAGTATAAGGGACCTCAAGGAGGGCCTTATTTGAGGATCTAAGAATGCGCTCAGAGGGGGGACAGCATTTCAGAGATATAAGTAGGGGACAAACCATGCAGGGCTTTATAAGTAATAAGTACAATTTTAAAATCACTCCTGGAGCTCACAGGCAGCCAGTGAAGGGCAGCTAGTAAGAAGGGAAGTCCGCACTGATATGTAGATCCCAGTAGAAACGTTTTTATTATGGCGACGTTTTGACCCGTGTGGGTCTACGACAGGTCTGATCACAACACACAAAAGTAGGCGTGTTAAAATAAACAAAAAGCAGGGATCAACAACAGCTGTTTTGCAATAGTAGACAATTTGACACACCCACCCGATCGACAAGGCTCAGGCTGAGACCATATTCACACGGCGGCCATTTTGGAATTTAACATTGAAAAAAGTTGCTGTGGCAACTGGGTGGCATTTCATTGACTTAATGGCAATATGGCCACCGTGTGAATATGGTCTATTGGCTAGTGTCAAGCTGAGGACTTGTAGAAATTATTAAGCGGCGCAGTAAAGCCAACTGTCATCAAGAGGAGAGCAATTCCATGTAAAGATTGGCAGAGTTACTGTAGGAGCCGTGGTACTGCCCATAGTTTGAAGGTCATTTTTTAATTTGAAGTAGTTATTAGTGAGAACGAGTTCAGTGAGTTCACTTATACATGTGGTACAGGGTTTGTCCGAAGGATCCCTTTGTCTGAGAAAATAGTTGACAGCCGGTCTGCCAACCAAAGGAACCTTCTGTGGGATTGGTGAATCAGTATAAATAACTGGAATAATAATAATAATTGTTCATATAACTCACTCAATGTCTCGTTTATGAAAAGAGGAGTAGCCTACCAATGGCTTCCCGCAGCTGTCTCCTCTCTAACGTTGGAGCCAGCTTTTGCCTCAAGGGGCGACACGATTTTTCCCTCCTCGACCAAAACAGCCTATACAACCCTCCTGCTGGGTTCCGCCACGGAGCTCTACAGAGCGGCAGGGGACACTCCGATCCGGGAGACAATGGCTGAGCTCCGCCAAATCTCCAATGGAATCCTGGTGCTTATTAAAACCGCAATCCAAGCCGCGGGGCGCGCCATGGCTACGCATGTTGTCCAGGAGAGAGCTAGGTGGCTCAACCTCTCTGAAATCTCTGAACAAGAGAAAAGAGACCGAAAAGTGTCACCCGCCGGCCTCTTCGAGGGCACGGTGGCGGACAGAAACGTTGTACTCGCAATAAATTACTTTTTTTGTTGTTGCTGTAAGTGAAGACAATGTGCGGGATCTCCCTTTTTTCCTGTCTCTCAGTGCGAGTGAAATGTGCGTGGCTGCCAGAGTCAATGCTTTCAAGTTGTTCTTTGGAACTTAATGAATAGATCATTGTCTGTATAAGTAACCCTGTGAAGAGCAGCACAAGATACTGTCCCAAATGCCCTGTCTAACATGTTTGTTTGGACTGTTTTTTATCTATGTTCCTTGTTGTATGTTATTGTATGATTTTATATGGACCGTTAGTCTTCATTCATGTATTGGCTGCCTGCTCCTACTGTACGCACCTGTCCCAGGTGTGCTTTTTTCAAAAAGTTCTTATCAACAAAATGTGAAGCACGTCATGTCACTGTAACACTGTACCTGAATATGGCAAAAAATGTATGTATATCTATCTATTTCTGCTTCAGTTTTCAATCCACACTGAAGAATGGCAGGGAGAGAGAGTGTGTGTGTGTGTGTGTGTGTGTGTGTGTGTGTGTGTGTGTGTGTGTGTGTGTGTGTGTGTGTGTGTGTGTGTGTGTGTGTGTGTGTGTGTGTGTGCGCGTGCGCGTGAGAGAGAGTCACACACATGATACAGCTTTCTAGGAAGGGAAATAAAAGACAGATGAGTTACAACCAAATGTCTATGGAGCTACTGGCAGCAGGGTAAATCTCTAGAAGAATCTGACCCACTGAAGAAGACTGAGGACCGGGATCACAGAATGGGTGAAATACTCCTTTGGAAAGCCCAGGATACATTTTTGACCAGCTGAAAAGTTTGTATAATCACTACAATGACTGTTAAAGAGTTTTGTTTTAAGGTGAGCCATTCAAAGGGTATAAAGTTCACACAGATAGGTCATTGCTCTTATCACATTGATTTTCTTATACTATACCACCACATCTGTTTTTGAACTTTCTGCCTGTCGTCACAACCCAGGGGGATGACCTTATTTGTTATCTGGATCCGGATGTAAATCAGTGTCCATAACTATGCAGTGGATTCCTCCTCCTCTCCCTTCCCTGAGAAGCTAAGCTTTGTATTGTTATCATTACTTGGTTGGAGAAAATCTCCAACAGACCATCATCATGTCTATGAGTAAAGGCTTCTACGTCAGCAAGGTGGTGGCATTGGTTGCCGCCGTCGCCGCCGTGGCGGCCGTCATCATCATCATCGCGCTCTCTGTGGTCTACTCTCAGGAGAAGTCCAAGAACGAGAAGGTGAAACCCACCTCCTCCACAGCCGCACCTCCCTCCACCACGCCCTCCTCCGGCCCCAAGGAACCCTGGGAGCTGTACCGCCTTCCGACCGCCCTGTCGCCGGTCTCCTACAACGTGACCCTGTGGCCTCGCCTGGTGCCCGACGACAAGGGCATGTACGTCTTCGGCGGCCACTCCACGGTGTTCTTCACCTGCCTGAGAGAGACCGACCTCATCCTCATCCACTCCAACAAGCTCAACCTCACAGAGCCGGGAGAGACGACACATCTGGCCGAGCTGACGGGACTGGACGGAGCCACGGCGCCGGGCATCAGCAAGACCTGGCTGGAGGTCCCCACACAGTACCTGGTGGTCCAGCTCACAAGTAAACTGGAGGTGGGGAAGTCCTACCGGATGTACACAGAGTTTATCGGAGAGCTGGCCGACGACCTGGCGGGATTCTATAGGAGCGAGTACATGGAGGATGGAACTAAGAAGTAAGTAGTACTATATCGTCTATGTCGGGCAGAAACCTCTTATCTCTTATCATATTTTAACAGTTTTTATAAATGAATGCCCTATTCGATCACACAAAAGTCTGGTTTAGTCTGTTTGGGGAAGTGTATTTAGGGCATTTATTTTCTTAATATTGTTTTAAGCAAATTTCTGTCAGATTTTGCTGTTTAGCTTAGTTTTAAGTTTGGTTTAGTTTCAGGTGATTTATAGCTTACAATATACGGTAGTTGTAGCAGCAGCAGCAGCAGCAGCAGCAGTAGTTGTAGTAGTCATAGTAGTCTGACTGAATGTGGAATCCCATTAACTAAAAATAAATCATGCATGCTCTCTCTCTCTTGAGAACAATAACAACTTACAAAATGCTCAGCTAAACTGAGTGCTCTTAGTAATTGTAGTGGTAGCAGCAGAACAGTAGTAATAGTAGTATCATGGTATGGTAGTCTTGGTAGTAATAGTAGTTAGTCTGTAGTGGCATACACATTTTTTTGTTTTTGCACAATTATACTTTTATGTGGGTTTAAAACAAAACAAAACATCAAAAGCACAATAGGAATTAGACTGAATGAAGTTCTGTGGACTCTCTCTCTCTCTTTCTCTCTCGACTTGCAACATGCTCAGCTAAACTGACTGTTAATGTGTAGTGCAAGGACAGCAAGTAACCTTTTCTAACCCATATAATTATGGCCAATTGAAGGACGGGAACTTGCAACACACTTATCCTATTTATACTGTACAATAATAACTATATTTCTCTAAAAGTTAATAGACTAAAGATTTGCCTGGTTTAACTGCATACTGATAGAGCTGTGTGTAATCAAACCTTACAGATGCAGATATACTGTAAATGCTTGTTTAATCATTCTGTGCAGACCAGACCACGTTGTGGCACCTAGGAGGACATACTGTATACCTGTAGTTCATTGAAAAGTTACAAAAAATAAAATTTTATCTGGAGACAGACAGCTATAGTAAGGCTATTCCTTCCTTCTTTTCGAACATAGATTAACAAGCTGCTCAGCTTTGAAGTGTTCTTTCAAAGCCTGCCTGGGATCCAAAATAATGAAAATATTTTTTTAATCTTTTGAAATATATATATTTTTTGTTCGTGGAAAACAAAAAAAGGGGACATTTTGAGTTTGCGATGATCCATAAAAATTGGTCCGCGACCAAAACAGCTGTTTGGGTCAGTGGTTTAAGTCATGTGAAACACTTCCCCATGAGAGCATGATGTGAACATTTTCATCCAAAAGTCTAAAGAGGAATGTTGATGGTGAAAACAGAGCTTTCAAAGAAAACTTGAAAACTAGAGTTCTTGGTTCTGTTTCTGCTTGCTCCAGCTGTATCTGATTTGTAATCACCCCTCATGTGTATCAGTCTTGTTCCCTAGTCAGTCCTAGTTGAGTCATTGCATCCTGTCACATGTTTTATGGCGGATTCAGACTATGGTCCCAGGTGCGGACACAGGACCATAGATGTTGTGCGGAATGCTGCAATGTGAGGGCGGATTTTTCAGTATTTTGCAGTAACAACATTTTTTAGTTATAGACGACAAGCTTTTTGCTAGCGTACTTACGACAGTTGGTCAATTACACAAAATTGAACATGTGAAACCTCTTCAGCACATTTTTAAGTATTTTATAGATTGGTTTGTTTCCAGTGGGAACACATTAGAAAGCGAACGCACAGATGTAAATCCCGCAGACTACATTTGATTGGGTAAAGCGAGGCTTGCTCTTTGATCTAAGGCCCGCCCACTTGTAGGCCAACGTTCACACCTTCTGAATCTCCCTCCCCACAGATGCAGTAGCGCAGCTCGGAATCTGTTCTTGAGAGATTAGTGTTCATGGGATACCATGTAGCTGTCCCAGAGATGGGTTGAATTTTGTGGTATTTTATTTTATTATTTTTCTGAAATTGTATTGTATTTGCATGGTGTCTTCTACTGTTCTCTGCATTGTGGCCTGCTGTAGGGGCAGATATCTAGTGACACTAATCACTAGAAAATAGCAGATCTGCAAGCTTTCGTGCAGCGTTGTGAGCTTGTAGATCTGCTATTTTTGAAAAATCGTGGAAATGTGTACAAATCTTTGAATGTATATACGGTATATATTTTTCAAGCTAACCTTTTTTGCCCCCATCTCAAGCACGAAGTAACACGCTATGAGCTTGTATATCTGCTATTTTTGAATAGCTGAAGTATAAAATAATCTCTCTCTCTCCGGCCTCTCAATTTCTTTTCTATGCTACATTATGCGATGAACCAGAAATACAATTCTGAACATAATATACAGTAAAATCGCATGTCAATGTATTCAGAAACACTTTCACAGTTAAATTAACACATGATTTTGTTGTGTACTATATACATTATTCTTTATTGCAGAGTATTGGCCGCCACTCAGATGCAGCCCACAGACGCCAGGAAAGCCTTTCCCTGCTTTGATGAGCCCGCTATGAAAGCTGTCTTCCACGTGACTCTGATCCACCCCCATGAAACCGTAGCGCTAGGCAACGCCATGGACATCTGTAAGTTAGCATTTTGAATCCTCACTTAAAATGATGCATATGTGAGCTAGTTCAGGCAGATTACTCAGGGGTCTTCAACAGGGGTTCCGAGAGGACCCATAGGGGTCCTCAGAGTTACTACAGGGGGTCCGCCAAATCTTCAGATCTACAAGCTCACAACGCCTCGTGCTGCGAGGCGTTGTGAGCTTGTAGATCGGCTATTTCCGAAGAGTTGCCGTAGAGGGAAAAAGAGCAGACCAAGTACAGAGCCAACCGTCAAGTTGACTAAATATTGAGGGTTTATCTGAAAAAACACATTTAGAGCATGAATCCAACTATCTATGAAAAGTTTTCCCTGCTTCATCTCTCTCTCAGCTATTGTGTCCTTGGCCTGATAAACGTCGAAGACCCCTGCTCTAGAGGTTTCACACATGCGCATTACTATGGGGGTGTATATATTATTACACTCTATAACACTGTCGAGCCAAGACGCTGACCAATTTGGCGGGTTATTTAAACACGCTTTGGTACACGCTGAGGAAGGCTTGACGCCGAAACGCGTCTGTGTATGCTGTGTTTGTCTGTGCCTATGAAACGTACATTACAGGAAGGAAGGACTTCAGTGCTGGCTATGCTTTATTACTGGGTTATTTAAACACACCACAGCCTCTGCTCTTACTCCTGCTGTCAGTGTCCCTGGTCTGTTGAGATGAGACTGTTTGCTCCCACCGCCACCCCACCACCACCAGGGGGCTCTGAACGCCAAGATAAAATATACTCATACTTGTATTTACATTCTATGAATAAAATATTGGTTTCAATCTACAGTATTTGTGAGTTATCTGACTGAACTACATTAAAATGTCAATAGTTTAGAGTTAGACATTCATCAATCAGCTTATTCTGGTATTCCTCTGTTTTTACTTGAGTCAGGTGGAGAGGTCAGACACACATTCCTGTGAAAAATTGCAGATCTACAAGTTCACAACACCTTGCGCTACGAGGCGTTGTGAGCTTGTAGATCGGCTATTTTCAGCAAAGATTTTTGGTGTAGAGGGGAAAAAGAGCAGACTACATGTACAGTAGTTTGAGACCTTCTGTAATAACTGCTCTACTCTATTCCTCTAATATTGTGTCCTTATTTCCATACAGTGACGGTCAACGTTACTATGGAGGGTCAGAGTTTACTTCAGACCAGTTTTGAGCCCACCGAGGTCATGTCCACCTACCTGCTGGCCTTCGTCGTTTGTGATTTTGGACACATCAGCTCTCCACCAGGAGATGCTGTTCTGGTAAACTTACAAACATTGTGCAGTAGTATTTCTCAGCTCTGTTCCTAATGCTAGTTCTCTATTATACAACAGGTTGTTCCAATGAAGCAATCTGATTGGTTGAAGTAGGCTCTCGACCTTGCCTTCAAACGAGCATGACTAGCACACCTAATCAAAATATAAAAATCAGCTGGGCTGATCAGACGGAGTCTCGCAGAGCAGGTTAGCGGTTTGCATTGGAAGTTTGCAGCCGTGTAGACTTAATTTTGAGAGCAAATTCTGATTTAAGTCTTGGTCTTTTGAATAACACATCATTTAATTTTAGTCCTATTTTAGTCCTCTTAAGTTGTTAAGCTAATAACAGTTAAGTTTGGTTTCTCTATGTGTCCAGTGTGAGAAAAGTTGTCTGGCGTGGCTGAGTAAACTGCCTGACCCCATCACAACCTGACCGCATCACTGGTGTCGTGTAACATTGCTAAATTAAACCACAGCTATTTAACTGGTTCTATACCAGCTAGTTAAATGCCCCTTCAGTATTTTGTTCAAAACTCAATGCCGCCAGCTACTGATTATTATACAGATGAGTGTATAACCTTGGTGAATAACGCTGTTGTAGTTGAAGACTTTACACAAACTATTTGAAGAATCAGATTTCTCACTATATTACTCTTAAGGTGTTGCTACAATATTTACATAATATAATGTCTTTGAAAGGTCTGTTAAAAGGTTGTTACATTTGGTGATATACAGCTTCATGGTTGTGTATTCAGATTAGGATATGGGCTCGGAAGAAGGCCATACAAGAGGGTCAAGGAGACTATGCGCTGAATAAGACAGGCCCCATACTGTCTTTCTTTGAAGGCTACTACAACTCCACTTATCCCTTGACAAAATCAGGTAAGAACTTTCGTTCTCTAAGTACTGCTAGTCTCATGCAGGGGTCATCGTCATGCTGGCTTGTGTTGAACATTTTGGCCAAAATTCAATTTTTGCCACAGACATACAAAATGAGTGGACAATAATATTAACAGAAACACATAAAGAGCTAGCCCTGAATGACCATAAAAGGTCTGTACACTCTGAGAGTGTACAAATGGAACCAAATGGACCCTTACGGGTTCCATTTGTACACTCTCAGAGTTAAGGGGGTCCTTGCAAATAAAACATTTAAGAACCACTTGTGTTGTTGTTTTAGAACCACTGTCCTAGTGGATTCCTAATATGCCATAGTGACGTAGTAAATCGGTGTCATATACATATTCTGACGAAAATCTGGAGACTGACAATTAGTTATTGGGTCTTATGATCAAAATAAGAACACCACGGACGAGACCAAGTCTTTGCCACGCACACATTTGTCCATGTACGGACATATTGATGACCACTGAGAACATGGGCTACTGTACGTTTCAAAATACTCAGAGTGTTCGCAACCTCTTAATAGTTTCCTATCAATAAAGATAACTTTCTTTATTGCTTTTCAGAAGAAATGTCACAATGTGCTTCACACACAATACAAATATAGCAGAAAAGGTCAAAATACATGTCAAAGTCCTGAAGTAGCTAGAGCTTTAAAAGGCGATACTGAGGTGTCCGGAACACTGAGCTCTACTCATTCATGTTTTTCTCCATGTTTCAGACCAGATCGCTCTGCCTGACTTCGGTGCTGGGGCGATGGAGAACTGGGGTCTGATCACCTACAGAGAGGTGACCCTCCTCTACAACCCCAACATGTCCTCTAACCTGGACAGGGAAGCGGTGGCTTCAGTCATCTCTCATGAGCTGGCCCACATGGTACAGAATATGCTCCTTTGAAAAATGTGGTGGATATCGTGAGAAATAAGGAACCATGTCTCGGAAAACAATCCCAAAAGAAGCAACTATTATAGGCCACATGAGCACTTTAAAGGGAAAGACCACTTTGGTAGAGGTTTGGGTTGTGTAGTTACCTTGCCATGATGTAACTCCAAAGGTGGGCAAGATATACAAAATAATTGCTCTGTTGATTAGAAATTGATAATTCAAAATATGCTCCTCATTGACTTACATTGTACGGTAAAACAGCTCTCAAAGTCACTCTTTTACCACATAAACAAACGCAAACAAAGTTGATTCAGACAATATAGAACATCACCAAACCCAGTTTTTTTTTTTAAATAAAAATGTCAACTTCCTGTTGATTTTGCCATTTTTAATAAGTAGAAAACCTGGACTGGATCCGTGGATCCGGATCCAGATCTTCAAATAGTAAAATCAACAGGAAGTTGACATTTTTATTTAAAAGAAAAACAGTACTGGGTTTGGTGATGCTCTATATTGTCTGAATCAGCTATGTTTGGGTTCATTTATGTGCTAAAAGAGTCACTCTTTTAGCACTTTGAGAGCTGTTTTACTGTACAATGTAAGTCAATGAGGAGCATATTTTGAATTATCAATTTCTAATCAATGGAGCAATTATTTTTGATTTCTTGCCCACCTTTGGGGTTACATCATGGCAAGGTCATCATCATGACAAAACTACACAACCCAAACCTCTACCAAAGTGGTCTTACGCTTTAAACCATAGCTTAAAACATATTTGAAAACAGCAAAAAAGGGTATTTATGAATATAGTAATATAATTATTAAATATTTTTTTTAAAATCAAACGTTTTATGGTGATAATTCACCAGGAGCCTGGATGGCTTGGTTCCAGGCTTAAAATAATATAATAATTTGAAATCTCTATGGGGAAAAAAAAAAAGATATCCCACGATTTTTGTAACCCATTTTTTTCACCCATGTGCCAATTGCCTACGCTGTAATCCTGGGTGCTACTCTCCCTCTGCCAGCCTAGGGAAAGCCCAGAACTGCTCATGCTTCCTTCTTCAATGCATGAGGAGTGAGCAGGCCGCTTCTTATCACCTGACAGGAAGGAGTTTCCTCGGTACGACGTACAGTAGCGCGTGGAAGGAACACATTATTCCAACCAGTTCCTTTCCCCTCCATCAGACGCCCCGGCTGACCAGGGGGAGGCAGTATAGAGACGAGGATTACTGCATGTTTTTTTTGTGAGGGTACCTACCCTATGGCACACGCAGAGAACATGCACAGTACACTCCACACAGAAAGGCCCTTTCACCAACCCCACCTAGAGGGTATGGGCACTGATGACGCTGAGGAGAGAAAACGCCCCCAGCGCCCACAGTGGGAATCGAACCCAGGACCTTCTATTTTTGTTCTGTGAGAAGACAGTGCTACCGACTGCGCCACCGTGCCCCCATTAATGGGGTTTATATCGGTGGCACCACAAAATGCCCGCCACTGCTATGCCCTATACTGTACATCGGCTATTTGGAAAATGCAGATCTAAAAGCTCACAGCGTGTTGCAATGCGGCGGAACCTGCAACTACTTACGAGCAACTTTACTGAAAAAGAAGCCCAAAGTCGCTCATAATAAGTGGACATGGGAACACTGAGTCCAATTTAGAGAGTAAATTAAAGAGCAGAAAGGAACAAAAGGAGTAAAAGAAACTTTGTCATTATGGTACATTTGTTCTTTTTTGTCCTCAGTGGTTTGGGAATCTAGTGACAATGAGATGGTGGAATGACATATGGCTGAACGAGGGCTTTGCCACCTATGTCTCATATCTGGGAGCCGATTTTGCTGAACCAACATGGGGTCTTGTAAGTCCTGCTGTTTAAGTCTCATAAATATTACCTTACATACCCAAAACTTAACTTTTTTGCTGTCAGGCGTCAGCCATGGATTAATTAAACGAAATGGTCGGGTGTGGTTATAGCAAACGCAGATCTAACAACATTAGTCTTTGATACGCTTAACTGGCAACTGCTGATAAAAACACAAGGAATTAACAGTCTCACTTTTGTGGATTACAGTACAATTGTAATGACAATCACATTCATAATGACTTAATTCCGAAGTGAACTCTGCAGCCACACTGAGGCGCCGATAATGTTGGACACCATACACCCGACGTTTGCTTCATATGCTCTGGCCTTTGATTGCTTTTCAATAAAAGCATATTTGATATACATAAGTATCACCTACATGTTACTGATTATAGAGAATGTTAGATTATTGTAATCCATTCATTATTTCCCGCGCAATGGATGAACAAAACTGAAGGGTGTAACATTGGGTCACTACCGAAACGAAAGTTTGTCACTACCGAAACGAAAGTTAAATCCGAAAAAAACACTAAGTGTGGAGGCCAACAAGCTCACACAAATTTCACAAAGTAAATAAAAAAAGAGCAATTCCATGGAGAAAAAAAAGGTATTAGCATACATTTATTTATTTTTCTCATTTGTTTAACGTACAACTTACATTTAGTTGAAATTTAAACCAGTGGTTCTCCGCCTAAATAATTGGCAAAAACATTATAAAAAAGTTATACCAAATAAATAACTTAGTACTAAGTTAGTTTCAATGGATTGGTCTTTAAAGCATGCTCTGAAAAGGCCCACCCATCTGTCCACTTAACACGGCTGCCATGTTAAGTGGCCAGATCCAGAATAAGGTTGAGAAGCACTGATTTACACATTTCAAAGA
The DNA here is from genome assembly GCF_963454915.1 of Gymnoscopelus microlampas. NCBI lineage: Eukaryota > Metazoa > Chordata > Actinopteri > Myctophiformes > Myctophidae > Gymnoscopelus > Gymnoscopelus microlampas. The sequence goes on along the minus strand of NC_139962.1, from coordinate 55,965,585 downwards.
TCTACAACTACGGCAGATGAAGACATAAGCCTACCGATTAACGCTCTGTACATGAGCAACATGTAATTAAGTTTCACAATTAAGATAATTTTTAAAGGAAAAACTATTTTATTCACTTTTTTTAAAGCTCTGTGGATTTTGATAATGTAACCTGATAATGCATTTAATCATCGGGTAAACAATACATCATATTTTTATCAAAAAAAAAAATATATATATCCACAGAACTTGCAAGTGTGAAATACAATCTTGACTCCTCCAACCAAAAACATTTAGACAATTGTAATAATGTAATCATTTACAGACCATAAATGGGTAGCCATGTTAACATCTTTATACAAAAGGAAAACCGGTAGAAGAAAAGACTCTCTCCACAAAAACCTTAAGGAAAACTCCTAAGACAGAGACTAAGAAAATAAACTAGTGTTTTATTTTGTCATGCTCATAAAGAGCTCCAAGTGCTAAAAGTGAAAAGTGCAGCAGCAAACGTTTGGGTCAAAGGACCATCGTCAGTGCCTCGCCTACTGACCGCCGTGAATAATGAAGCTTTACCCACAAATGACAACACATAGATCCACATCACATACTACACTACACTGCACATACGGTCATTATGTGATGTGGACTGACGCGATGAAGCTTTTACCGCAAATGATTATATCTGATATAGCACTGACGATGGTCCTATGACCTAAATGTGTGTTGCTGCACTTTTCACTTTACTTTATGAACATGGAAAAAATAAAATACAAATATATTTTCTTAGTCTCTGTCTAAGGAGTTTTCCTTAAGGTTTTTATGGAGTGAGTGTTTATTTCTGCCAGTTTAATTTATTTTTGAGATCAGTCAGTAAATATTCCTCTTTCCTTTTAGTATCCTACATTTTTTTTTACATGAATAAAATAAAACATTTAGAGAAGCAAAAAGTTCTCATGTTTCAAAAGAGCCGATACATTTAAAAACAAAAATCAAAGAAATTCCATTTAAAATATTAAAATAAGAGTAGTGGAAATAGCAGATCTACAAGCCAAGCTTGTAGATCTGCTATTCTCACTAGGTCCCAGGGAGACATCACGTCTTTTGGGTCTCGAGCTAAAACATTATGATAATCCTTACACTGGAATGTTTACATCCCAGTGTTTTTGCCATTGTTTGTTTATTGTTAATTTCAGATCCAGATTCATTAGTGACTATTCTTCCTGGGGTCAAATAGTACATTTAAAATGAATTAAAAGTACATATAAGAAGCAAGCAAAAATAGAACATGTGCTATTTCGTGAAAACAACAAATCTAAGCAATAAATTAGAAACAACAAAAAAATAGGTTGTGAAAATAGATTTACATGCTCGTTGTGAGCTTGCAAATCTTATTATTTTCACTAGTTTGGGTCTTGAGTTAACAGGTTTGGGAACTTCTGCAGTGGCACAATGCCTGGTAGCTGTTAAATATAGAGCTTACACATTTTGATTGACATCAGTTATGACTAATGTTTAGAATGCAACACACAGTTATGACACATGTTTAGAATGCAATCACACAGTTATGACTGTAATATTTAGAATGCAATCACACAATTATGACTGTAATGTTTAGAATGCAATCACACAGCTATGACTTATGTTTAGAATGCAATCACACAGTTATGACTGTAAAGTTTAGAACAAAATCACAGTTATGACTAATGTTCATTTTATTTTCCAGAAGTAATACAGTCTACAGTGACTGAACTGCCTCTTACAGTGTCACAGTGGCTGCTAGCTGATGCCTATGAGTTCAATTCAAAGTTTACAATTTAAATGGTGCATTTATCTATAGTACCTTTAACCAAAGCACTTTGTAATGTGCATTACATTCACCACCCTACTCACCAGGGGGAGAGATAGAGAAATGAGAGGGATAGAGAGACAGAGAGAGAGAGATAGAGAGACAGAGAGACTAGTATAATTTACATCATTTGTGCATGATTTACATAAATTATACGAGGCGTTTATGACGCAATGGCAGCAGCATTCTTTGCTTCATGTTCTCTGCAGTCTCAGTCCAGCATCAGTCCATTTTCTTCATTATTCTCCTGCCAAATGACGAGCATTGTACGCAAACAACGTGAAACGAAGTCCACATCACATACTGGTCATATGGTTGTATGTATCGTTTATATTATATTATTATTATTATTATTATTATTATTATTATTATGTGATGTGGATTGACGTGATGAAGCTTTACTCGCAAATGACGGCACAAATAACGAGCAACTATACGTGATGCACATGCCGACATCCGTCACACACCTTCACATCACATACTGGTCATATGTGATGTGGATTGGCGTGATTAAGCTTTAACGCAAATGACGCAACGCAAAATCAATTGTGCCAATATTTGTCAGCAATACAGCAACAGCATGAATGACATTAGTACACAACATACAACACTATGAATGACATTAGTAAACAACATACAACACAAGCAACAGGAATAACCAAAGTCATTAACCCTTAAGACCTGAAGCCGATTCTACATGTCTCCTAAATCCCAACAGTTTTCTGAAAAACATAAGTTTCTATATCAGTGGTTCTCAAACTTTTTCATGTCAAGGACCCCCAAAATGATATGTATTTGGCCGCGGACCCCCATCAAAATATTTTGTTCCAGGGACCCCCCAGAAGCAAAGATTTGAGTTAAAAATATTCGCTTTAAAAATATATATATATTCAAAGATTTGCACATATTTTCACACATTTTCAAAAATAACAGATCTACAAGCTCATAGCGCGGCACTCGGTGCTGCGCTATGAGCTTGTATATCTGCTATTTTTGAATAGCCAAAGTGTAAAATAAAGTTTTTTAGCTCAAATCTAAAAATGACAGTTCCATGTCTTAATGGGTTAAATGCATATGATATGAATGATGGCCCTACATCTCTTCCTGTTCTGACCTACTGTAAACAACGGCGTGTACCTCGCCTAAGAGAAAAAAATTGCCGACCGATGTGAATGACGAGCCATCCGCAAATGTCGTGAAATATCACAAAAATCCACATCACATATGACCAGTAATGTGATGTGGCCTGACGTGATTTACTCGCAAATAACCTGAAACGGTAACGCGAATCAAATTATGTGAAACGAGACGAGACACGACGTAAAGGACGACATGCATCACATACCTCCACATATGTTCATATGTGACGTGGACTAACGTGATGAAGTTTTACCCGCATATGTTGTGAAATGACACAACACAACACATACATCACATCAATGCACATCACATATGGCCCCCCTGTACGGTCATATGTGATGTGGGCTGACGTGATGAAGACTTACCTGCATATGACGGAAGCGACGTGAAATCAAATGTATTTTTTACCCGCATGTGTTGTGAAATGACAACACATACATCACATCAATCCACATCACATACTACACTACACTACACCATGGACTTATGTGATGTGGGCTGACGTGATGAAGACTTACCTGCACGGATGTGACGTGAAATCCTGAGACGCAACGCAAATCAAATTACTTAACGCAAATGACGCGAAATGCTACGAGACATAAATCACACAAACGCTGGCCGTGACCCAATAATAAAAAACACTGGTCCAGTCCCTTCTTACTTATTCTTCACGAATGACGGGCATTGAACGCAAACTACGCAAACCGCTGGCCCGCCACCCGTTAAATGACGCAACGCAAGCGGCTCTACGCGAACGACGCTGATAGTGCAAATTTTACGGTTAAAGCTAAAAAAAATGTTTAGTTGATACTATGACAGGGCAAAAAAAAGCTATATTTTTAACTTTATCAAAAATGGATAAAGCACAAATAGGTTTAACTATGTTAGTTTGCTATGTGACCAAGAGCCACATATACTATACCCTGTCACTATATTATACAACCTAGTACACATATACTGTACCCTGTCACTATATTATACAGCTTAGCATAGGCCTACATATACTGTACCCTGTCATTACATAAACAGCCTGGATACGTATACTGTCAGTACTACAAATGGAACCAAATGCACCAGTGACGGGTCCATTTGGTTCCATTTGTACACACAAAAACCACTAGTGAACTAGTGCAATAGACAGGCAAGAAGAAAGAAATAAGAAATAACAGACTTTATAAAGACTGTTATTCTGAGTACTCAAAGACACACTAGAAAATAAAAATGTTATAACTTTATTCAAGCAAATAATGAAGAGAAAAGAGGGGAAGTTAAAGTATGGAGGTCAGGCAGAAACCTTGTATGTCCAAAATTGTTACTTTTTAAAATGGACACAAAATAACCTGTGTTCCAATGGATCCAATGTAATTATCATGATCTTTGCGTTGTGAGCTTGTAGATCGGCTGTTTGTACTGCTTTAGTGTGTGACACTGTCACACGGTATGACCAAGTAAAGAAATGTATTGACTAACTATATATAGATATAGATATATAGATATATATATACAAGGTTTCTGCCCGACAACCAATGATAGACCGTGTCACTACTATCACTTACCTTGAACAGCAGCCACGACTCAGACAACAGCAAATGAAATTAAAAAACACTAAGAAAGAAGCAAATGACACGACACATCATTTGCTTTCTCACAGACCTACAGCATAGATGACTGTAAACACAGTGTTAATGGGGCTACATGCTACCATAATGATACCAGACATAAATCACATAGCTCCACATCACATACATCTGTACACACAAACCACTAGTGAAGAACTAGTGCAATAGACAGGCAAGAAGAAAGAAATGTGTTTGTGAAAAGAAAGAAAGTTTTTCTAAAACAAAAAATCGATCAAATAACTCAGACACAAAAGTAAATAAAAACAAATAATTTTGTTATTGCTTTATTAAAGGAAAGAATAGAGAAAAAGAGGAGAAGTTACGACCACATATGGTCGTATGTGATGTGGACCGATGTGATCAAAGCTTTGGGCGCAAATTACGTGAAACAATAAATAAAATCACATAAATCCACATCACAGAAAGGCACATGGTCCTATGTGATGTGGACCGACGTGATGAAGCTTTACCCACAAATGACGCGATGCAAATGACGTGAAACGATAGACGACGCAAATGACCACATACATGGTATGGTAGCATGTAGCATGTAGCCCCCTTAACAAGCAGCAGCTGCAATCAAAAGGTTCCTACCTTCCTGCCATCTTCACTTAGGGACGTCTTCTTCTTGTCATCTTCGTGTTCTGTAAAGTCACAAAAAAGAAAACAAAAACGTTGAGTTGACCAGGCCTTACAGGGTGACATTTTGGAAGCCAAGATGGTCTGTAGAGCCATAAGCTGGTCACTGACAGGGCTGTGCCACCATTATGGCATTTTACTTGAGTAATTGTCACAAATAATTGCGATTAAGGATTTAATTGTATTGTACATGAACATTGAACATTGTTTGAAAATAAATCAACATTTTTGTAACAAGAAGAGTGGGCACCCGGGAAAAGTGGGCACTTCAATGTGTAATTGGATAATGATGTACCCACCCGTACATGTTCACATCATGTATACTTTACATTACTTAAAAGGGATAGTTCACCCAAAAACACACTTTTTTTCTATCGATTAGTCACCCCATGGAGCCTTGAATTATGGACCGGTAGGCAGCGGTTCCGGTAGGAGACACAAAGGAGACTCTTTGTGTCTCCTACCGGAACCGCTGCCGTTCATCAACTTATTGGTTTAGGAATGAGACAAAAGCTAAAACATATCCATGAATTCAAGTCTCCATGGGGTGACTAATCCATAGGAAAACGTTTTTTAAACTATCCCTTTAAGACAAGGGTCTTCAACGTTTTAAGGCCAAGGACCCCCTAGCTGAGAGAGAGATGAAGCAGGGACCCCCTCTATATTGTATAAAATTGTGTTTAAGATACATTTTTGCTGCTCTTTTTTCCCTCTACACCTATAACTCTTTGCCAAAAGTAGCCGATCTACAAGCTCACAGCGCGAGGCGTTGTGACTTGTGAGCTTATAGATCGGCTATTTTTGGCTTAAGTTCTCCTCAGAAAAGGGATGCTTGGGTTCAAGTGGTTAATGTAAAATAGATTTGGCGGACCCCCTGTAGTAGCTCTGAGGACCCCCTAGGGGTCCCGGACCCCCTGTTGAAGACCCCTGTTTTAAGACCATTTTGCAAATTCTTCATTTGTTTTACATTTTGTGAGAAAAAGAACCAATTTAGCAAAGAGGTGCCGTCTATTCCTGTATCAAACACCATGTTCAAGTAAAGTCTACAATGCTTATCATTTCATCAAGTTCCAGAAACAACTTAAGACGGTGGCTCTCAAAAGTTTCATATCAAGGACCCCCAAATTAATATTCATTTGGCATATTCACTTCACATGTGTTACCAATGATACTAATGAAGGCTCTGTTCTATTTAGTGTAGCACAGTGGTTCTCAAATGAGACCCATAACTCTGAGAGTGTACAAATGGAACCAAATGTACCTGTAATTTGTTTCCATCTGTACACTCAGTTACACACCCCGTAAGGGTCCATTTGGAACAGAGCCTTCATTAGCATCATCGTAACACCTGTGAAGGGAAGTGAGGGAGAGGCCCAATTTATTTCCAATATGGCCGCTGATTCCAAAACTCCAGTTTGTGCCTCCTACCTCCAGCATGGTTGTGTTACAGTGACATTGGTGACCTTCAGAAAACATGCGACCATCTCGTGGACTTCACAAAAACATCACCATGTCCAAATGTAAATAACAACCGTTTGTTTATTTATGAACAGAGCAACTCTGTTCATAAACTAACAGCAGTGATTTGTCATGATGTGAAGTCCACAAGATGGACACATCTTTTGTCAGGTCACCAATTTCTCCATAACACTGGAGGAGGCAGAATGTTGAGGGTTGGGATTCGGCTTGAAAATAAAACCACAGACGTCTTGGTTCAGCTCTCAGCCGCTAGACCAGTGGCTCTCATGTGGTCTGATATCAGTCATCAGTTACCATGAGTATAAAACCTAGGGTTTATACTAACTAGACCATTGGCTCTCAAAGTGTGGTCTGATACCAGTCATCAGTTACCATGAGTATAAACCCTAGGGTTTATACTAGACCTGTCACAATTATTACATAATCACCTAATTGCAATTATTTAAATTTGCAATTATGTTTTGCATAATAGTCATAATCATTACCATGTTAAAAATGTTCATATATTTTCAAACATTTTGGGGAAATGGCAGATCTACCAGCTCAAAACGTGTTGCGATGCGACCAGGGCAGGAATTTCACGGCGGCCACGGCGGCCATGGCCGTCGTTGCCCCTCTCATTGGCCGTGTGCCCCTCGAATAATTACACGCCTTCACGGCCACAGTGGCCGTTGTGCCCCAGCTGCGCCCAGCAACTGATTTCACAGTTTTTCCTCTGCGCGATTTTCTTGTCAATACGTTTTTTTTAGTCACCAGTCAGTCCCTTTGGTTGAGCTGCGCAGCTACAACATGCACAGTGGTAGGTAGGTTTGATTTTAAGCCTCCTATGAACCTTCGGAATCCCGCAACACAGTGTAATAGACACAAAAGCATTACCGGGCCAAACAGGAGATAAATCTAACGCAGCCTGAATTAATCAATGGTAGGTTTGATTTCTAGCCTGAGAGAGAGAGAGAGAGAGAGAGAGAGAGAGAGAGAGGATTCTGTAGTCCTACAGACCGATGTGCCCCGATGTTTTTTTCAACAGCAAAATATAGATGAATACATCTAATAAAATACAGCAAAATCCCCAAATTATGAGTCTTAATATAAAGCAAGCAACAGAATAACTGCAAACAAATTAAAAGTGTAGGCTATCAATATCATACAAAAGAGTGACCTCACCGCTCTGATGGACAAGAAATAAATCCTTTTGCAAACCACATCCATGATATCTGTTCGTTTGTCAACAATGTTCTAATTGGGAAGTTTATTTCAGCAGAATGTGACAGTTTTAGTGAGTTTTTTGGTGCGCAACACAGCCCTCGTTTAAGTGATTGCTTTCACCTGCTGCTGCAGTGTGCGGAGCTTGTGCGCAACAGGGCATATCTCCGCCAAGCCAGGGTGACCTACCCAGGGCCATGAAATTCATATGCAGGCATAGTAGCCAATTAGAATGAAATCTGCAAAAACGGACTAATATACTGATACAGAACCATATATTGGCTATATATTATGGCTTTCAGGTGGAAATCTTGTATGTTCATTTTTTATTATTATTTAAAAACAATTTAAAATCATCTACAAGCTGTAATTATTAATAATTAAGAAATACTATATTTTAAAGAGAGAGAAAATCAACTAAAGTCATTATTAGTGCAAGTTCAATCATATTTCATTTGAATGAAAATAACTTGTGGGGAAAATACATAAAATCTCTGAGGTCTTCAACAGGGGGTCCGCGACCCCTAGGGGGTCCGCGAAGGTACTGCAGGGGGTCCGCGAAATTGTTGTTTGATTTAAAAAAAAATGTTTTTAAAAACTTTAAAAACTTTTTTTCTTCTTTTTTTTTCAAGAATGTAAATTTGTCTTTAAACATAACATGACATATTTTAATAGCGTAGTAATGAATGCACAATAACATGGTATGTTTATACATATTTTGTAGAGAAAGATCAGTGGTGTCAGTTCAGCAAAAGCTATAAGGTATGGCAAGGTTAGGGTTGCCAACTCCCAGAGATTAAAATAAGGGACATCTATCCTTCTTTTAGGGGTTCAACCCCCCCAAAACCCCTGAAATGCATAGAAATGATGCATTATACCTATAACACAATGCAAACACAACGGTCTGGTCTTACACCTGCATTAGGCTACTATTCATGATTTTTTTTTCTGGAGCCAAGGTATGGCACCTGCCATGCCTTGCCATACCCAATTGACGCCCCTGAGAAAGGTCCTTTTGCACACCTACTGGGTCAACCTGTGCGTAGGAGCAGGCAATTATTTATATAAAACACAATTTTATACATAAATATATGATATATATAGTAGCCTACCCCCTACCCTACGAGGTAGGGGGTCCCTGCTCCATCACCCCATCAGTTTGGGGGTCCCTGGCCTGAAAAGGTTGAAGACCCCTAATTATTCTGTGAATTTAATGTGATTAATTTGACCCCTACTTCAGTCAGTGAAGTCCAGGGCTGAATGTGACATATTGAGACCTATATAACTAAATATTGGTCATTTGCCAACACATTATTTAGTGAAATAAATGGGTTATATTTCACAGATAGTTATACAATTCTTATAATATATTAAAATACAATCATCCTTAACCTTCAAGTTAAATGCATTATTTCCGGGGACTTAAACACTTTTTTTTTGGATGGCCTTCCTGCCCTGGCATTTGGCCTTTGTGCCCTCAAAAAAATTACAACACCAAAGGCCAAGTGGCCTTGCCCCTAAAATGACGAAATTCCAGGCCTGGATGCGACACGTTTTGAGCTTGTAGATTGGCTATTTCCACTCTGCTAATCCCACTATGAATGTATTTGTTGTAATTAAATGATGTATATTATTTGTCATATCTGCCTTGTGCAACTTTTATTTACGAAGCCCTAAAAGACAAAAATAAATGACATTTGTATTCATAATGTTCCAATGCTCAACGACAAACACAATTAAATCTTTGATAGCAATCATGTATGTGACAATGAATTATCAACTTCTATTTTGTAATGGTGACACAGCCCTAGTTTATAATGGCCAGCAGTGGTGGAAAAAATACTGATTTGTTTTTACTTAAGTTAAAGTATCACTACTGCAATGTAGAAATACGCTGTTACAAGTAAAAGTCCGGAATTCAAAATTCACTTGAGTAAAAGTACAAAGGCACTGGTATCAAAATGTACTTAAAGTACCAAAAATAAAAAGTACTCACTATGTAGAATATCCCGTTTCACAAGTTTTCAAAATATATTAAAATCTTTTGAAAATAGCAGATCTACAGGCTCACAATGCGTCGCATCGCAACGCATTGTGAGCTTGTAGATCGGCTATTTTCCAATGGCCGATATGTATATAGGGCTGAAGTGATTAAGATTTTTTTTGTAATTATAATCAAAATCTACAAAGTAACTAGTAACTTAACTTTTCAAATAAATGTAGTTAAGTAAAAAGTACAATATTTGGATCCGAGATGTAGTGGAGTAAAAGTAAAATTGAAATTTGGAAATACTCAAGTAAAGTACAAATCCCTTGAAATTGTACTTTACAGTACTTAAGTAAATGCACCTACAGTAGTTACTTTCCACCACTGCTGGCCAGGTGTGATCCAGGTACGTACCGTGTGGGGCCTTCCGCCGCTCGGTTGAAGATAGCTGGTATTAATAGAGCCGCGTAGGTTGTATGGCACCACGTCCCGAGCACCGTACGCCTTGTATCTCCAACGGAGAGCGTTCGTTGGCACCGTTATACGTTTCAGCTCTCAGGGCTCGTTGCTGCGTTGTCGAGGTTCCATCTTCCTGCCCCTTGTCCTGAGTTACAGACACTCTATTACCAGCTATCTCCTGATGACTCCATCCATCCAGGACCTTCACTGTAGAACTCATACAGTGAGTCAAACACTGAGTCATAGCTACAGTAGAAGCCATGACTCAGCGTTTTTAACTCACTGTATGAAGTACATTTAGTCCACTCTGCAGAAGGTCATCAACATGATTAACCTGCAAGACACAGATATACACCAACATTACATTTAATATATTTTAGAATATAATATTAAGATTGTAAAAAAAATATATATATACATTATATATTCCTTAAAAGTAGGGTAAGTTATATTTTTTGGTATTTTTGGTATTTTTGTTGAAAGGTTAAAGTATTATATTCTGATAGTAATCATTGATACAGAGCCTTTGTTCGGTCACAGGGGTCTCTCCAGCTCTTTAATAAACAGAATATAGTAGGCTACATGTTCAGGTAGGTGACACAATTTAAGCCAATCAGGAGAGGGCTATTTGACACTGTTACTGAACAAACACTCCATAGCAATGAGTACTATCACAATATAGAGCTATTTAACACTGTTACTGAACAAACACTCTATAGCAATGAGTACTATCACAATATAGAGCTATTTAACACCTACCTTAAGTTTTTTAGGCTAGTGTCAAGTATACGTTCGAAACTGTCAGGCAGAAATCTCTCGTCCTACTTGATCTATACTACAGCGTCGCATAAAGCATCAACAGTAGATGATCTACAAGCTCGAAATGCGGCGCAAAGCGACACGTTTTGAACTTGTAGATCTGCTACTTTTGCCATTTTTGAATCCTGAAAAGTAACAGTTTTGGACATAATGAGGTTTCCTCCCGATGGAGACGATATTATAGTTTCATCTTAGCATTGGATCAAGACTCATAGATTTAGTATTATCTAGTATATGTTGATATCGATATTTATTTTAGATTAATCTAAAGAGTAAATAGAGTTTTTTTTTTATCTCCTGTTACAATGTAGCGCTGTTATCTCTCCTATCTTAGGCTTTTACATTTGTTTTGTTCAAGATATTTTATGAAAAGTATGAAATGTGAAAGGTGCTGTACAAATAAGGTTGTATTATTATGATGTAGCCCTTGGCCAGAGCACCAGTGAGTTCTCTCTAACGCTCTGCCAGGCGCTCTGCTCTGCTCATAGACAAGGAATTCCACTGTCCTGTGAAGGCTCCAACTGTAGTACAAATAAATAAACAAAACCACTTCACTACTCACCAAAAAAACAAAGGTTGTTTTGTGTTGTTTAAAGTCTATTCTCCAGGGTGGGAAGCCTCTCAGCACCCCACCTTCTCTGTATAATACACTTTTTGGCCAGAAAAGAAAATATTTCACCGGAAGAAAAATATGTTTTTGGTTGCTCCACTGCGCCCTCTACATATCTGGTCAATGGAATTTTTCTATTGACCAGATTTTGCCTTCCGGTGGAATATTTGCTTTTCTGGTCAAAAAGTGTATTATACAGAGAAGGTGGGGTGCTGAGAGGCTTCCCACCTCCGAGAATAGACTTTCAACAACACAAAACAGTCTTTGTTTTGGTGAGTAGCGAAGCGATTTTGTTTCTTTTTTACTACAGTTGGAGCCTCACAGGACAGTGGAATTCCTTGTCTATAAGCAGAGCCGAGCGGCTGGCAGAGCGTTAGAGAGAACTCCCTAACGCTCTGGACCAGGGCTAATTATGATCCTATCTATGACATTCTTGAACACTCCAAAAAAATAGTGTGTAGTTAGTTCCATGTTAAAGTCTCAAACATCTTGATAAATGTATATTACTCTAAATATAAAGTGTTTATCCCAAAGCTACAGATGTTATCCCACCATACGGACCCTTTGTGTTCAGTAATATTCCGATTTATTCAATTAATAAATGTTGCAATCTGGTCAGAATAGTGTTAGAACCTCTCCCTCCGCTATGTAGCTCCGAGGTGAGGTCCTACGTGGACCGGTGCCGTTTGAGCAGGACATTTTCGAATATTTTCCACTTTACATGTTTCTTACCACTTTCTGCACATCGTATCCAAAAAGTAAAGGTTTTCTGAAATTCTCTCAGATGTTTTAACTTCTAGCGCGCAATAAAATATATCCAACGAGTTGAAAAAAAGCGTTTAAATAGCTTCTATCCTCAGCCGGTTCCATAACATTATGCATTAGAAGGTGCAATTCAACGTTTGACCAGTAGGGTAATCAGCAATGTCGCCTCTGCGGGCGCAACTTCCGGGTATGTCTTAAAAACATTTAGGAGAGAAGCTATTTAAACACCTTTTTCAACTCGTTGGATAGATTTTATTGCGCGCTAGAAGTTAAAACATCTGAGAGCATTTTAGAAAACCTTTACTTTTTAGATACGATGTGCAAAAAGGGGTAAGAAACATGTAAAGTGGACAATATTTGAAAATGTCCTGCTCAAACGGCACCCACAAACGTGGAACCTCATCTCGGAGCTGTACAGCGGAGGGAGAGGTTCCGATTGGAGCTATGTATGTACATATCATTCAATGGGTGTAAGTGGATGTTCATCCACATACGGGATTAAAACATTTCTTTATTAAACTATACTGAATATCAAGAGAACACCAACACCCCCGTATGTACGGATAACATCTATTCTGTGGCTTTAAGATAATCACTTTATATTTACAATGTATACAGACATGTAGACGCACTAGCCTTAAAACACAGAACACCACATTTGTGAAAGTGGCGCTGTCCGCTGTTGCAGCAGGTGACCGCAGGTATTACACTCTAAGTGAATGTGGAATTAGAACGGCGTTCAAACACACGCGTGATTAAAACACGTATTTATTCAACGTTAAGTAATATTACGGAACAAACCTGACCCATATGGACGGGTAACATACGTGGCTTTGGGTTTAAATGCTTTATGTGTTGGATTGGGTTCATTTATGGGGATTTACGAGCCGTTTAAAACTACCAACAAACATCAGCTCAATCACCATAAATACAATCCCCGCACCGTCTTGATCCAAGGCCTAAATAGATTATAAACCCACATGAAAGTAATGCATGTATGATGTATGGAGGGGTTATAAGACTTATAATAGATATATTTTATCAATGTTGACTTATTTGCATATCTATGAGGTAAAAGTCAGACTCGACATAATGACTAGTTTGATGCATTTTCTCCCTCAATATTTCATATTTATGTCCAGTTTGGTGTCATAATAATTCACAGTCCTAGAACACCTCGAATGCTTAAATAATAATGGTGTTAAATATCGGTGGATAAAAACGTGTCATGTTGATATAAATCAAACATCAGTTTACCTTGTAGGCTACAGAGCAGCATGGCAACGGGTGGCAACTGGTGGAACCAGCCGTGCTGCGGCTGCGTCCAATTTAAACCCCTAGGCCTATTCACATCCAGTCTAGAGCCCCACCTACTGGATCCGGTGTGTTGAACGCGTACATGGACGCATTATTTCCGTTTCCGCTTTCCAACCGGATCTTCACCCTTCAGAGTGAATTGATCCCCAGACTGCTGTCATCAACGCTAAATCATCTACTCCTGTGTGGAGGATGCAGTGGTGTAAAGTAACGATGCACAGCAGCCATATTGTGAAGACATTCACAGGTGTTGCCAATGATACTAATGAAGGCTCTGTTCCATTCTGCTCAAACAGAGGTCAGGGTGTTGATATTGTGCATGTTGGCTCACTGGAAACACTCTGCTACACTACAAATCCACCGTGCACTAACATATATGATATATGGCCAGCTGCACCAAGTGGCTCTAAGATGTGGGTCCAGGGACGAGGGACCCTCATGGTTCCTTAAGGGGTTTCCAAATGGCCCCTTACGAGTCCATTTGGTTCCATTTGTACACTCTCAGAGTTATGGGGGTCGTGGAAATTGAAAAATCTGAGAACCGCTGTGCTACACTAAATGGAACAGAGCCTTAGTATCTTTGGTAACACCTGTGAATGTATTCACAATATGGCTGCTGTCCATAGAGCCTATTCCCCCCAGAGTATAGAAAATACTCTTTAGTCTAGCGGTTAAGATGTTGGCTTCCCACGTGGGAGACCGAGGTTCAAATCCCGGCCATACTTGAAAAAGACCGAAAGGGTCGAAACGTCGTATCAGCTGTTTGTTTGAAATAAAACCTGGAGCAAAGTGAGTTGCGAGCCAAATCTTTGTCTTATTACTACTGTTTCTACAGTTAAAGCTCAGCACCAAGGAACGGAGGATGTGCGTTATTTATGTTTTTCAAATCCCGGCCATAACATATCTAACTATATAAATGGCGAGCAACTTCCGCACCCTGGGTGCGACACCCCACAGCTCTGTTATCGAATAAACAACGCACCGCCAGACCACATGTCGCCAACTGACTCGCCACGGCAGCCGCGCTGAATTTACGCCTCGCGTAGGGGACATCTCACTGCTCAGTACACCTTTTCCACCGCGCAACATAATTAATTCTACTCACCAAATGTCGGACAAAACGGAAGGGGAGGCAGCTTCGTACCGTTTACCGTGCGCACGACCTCATCACCACAACAGCAGGCAGCCGCTGCGGGGGTTTTTTCCTTTTTTTCCAAACTTTTTTTTTGGTCACCATTTTCTCCAGGCACCATTTCTGGTGTAACGTGCGGCAGCATGCGCTGGCTTGCGCCGCCATTGCACTCTGCCCATCTCCTCCACACCAACACACACGCAGCTCCTTTGCTTCAACCCCCCCCCCCCCCCCCCCCCCCTTCTTACCTACCTCCTTTGTTCCACCCAGGCCGTTACTTTCACTTCACTCATGTCTCGATCACACTATGTCCGTCCTTCACGTGCCATGTTCATCCCAAACACAAAAACAAACAAGTCGGGTTGCCAAGTCGTTGGCATGCCAGGTTCTCTAAAAACAAGCGCCAGAAACAAGCAACCACCTTCATGCAAAAAAAAAAAACACCGAAGGGGTCCGCCATGTTCCAGGGGGGTCCCCGCGCGGCCCAACACTCCACAGGGGGTCCGTCGACCAGCAGGGGGTCCGCGGGGGTCCCCCTCAAACATCAAAAATATTTTTTTTTCAAATTTTTTTTTTTTTTTTTTTTACTTTTCCACAGTTTTACTCCAGCAATTTGAGTACCCCAATATACACGCGGCCACGCTGGGCCCCGTGCGCGGCTGGGGTTGAGGGGGGCGTAGCCCCCCGAAACTCTAGTTTAGGATAAAAGTAGTCAAGTTGATCTTGATGCTGAAATAACTAATTTAGATGGGGACCCCCTGGAACCCCCTCAAGGACCCCTGGGGGTCCCCAGACACCACCAGTCCAGCCTTTCAACCCTTGTAAGTGGTTGTAGCAAGATTTTTATTTTTCATATAACTTGCAGTACAATCAAATAAATGAAATCTACCATTCGTTTTTGGATACGATGTGGTGAAAAGGGTAAACAGCGGACCCTTTGCGGTTCAACCGATTCTGGGAGACCTCGGCATGGGACCTCATCTCAGAGCTGTATAGCCGAGTGAGCATTATATTATACTTCTATGGGAGTGAAAGGTTCTTAATGTGACCCAATACAACAGCGCTACAACACACCACTGGTTTAACAGTCTTGTCTGCACTTAATTTCACCAATACAACGGACAGACGCACAACAAATTTTTTCATTGCACAATTTGTCTGTTGTTTAAATAGCTGAAATCTCCAACACATCATAGAATCTCTCCGAGACGGCTATACATGGAGATACCTAGCTCTGACATCAGAGAACCCCTCCTGGAACTCCATATATGGAGATAACCGAAACATCCAGGACCAACATCATAGTCCTAATGGATGAACATCATCTACCTTACAATTGGAATCTACAGTCATGCGCCAGAATGTTTGTACGTTCGTCGGTTGCATCAGTGTTGCCAGATTGCGCGCGAGCAACAAGCAACCAGCTTCATGCAAAAACACCACGCTGCGCACTGTGCATGCGTGGACGCACTTTCCCTAACCAATTACACGCCACTTCACGCTTACAACTCCTGGACATGGCAACCCCGCCCCCCATCCAAATACTGTCTGTCTGACTCTTTGGGAGGGTTGAACGCAGCGAACGCCGTCTCGCTGGGCTGAGCAGGCTGCTTCATCAATCTGTGCCACACATTCTGGTCCTGCAAGAGCATGTGTGAATAGATAGATAGATGAACGGGTGAAATGTGTCCGTCTCTCAGTTTGCTTTCGTTTTCGGTTTGCGTCTCGAAACAAACACTGTTGTTGCTCTCGCTTTTGGTTTGCGTGTCGAAAACGTCTACAGCCTACTACACGAGAGCCTCGCGCCAGCGACTAGACGGAAGGGTCGCATAGCGACCCGCACCTCTAGTATTATTACATTCAGTAAACATAAACATCAGTTAGGCTTCAAATCCACAAAGCAAACAACCCTTTGACAGTAGAATGACGCTCCCAACACCAAAGCGGCATTGCAAATCAAAAACCCTGTCCATGAATCTCAGTTCCATGTGAGCAGTACATCCACCTAGCCAGGGAGGGCGCTACAAAGTCTATAAGTCCGTTATTTTCCACATCTCCATAATAATAATAATTAAAAAAACAGGGGTTACATCAGTAACCTACAGTCTTACTATGGTGCGAATAGACCACCGGGCCAGGAGGGGCGCCGTGTATCAGTTCGCACGCCAACCCACAGGGTTCAGAGTTCAGTGGTAGGCGATGACGTAACCCATAGACATATAAAAGTAGACGCCTCCTTCGGCTCTGAGGCATTGGTATCTCGGGCGCCATTTTAGCGTAGGAAAGTTGTAGGCAAGCTTCCGCGTGTGTCACAGAAGGGGGCGTTTGGTAGGCCAATCAGAGACAGGTGGGGGCGGGTCTTTTTGTAAGCCAGCTCTTAACCCTTTAAAAGGCAGCAGCTGCGCAGCATCTACGGAACTTGGCAAACTCCACACTCTGGATTTGTGCAATAATAAATCGTCTTTTACTGTTTTACAGTTTAAACAGGTTCCTATGTTCCCATGCTTTTGGCTGTCTTGGAGTATTTGTGTTATATGTTATGCTTTCAGTGCCATTAAAATATGGAACACAGACATTTCATTTGTAGTTGCTGTTCTTGTCATTTGAGAAAACTCTCAAATTAACAATTATTTCAGTCTTTCAAAGTTGACTCTGTTCTGCTCTGTTCTGACCTGAATAGCTAACATAAGGATGTTGGATAAAGGCAATGCTGCAATGTGTCCAGCATATTTCATGTAGTCTGTCAGTGAATGGAGACAAAAATATTTTGTGACTATTACTGTTACTTGAAAGTATTTTGGTATGAAAATATGCAATTTAGATGTAACCAAATATAGGCCTACGCCTACTGGATCCATCCGTAACTCTTAACCGCTTGAAAATAGGTTTAACATTCAGGGAGTTGTGATGATTTTAATTGTGGAGAGACCGTCTGCTTCAATTGACATAAATGCATTAGAACAGTGGTTTTCAACCTTATTCATATCAAGGTCCATTATTTATTCACCATTTGAGCCACAGAACACCGTTTGATGAGCTTTAGCCTCTCACACCCAAAACTTAGAATATGTTGTTATTGTTCGATAAGATGCTGTCAAAATAACAATTCTTTACGTTCTCTAATTGTGTACCTGTATAGTAAGTAATGCAGATGTTTAACAATTTGACTCTTGAGAGTGTGAAATGTTATACTCAAGATTTAAAGATAGGGGTCCATTTGGTTATCAACTCTCCATCATTTAGCTGGGGACCACCTGGAACCCCCTCAAGGACCACTGGTGGTACCCGGACCACTGGTTGAGAACCATTGCACTGACAAGTCCCGGAAAAGACGCACTGTGATTGGCCAGTAGTGAACGCGCTGTGAGCGCTGTGATTGGCCATTAGTCACTTTGAGTCTCAGTTTGCCTATGCTAAAATGGCGGCCGCGATACCAGTTGCTCCAACAAACTGCAGAGGCCAATGAGGTATCTAGGTTTCTATATCTATGACGTAACCGGTCAACTACACCTGGCCCTCTCTAGGCCAGGTTCTTATGCTCTCCTCTCCTCCATGTCTGTAGAGGGTGACAAAGCACACTGACAGGGACATTAGACGTGGCACATACATGTGGCCTAATGTAGATCGGCTCCTACAGTAAGGATATGCCAGGGTTAATGTGGTTAAAGTAGGATACATTATTTTTGTCTGAACAGGAGACAATTTCTTTTCAAACAATGATCTCCTGAACCGTAGAGCTTTAATTGACTATTACAGTAGGTGGCCAGTTTCACTTTCAAAACCTTTGCATCATGCATGTCACACAAACAGAATGCGGCACACAACACCAATGGTTTTGATAATGTGAATTTGTGGATAGGACTCTATATGAACAAACTTGTTATATCAACAAAACGCATTACATTCTGTTTGTGTGACATGCATGATGCAAAGGTTTTGAAAGTGTAACTGGTCAAAGTCACTGGCCACCTGTACGTAACACTGACAGGACACTTGAAGGTGTAAAGCAGCGTTCACACCAACCACTGAAACTGTAACGATATCTATAAAGATACAAATCGTTTAAATCGTTCTAACTCCAGTGGATGGCAGAGTCCACACCACACTGCTCATAGTATACTATAAGTTCCTATTTATCAGTATCACAATGAAAACAAGTTTAGCCTGACTTGTTTTTTAACATAATTTAAACATAAATGTTATCATTAAAATCTTAGTGTTTTGCCAACTATTTGGGGGCCACTTGCAATACCCTCACAGCCCACCAGTGGCCCCAGAGGCTGCTAATTCACTGGCTGGCCCATAGACCTTCCTACCGACAGCGCTACGTCATTAAGCCACGTGTCTAGCTCGTGTCTCTGCAACTGTCATGTGTATTTTCATGGTGTTGGAGTGAAAGCCAGTTTTGTATTCATTATTTAGCCTTAGCCCCAACTGGCGGTGTGTGATGTTTGTCTAGCCTGCCACACAATGAATACGAATTAACCCAAATGGTCCATTTGGTTCCATTCGTACACTCTCAGAGTTACAGACCCGTAAGGGTCCATTTGGTCCCACACACTCTCAGAGTTACAGACCGATATAGGGTCAATTTAGTTCCATTTAGTTCCATTTGCACACTCTCAGAGTTACAGACCTGTAAGGGTCGCGAGTAAATATCCCCTTTTTATTCCTGCATTAAAAAGATGTTTTAAAATGTAAACCAAGAAAGAAAAATCACTTATCATCAACTAGAGTTTCGGGGGGCTACGCCCCCCTCAACCCCAGCCGCGCACGGGGCCCAGCCGTGTGTATATTGGGGGACCCAAATCGCCGGAGTGAAACTGTGGAAAAAATGTTTTGAAAAAGGAAAAAATTTGAAGAAATAATATTTGTTATGTTTCAGGGGGTCCACAGGGGGTCCGCGGACCCCGTGATGGTCCACTGACCCCCTGTGGAGTGTTGGGACGCGCGGGGACACCCCTGGAACATTGCGGACCATTTCGGTGTTTTTTTTTTTTTCATGAAGGTGGTTGCTTGTTTCTGGCGCAGGCTGTGCAAACCTGGCAACCCAGCGCATGCTGCCGCACGTTTAAGTGGCGTAGCGTCATGAGGGTCAGTGGGGCCGTGGCTCGGTCAGTGAAGACCCTGTAGTGCGGATGATATGTGGCATAGAGGGGCAGATTGTAAATCCACAGAGGAAACATCCGTGGGCTACCATTGGTTCAGCGATGTGTGCGGTCGCCCTGCGGCCCCTCCTCCTCCACCAATGTGCAGTATTGAGAGCCCTGACGTCACAACAATTGGAGCGATGGGCACTGCACTGTGGTTGGTTAGGGTACACCTAGGGCCCAGGTAGAACCCTGTTAAAGCCTGCATGGGCAAACCCAGTTAGGACCCGCCTTGGTCCCACATAAACATGGCTAGTTGGGGCCCACCTAAGGGCCAGGTAGAAGCTACTTATAGCCTGCATGGGCATCGCAGTTGGGACTGAAGTGGATGCCGCTGACATTGCTGACATGGGGTCCATATGGTTTAGCCCACCTTGAAACCATATGGGAACTACGCTGGCATGCTGGCTGTAATGCAAACGCTGCATCATACCTGCAGTGTGTAGTTTGATGTTGTGTGTGTAGCAGATATACCTGCAGTGTGTAGATCAATGTCCATAGGAAAGTCAATGCCCAGCAGTGTTTTTTTTCCCCAGCAGAGTTTCTAGTGTCTCTGTGTCTCTCTGGAAGAGGTTGCACATGAACTCTGCAGCCGCACTGAGGCGCTCCAACACAAACACTCTGACATTAAGCTGCTTCACACAACAAACATCAGCACCACGCTGCTGTTTGTCCAAAAGACACAATATCTGCTCTCCCACCAACGTCATGTGTTCATTTATCGACAGCCGTACAGACTCCTTTAGACACATTTTACGTCGTTTATCCAGCTCTCACTGACTCTCCACATCGGGCTGTTATTTTGCTGCGATCAAGTCAACGATGTGAGAGATTAGCTATCACAGACGGACGGACAGGGGGTGAAACATAGTGTTGCGCCATGCCTTTCGGCCTGGCGGAGACAATAAAAAACCGAAAGTAAAGGAAATGGCCATTTCTGCAACAGAAGTAGTCAATAAACTATGCTATGAAAACATGGGCCACATTGGCAAAGAATGTAAGAAAGAGGCAATCATGTAGAAAATAGCCGATCTCCAAGCTTACAAAGCCTCTGAACGTGAGGCGTTTCGAGCTTGTAGATCGGCTATTTTCACAATATTTACTTGTGGAACGGAGTCAAACAGAATGGGGGGGTCCCAGATCAAGGACGTGTATTTGGGGGGGGGGGGGGGGGGGGGGGCGGCGTGAAAGGGTTGATAAACACTGCTGTAATCGGAGCGAAATTATCTGAAATTACTACATGACCATAATGCAGCCTAACATCTGTTGCACGGGGCGGTCCTGCCATTACGTTAGTTACTGTAGTTGCTGTGGAGCGACATAGTTCTCCAGAAGACACACACAAACATACACCATCTACAATGGACGAACTGAGCAGCAATATAGACATTCACCACACGAACGTGCATTGTTGACAAAGTGATTGCACAGCCGCTGCAGGCATGACAACCAGGTTAGCGTTAGCGACATGGCAGCTATCACAGCGCCCTGTCCGTCGTGCTGCAACTGCCTGTGATGGCTACAGCAGTAACAGCAAGCTGTCTGCGATGCCATTGTCTGGAGACTGCTCTTAGCGTGACACGACCAATGAGAGTGAGCGCTGTAGTTGTTGCTAAGATACGGTGGCGTCTCTGCCCCATAGCTTGTAGATCTCTCACACATGATTGGCGTAGGCTGCGTTGCCAGGTCTGACTTTGTGTGTAAGCAATGGTCGGCTGATTTTGGCGCGCCTTTGGGCTCGTTTGCATTGTGCGCACGGCAGCGCTTGTTTAGCGTACGTCAGCGCGACGTGGCAACGGACGTGGCAACGTGAAAGGTGATTGGCTGGTGAAAAGAAACACCCGACGTTACACCAGAAATGGTGCCTGGAGAAAATGGTGACCAAAAAAAAAGTTTGGAAAAAAAGGAAAAAACCCCCGCAGCGGCTGCGTGCAGTTGTGGTGATGAGGTCGTGCGCACGGTAAACGGTACGAAGCTGCCTCCCCTTCCGTTTTGTCCGACATTTGGTGAGTAGAATTAATTATGTTGCGCGGTGGAAAAGGTGTATTGAGCAGTGAGATGTCCCCTACGCGAGGCGTAAATTCAGCGCGGCCGGCGTGGCGAGTCAGTTGGCGACATGTGGTCTGGCGGTGCGTTGTTTAGTCGATAACAGAGCTGTGGGGTGTGGACACCGAGGGTGCGGAAGTTGGTCGCCATTTATATAGTTAGATTAAAAACAACATCTCATCAAAGACAAGCTCACAACGCGGCGCAAAGCAAGGTGTTGGGAGCTTAGATATGCTGTTTTCGCTAGTTTGGGTCCCGTTAGTGTCAAACGACACATTTTTCTTTTGGGTCTTGAGCAAAAAACATTTGGGAACCACTGTTCTAGACGACTCGCTGCGGTGTCAACGCTCCGCACCGCGACACCGCAGCTATGACTGCCTACAGGCAGCGTGTCTGTGGATTCGTCTATGTGGCGCACTGGAGTAAATAAAAAATGTCTCCGTCCGGTGGGTTATTTAATTACTGTATACACAAGTGGGGGCCTGAGAGTTTTCCCAGGCCCCCTGCGAGTATTTTATTTTGACTGAGGCGTAGACATAGTGCACCCGTTCAAATGGGGAAAACACACGTACTGTACAGTTGCATAGCGTAGGATAACTCCTAATGCTATGGATCAGCACTCAGGGGTAGCCATAACTGAGTGATTTGAGCCCGCCTGGGGATCCTAAGCCTCTGGTTGTCCCAGGTTCGATGCCACGGCCAGCAATGTGTCGATCGATGTGTGTCTCTGAGCAAGACTCTTAACCCCTACTTGCAGAGGACAAACTTCACGTATGTGCAAATACACAGTGACAAAAAAACGTCCCAAGGAGTGGGGCCCAAAATTATTGTTATAGGCCTACGGCATGAACAGTGGTGGACAGTAACGGAGTAAATGTACTTGAGTACTGTACTTAAGTACAGATTCTGAGGATATGTTCTTTACTTGAGTATTAGATTTGTTTTATACTTATTACTCTTACTTGAGTACATTTCCAAGAAAAATATTTTACTTTTACTCAAGTACATTTCTAGAAAGGCTGGAAAGTACTGAGTACTTTTAGGTTGGCAGTTTATTTTTTCTTCCCTAAAATGCAATTGGCCACACCCACACTTCTGCTCTCACATTAGCCGTGTTTCTGGCTTCACCCTCCGCTCGCCTCTTTATTGAGACATTTAGATTGTGTCAAAGGTCATGTCTCACACAGGATCTGACAGGAATTTTGACCAGATGTATTAGTATAGGAAATCAAAGGTTGTATGGAAACCAAGCAAGTCGACTTGTCTGTGCCATCTTGTTTTGACAGGGTGAAGTTCACCGCTGTGCATCTTGTTTTGGTGAAGTTAACGGTTGCGCGTGTGGGTAGTCTGGGTACATATGAAAATGCAGGCAACAGCTTCCTCTTTGTGACCAGTGACCACATCCTCTTTACTTATGCCCTTCATGACAGTTACTCTATGCATTTATTCTTTTTATTTATTTTTTAGAACAGACAGTCTCAGTTTAAAGTGAGCTCCATGTCCTAATCGTTGAAGCTGAATATTATTGTATCTTGACAAAAAGGTCACAGTTGATGGCCCTGAATCTGAGAATTTGTACCAAATAGATTTTCTTTATCAGATTATCACCAAAGTACATTAAGAACTGGAATATAATTAATGTGATCTGAGTGCAGCTTTGTCAGCGATGTGTCACTCATGTGTGACTCCTGTTATTTCCTCATTAGAAAATAATAATCTTTTGAGGCTCTGGAGTTCACGCTGGTCTCGAGGAAGACTAAGCTGACCGCGCTTTTGTGCTGGCGGCCCCAGAGCTGTGGAACAATCTCCCCCCACAGTCTGGGACTCGGAAGCTCTGATCATGATTAGAATATAAACCGGATGTGGAGCCTCCATTTCCGTTTCGTCTTTACAGTCGCGCAAATTTATCCTAATATGAATACAAATCATCTAAGTATACATAGCTTGCTGCTTAGCAGAAATGGAAATTAAAAAGTAAAGTGTAAAGATATTTTAAAAGATATTTTCGTGAACGGAAGTGCCAGTTTCCTCTCTCGGATTTTGGGAGTTGTAGTTCCAGACTCTATATAGCATTCAGAGATTGTGGAATAGTTGTCTGGCTACGCGAGACTACAGAGGACATAATTGCCACTGCCAACGGGACAGTGCTTGAGGTAGTCGAGGACTTCAAAGGACTTTTACTTAAGTATTTTTAAAGCATGTACTTTTGAATACTTAAGTATATTTAAAAGCAATTACTTTTTTACTCTTACTCGAGTAACATTTTGACTGAGCTACCTTTACTTGTAGTGGAGTAAATTTGACCAGGAGTATCTGTACTCTTACTCAAGTACTGGGGTTGAGTACTTTGTCCACCTCTGGGCATGAACACCTGGCATGCTGTGTTGTCCCCCCAGAAATCTCTGGTAGTTGAGAACGAGGTGCATGGTGCCATGATAATGGATGCCGTGGCTTCCTCTCATCCTCTGTCCTCTAAAGAGGAGGACATCCAGAGACCTGAACAAATCATTGAACTGTTCGACACCATCACCTTCAGCAAGGTACACACACACACACACACACACACACACACACACACACACACACACACACCCACATTTTTGTCACACTGTCACAGATACACTCTCTTCCTCTCTTTTTCATAGCCTACTCATACACACTTGCACATACAGATATGGCCTACACAACATTCCGTTCTGAAGGTCCATTACAGTGAGTATGAGTGTTTCTTTCCAATTGAAAGATCAAATAAGTTCATGTTGTTTCCAGGGGGCTGCAGTTCTCAGGATGCTCTCAGACTTCATCACGGAGGATGTGTTCTCCAAAGGACTCGGTGTGAGTATTATGGGACAAAGATTGAAACATGTCTGAAACAACATGCAACATAATCCTAACCCTCAACACTAATCTTTATACAGCAAGTTGCTGACTAGACAAAATACTGTTTTATAGTGACACTATATGCTTTAATATTGTGCTGCATTAAATGTATTTTTATCCAAAACAAGAGCTTGAAATAAAGTAACACATTTTCTGAACTCTCACAGCTTTTCCCATATTAACATTGTTCATCTCTCTGCAGACTTACTTAAACACGTTCAGCTACAGCAACACAGTCTATACAGACCTCTGGGAGCATCTACAAATGGTAACCCATTTTCGTAACAAAAAAAAAAGAAAATAATCAATTATGTGTTTCTGATGGGTTTTTTTTTATTCGTTTTTCAGTTTTCAATGTCATTAATGTCCATTGGCTGTGTTAGATGTGATGGACTGAAAGGTTTCTTGTTTTGTTTCATTAAACTGAACGTAACACTGGAACATCAAGGATTTGATTTCTGCAAACAGGCCATTGGTTTTGTTAGGTTTAATAGGAAGGTATAACTGTACGTTTTTGACGTACTGTAACAGTAAAATGTGTGTGGAATATGTACAAGCTTGTCACAATGACTACAGAGTTGCTCACTGAGCTTGTAGATCGGCTATTTCCAAACATTTTGAGTATAAAATATGAAATATGGTGTATTTTGCCTAATCTATTATATAGTATTTTGTAATCTGCCTCGTGCAATTTATTTGTTTACAAAGCCTAAAAGCCACACAATTAACTAATTAATCGCAATTATTTGTGTGACAATTAGTCGGCAAGTAAAATTTCATAATCGTAACAGCCCTAAATATGTATCGAAGAGGAAGCATTTTGAATAACGGGGACCCAGAAGGTGTTGAATAGTCCATCCATCCATCTTCAACCGCTTATCCGGAACCGGGTCGCGGGGGCAACAGTTCCAACAGAGATTTCCAGACTTCCCTCTCCAGAGCAACATTAGCAACTTCCTCCTGGGGGATCCCGAGGCGTTGCAAGGCCAGTGTGGAGATATAATACCCCCCATCTGGTCCTTGGTCTGTTGAAGAGTGAATTCTAATTCTATTTTCATCTCATGTTGTACTGTGAATGTTCTACCAGGCAGTAGACGGTGCCTCTCCCAGCCTGGGGTTGCCCTACTCTGTGGAGGACATCATGAACCGCTGGATTCTCCAGATGGGATTTCCGGTTGTGACCATCGACACCCGGACAGGACACATCACCCAGAAACACTTCCTGTTGGACCCAGACTCTCCAGTGGACAGACCCTCTCCGTTCGAGTAGGAATCAGTGTTTGATCTTGTGGTTCTCAAACTTTTTTCACGTCAAGGACCGGGGAGAAGCAAAGATTTGAGTTAAAATATTCACTTTAAAAACTATTTATATTCAAATATTTGCACACATTTTCATGATTTAAAAAAAATAGCAGATCTACAAGCTCATAGAGCGGAAGTGATCTGCTAATAGCCAAAGTATAAAGTATGGTTAAAATGATTGTGACGCTATGTCAACTCATTTTGCTGGGGACCCCCCGGTACCCCCTAAGGACCCCTTGAGAACCAATGTTATAATATGTGTGTGTGTGTGTGTGTGTGTGTGTGTGTGTGTGTGTGTGTGTGTGTGTGTGTGTGTGTGTGTGTGTGTGTGTGTGTGCGCGCGTGTGCGTGCGTGCGTGCGTGCGTGCGTGCGTGCGTGCGTGATTGTTTAATTGTACTGGATTATAACTCAGTCAGAGTTTTAGTTTAGGAAAAAGTTTCTGAATTTTAAAACGTTATACCTGTATAATGTTCCATTATAAAGTATATGTGCACAACTGTTAGATAACTGCTTATCTATGTATGCATATGCTCATGTATTAATGTACATCATGTACTGTATGTGCTGTCCTGTCCCTAGTTATGAGTGGATTGTACCCATTAAATGGATAAAGAGTGGTGCAGTGCAAAAGCAGACCTATTGGCTCGATAAGAAAGAAGGTAAGACTTAATTCACGTAAATGGAACAATTATATCTGCACGCTGGTAATAGGTTCCACTTCTTCAACGTTTTGATATTTTTTAAAGCTTTTCTGCCTGTATTGATAGTACACAGTAGAGAGAGACGGGGAGTGACACGTAGCAAAGGTCGTCGGGCCCGGGAATATAGAGCCTGCCTGGTATGCGCCTTAACCACTAGGCCAGCGTCGCCCCCAACATTTTGATCTTTTGATTGAAACGGAATCATCAACAAATATTAGAAATCAGACGTGCTGCCGACCATCATTTTTTTTATGTTGATCTTCCGTTCGTCCTGCACCTAACACTGAAGTGAATGTGCATGCTACCATCTCCCTTATCTAATATTTAATCTAAATTCATGCACAGAAAATGGCCTCATAGCTCTGTGCTTACAATGTGGGTGATGTCATCTACATAGGAACCTGCGCTTTCTCTACAGTTTCTCTACTAAGTGTTAATTCCATCGACTAAAACTATGACGAAAAATGTTCGCAGACTATCTTTTGTCACAAATGAAAACAAAATAAAAACGAAATAAAAACTAAGCTATGATGACAATGACTATTATTGACAATTTCGTAAACAAACAAAAACTAGACGGAAATGTTAGCGAGGACTAGTGGAGAAGAGATCCAGTAGAACTAAGACAAGTGATTTTATGCTTGGCTGCGCTTGGGTGTCATGCTCCAATCTATTTTTGGTAACCGATATACAAATCAGGCATTTCGACGTCATCAAGGCCTGCCGAAATAAATCTGTAGTCAACTGTAGATTTAGTTGACTAAAATCTTAGAATATTAGTCTAAGACTAAGACTAAAAGTAAAACATTTCCAGATGACTAAAACTAAATGTAATTTTATTCAAAAGACTATATGACTAAAACTAAAAATTCAAAGTAAACAATACAAATCTATTCCACATCAGATACCAACATAAACATGACACGCGGCAACAGCACTGACTGGATAGTGGCCAACATCGACACATCTGGCTTCTACAGAGTGAACTATGACCTTGACAACTGGGAGCGACTGCTTTACACACTGCAAACAAACCCACAGGTACAGAAAAAAACACACCTTTACAGTATGTGTTTCAGCCCTGGTCCTTCACTGTTGTTGTCCAGAGTGCAGTGCAATGTTCATTTTGACAGCACATTTGTATATCGTTGCTGTCTGGCAGAAACGTCCTATCTCCATTTTCTAACCTTTTGTGTTTTTTCGTAAATGAATGCCCTACTTGATCATGCTACAGCGTCACACAAAAGCATCAAAAGTAGCAGATCTGCAAGCTCGAAACGCAGCAGCAGTGAAGCGACGTGTTTTTGAGAAAAAAAAGGAAAATAAATCCTTTTCCTGGGCTCCTTTCCCTCTACCCTTAGTCTGTGGTTCCAATTTTTTGTTACTAAATAGCACAAAAAGCCGCTCTACAAGCTCACAACGTGAAGTGTTGTGACATGTTGTGAGCTTGTTGAGGGCTATTCTCAATTTGGAAAATTAGGTGAAACTATTCATTCTGCTCGAGGAGGTTTACTTTTGCATGTATCGAGTATAAATCAGTTCTTACGACTCGTGACACAAAATTGAAGGAACTGTCGAAAAGGGGACGTCTCACTTTTAATAACTTTTCCTGTAAGAGGTTTTCTATAGCAGCTTCAAGATCGACCATTTCGTCCACTCCACGCAACTGCATGTGTGTGTCGAAAGAGAGTGATGCTGTAGGCAGCAGCTGGAGTCGAGGAGACCACAACCACAGCCACTCCCTTCAGCACTGCTGAACCCAACATCAGCGGATAATCCGGATATCGAGTGTGGCGAAACTCACAACTACTTTTGGAGAAGTACACTTGACAGCTGTGGAGACGACGGAGAAATAAACTAAGATTAATCAGTGAGTTTGCGTGGGCTGGGCTGCAACGGCGATTGTGGAGGTTGTGGTGGGGAGGGTCATGTTGGGACGGGTGCTTTCGGGGCTTGCGCGCCGATTACGACGGAGGTTTGGGATTTTGCCTTTTGTCGTTGCTGCGATAGTGGTTGCTGCCTTGCTAGCGCTGCTCTTTGTGGACTGGATTGAATTATGGGTCAATGCTATGTACATGAACACAGTGGTGGAGCCACATGCGGTTAGCATTCCTCCCCAGGGTGTCCCTCCGACGAGACCGGAGGAGTTCTTGCTCATGCCCAGTCCTCTGGTTTGTCAGCGTGCAGAGCCTTATCTCCTCATTATGGTCGCGTCTGCACCTGCCAATCAGAGAGCCCGTGGGGCTATCCGGGAGAGTTGGGGAGGGGAGGTTGAGGCGAGGGGTCTCCGGGTCATGACTCTGTTCATGGTTGGCGAGGTGTCCGACCCCGGCCTGACCGAGGCGTTGACCGAGGAGGCACGGGAGCACGGAGACCTGATCCAGGGCAGTTTTCTGGACAGCTATTCCAACCTCACCCTCAAGACTCTGGGCATAATGGGCTGGGCCCGTCGCTTCTGTCCCCAGGCCCACTTCATGGCCAAAGTGGACGACGATGTGTTTTTTAACCCCGACGCTCTGCTGCGCTTCCTGAACAGGGGCCGTGACCCCTTCGAACAAGGAGACCTGTACCTCGGCCGGGTGCACGCTAGGGATGCTCCGACCCGTGACCCGGACAGCAAGCACTACCTCCCTTCCGAGGCGTACCCTCTCGATGTCTTCCCAGATTACTGCGGCGGCACAGCCTATGTCCTCTCTCGCTCTGCCTTGCTAAAAATCGCCCTGGCGGCCGCTGCCACACCCCTGTCCACCCCTCTGCCCCCCGAGGATGTGTTTGTTGGGCTGTGTGCCCGTGCAGCTGGACTGCTGCCCACGGACAGCCCGCTGTTCTCTGGAGGACCAACCGTGCCCTACGGGCGCTGCTGTTACCAGGCCATGGTGTCCGTCCACCGCGTCGCACCCCGGGAAATGCTGCGGTACTGGGCGGATAGCCACTCTTCAACCCCTTGCTCTTGGTTGGGAATGCGCGCGTCTCTGGCCGTTTGCAAAGTCAGGGCCATCCTTGGGGCAACTCTCGGTAACTGGAGGAGCACTTGTAAAAATGTCCTGCCTGGCTTACCTAGACTCGTTAGGGGCTGTGCCTTGCTTTAATACAGTGGTTCTCAACCTTTTCGGGCCGCGAGTCCGCGACCCCCCAAAATAATCGTATTTAACTGAGTACAGAGTAAATGTACTTGAGTACTGTACTTAAGTACATATTCTGAGGATCTGTACTTTACTTGAGTATTAGATTTGTTTGATACTTATTATTCTTACTTGAGCCGTGTTTCTGGCTTCCCCCTCTGCCTATTTGTTACATCTTGTATGGGTGTATAGGAGTAGTGGTTCTACAAGTAACTCTGAAACCACTGCATGCACTGATGTGCTTGCAAGCACATCTGTGCATGCAGTGGTTTCAGAGTTACTTCTCTGAAATTCATTGTGAAAACATTACAGCAATTCATTGATATAAAAATAAAGAAATGTACTTCTACTTTTACTTGTACTTTAAGTATTTTTAAAAGCATGTATTGTAAAAAAAAAATAATAATGACATGAGATCTATTAAAGAGGCGCTATGTAACTTTTTTTCAATTAATAAAATGTAATTTTGTACAATCTGTATGGTAAAGTATGTTAATACAATATAACTTATACAATTGGGGCAGTTATATTTTGTCTCCCTGCTCTTCTATTGTCTCCCTGCTCTTCTGTCTTGTTTTGACAAGGTGAAGTTAACGGTTGTGCGTGTGGGTACATATGACTCACCTCTCACGAGAGCAGAGGATATGGTCACAAAGAACTAGGTCACAAAGAAACACACTGAACAGAGAGAATGTTCTGTTTTCTAGGTCAACTGTATGCATGCAGAATGAGCATGTAAGGTATTGTGTCATATCACCAGATGTTACTATGATCTTTTTTTTAATGATTTTTTAGAAAAATGGCCTTAGTTTAAAGTTAGCCCCATGTCCTAATCTTTGAAGCTGAATGTTATTGTATCTTGACAAAAAGGTCACAGTTGATGGCCTTGGATCTGAGAATTTGTACCAAATACTGTAGATTTTATTTATCACCAAAGTACATTAAGAACTGGAATATAATTACTGTGATTTGAGTGCAGCTTTGTCAGCGATGTGTCACTCGTGTGTGACTCCTGTTATTTCCTCATGAGAAAATAATAATCTTTTGAGGCACTGGGGTTCACGCTGGTCCCGAGGAAGACTAAGCTAGAGTAACTCCCATCATGATTACTGACATTGACTACACAGATGACATTGCCCGAGTCTCGAACACAGCAGAGAATGTAAGGGAACTGCTACTGGCAGTAGAAATGGAGCAGGCCCGGAAGCACGTGCATGCAGCGCGCGCGAAAATGTGCGGTTAATGCGTAGATTGTGGCCGTTTTTTGGCGTTTTTTTGTTACTTTATTTCGGTTTTAGGTTTAGGGTTAGGTTAGGCTTATGTTATTTAATTCTTATTTTTGCCTGATTTTACCGATTGATTTTTATCAAAAAATGTATTATAAAAAAAATAAAAAAGATTTGTTTTCAAAATAAACTCAGGGGGCACAATTTGAAACTGAGGGTGCCAGTTCCCCTCAGGCCCCCCCGTGGCGCTGGGCCTGAAATGTAGTGCAAGAAGATCGGCCTCAAGCTCAATGCCAAGAAAACAAAAGTGTCTGTATTTAACACAGAGGACATCATTGCCACTGCCGACGAGACTTTTACTTTTAGTTGTACTTTAAGTATTCTTAAAAGCATGTACTTTTGAATACTTAAGTATATTTAAAATTTGACTGAGCTACTTTTACTTGTAGTGGAGTAAATTTGACCAGTATTATCTGTACTCTTACTCAAGTACTGGGGTTGAGTCCTTGTCCACCTCTGCATGTGGGGTCCCGACCCACTGGTTGAGAACCACTGCTTTAATACAGTGAATATCATTGTGACATGATCACCAAAAAAAAAAAGCTGTGATATGACATTTTTGCCATATTGCCCACCCCTATGAATAGTTATAGCATGCCCATATATGGCCAATCGGGCATATACTGATGACATCGGGGATCTCCATATTTGTGAATAAAAGGGACAAGGACAGACAAATACAGAGATCTCCATTAATGGCCATAAAAGGGACAAGGACTGACAGACACACCGATCTCCATATATGGGCATATCAGTCACATCGGCGGTGGCACGTAGGTGTCGAACTCTAGACGTGAGGGCCGTGTAGCGCCCCCAAACTTCTAGTCATCTAAAGTCCCAGTTGAGAAGCTTGTATGTGAAAAAGCACATGAAGCCTCCATGAGCCAATGAATATTGTACAGGGCAAGGCTTCATAAACAAAAATAGTAGATCTGCTTCTTTTGTATTTTAATCCTGAAAAGTAACAGTTTTGGACGTTTCCACCTGACAGAGACAATATAGTTTTATGGTCATAGGCTTTTTAATCAAATTCCATGTAGTTTTAGTCATATTTTATTCATCTGAATGTTTTACTTTTAGACTTGTTAGTTTAGTCAACAAAATCTACAGTCGACAACATTTTATTTTGGCAGGCCTCAATGGCGTCGTAATGCCTAATGTATAGCTAGCTGTGTGACGCGCCAAACCACTTTGGCTTTGACTAATTATTATTATATGATTTTATTTCAGCAAATCCCACTAATCAACCGAGCTCAAATTATCGACGATGCTTTTAACCTTGCAAGGTGAGAACATGGTTTCATAATACTGTTGTCTCCATTGTGCAGTGATGGAAGAAGTACTATGTATTTTTTTACTTAAGTAAAAGCATCAATACCCTATTGTAGAAATAGTCTGTTACAAGTGCAAGTCCGGTATTCAAAATTGACTTGAGTAAAAGTACAAAAGTATTGGCATCAAATTATACTTAAAGTACCAAAAGGTCCGATTTCACAAGTTTTCAAATGTATAAAATGTATAAAAATCCTTTGAAAATAGCAGATCTACAAGCTCACAACACGTCTCAAAGCCATGCGTTGTACTGTAGCTCGGCTATTTTCAAATGGTCAAAGTCTGTATATAGGTCTGAAGTGGTTTCGTGATAATAATCAAAATCTACAAAGTAACTAGTAACTAAAGTTTTCAAATAATTATAGCGGTGTAAAAGTACAATATTTGCCTGTGAGATGTAGTGGAGTAGAAGTACAATTATTGAACATTGGAAATAAAATAAAAATACTCCAGTAAAGTAAAAAATACCTCAAAATTGTACTTAAGTACAGTACTTCAGTAAATGTACTTACAGTAGTTACTTTCCACCACTGCCATTGTGCCTTTGAAAGGTAAGAGTTCAACATAATGAATGAGTTCATCTTCTTCTTTCCAGGGCAAAGATTGTGAACATAACGCTGGCCCTGAGAACCACTAAGTTCCTGGTCAACGAGACAGAATGCATGCCCTGGCAGACGGCCCACATTAACCTGGGCTACTTCTACATGATGTTTGACCGCAGTGAGGTCTATGGACCCATGCAGGTTGGTAAACAATGCTCAACTATTATTTAGTACTACTTCTACATGATGTTTGACCGCAGTGAGGTCTATGGACCCATGCAGGTTGGTAAACAATGCGTTGATTGACAATGAGTTTTATTTCAGTAAAATGTAAAAATGTTCATTGCTCTATATTTAGCAGACTCCATTCAAGCAGCACTATGTAGGCTACCTTTCCTCTTCTACCCCGGATTTGAACCCGGTTTCCTGTGCTGATTTTTTTTTTTTACCATTGAGCTAAATAGAGCCGGCCTGCTTGCTCAGGGGATAAATTGAATCTTGACCATCAGGTCAAAATTTGTGTCAGATCCTGTGTCTAGGTGAGACATGACCTTTGACACGATCAAAATTTCTCAATAGAAGAGCAGGGAGACAAATTACAACCACCCCAATTGTATCTAATTATATAAACGACAAGTAACGCTATAGCCACAGCTCTGTAATAGAGCTAGGGCGTAGGGCACCTATCATTGCTCACTCCACAGTTTCCACGTCGCAACATAATTTATTACACTCACCACATTTCGGACAAAACGGAAGGTGAATCAGTTTCTTACCGTTTAGCGTGCGCACCACCGACACCGAACGGCGACGGGTTTCGCCGAAACAACACGAACGGCCGCCATTGAAACTCCGCAGCTCTCTCCGTCGCCAAAAGAACAACAACAGAAGCGCCTCCTTCACCTCCCTCCCCTTCACCCTGTCTTCTGCTTCCACGCTCAATTCAGGTGACTACAATGCTAATACATTCACGCTCAACCTCACAATCATAAGCTTCTCCGTTTAGTGTTTCATTAGCGCGAGCGTGGAAAACAACTACAGCGCGCACCGTTACTGCATCTGCTAAGGGTAAACATAAGGGTTGCCACGTTGGCATGCCAGGTTTTCTAAAAACAAGCGCCAGAAACAAGCAACCACCTTCATGAAAAAAAAAAAAACACCGAAGGGGTCCGCAATGTTCCAGGGGGGTCCCCGTGCGTCCCAACCACAGGATGTCCGTGGACCAGCAGGGGGTCCGCGGGGGTCCCCCTGAAACATAAAAAATATAATTTCTTCTATTTTTTTTTTTTTTTACTTTTCCACAGTTTTACTCCGGCGATTTGGGTACCCCAATATACACGCGCCCACGCTGGGCCCCATGCGCGGCTGGGGTTGAGGGGGGCGTAGCCCCCCGAAACTCTAGTAAGTTATATTGTATTAACATACTCTACCATACAGATTGGACAAAATTACATTTTATTCATAAAAATATTACATTAAATGTTACATATTGAGGCTTTAACTCCATAAACACTTATGGAGTACAAAATAAGACTGTTTTATTGATCATAGACATTATATAGGACCTAACCTAAACCTAACCCTAACCCTAACCTTAGTGGGGGAACATAGAACCCGGGGAACATAGGGATGACCCCATTGCAAGTAAGGGTTCCAGATGAATAATTAATAGGCTAACCGCTACTATTGAATGAGAATTAATCTCATGCTGGTCATCAGTGAGTTGGTGTAGGATGTCAGCCTCATTTATTAAAATGTCTTTTGTATTTTCCGTTTTTTCATCAACATAAAAAATAGATGTTTTAAACGTGAGGCCTTTTCATTCACCAGGCTTACATTAAGAAACAGGTCACTCCTCTGTTCCACTACTTCAAAACCCTCACAGCCAATTGGACCAACATCCCCGAGAGACATACTGACCAGTAAGGATATTTACTTGCAAAGATTATACAGCTTTTCTATACAGGTATAGCTACGAATGCTCTGATGAAGGCTCATAGCCGAAATGCGTCAGCTTTCGTTTATTGGTGTGTGTGCCAATAAAAAAGTGGAAATGTGAGTACTTTGCCCTCCATTGATTTGAAATTTTGGATGTGCTACCTTTTTGGGATTTTTTGAATTCCTAGTTTTTATATTTATTCTGGATTTTGGGTCCAGCACTCCACTGAGAAAACCCATTGTTGATGCACAATCTCTTTTTGAGCGGTGTAGCCGCTCCTATAAGTGGGGTTGGGACACCTCATTAGTACACCCTTCACTGTACTGTGATTGGCTCATAATAGCACACCCCTCTACATTAGTACACCCCTAGCTGTACAGTGATTGGCTGACTCTATTGGCTGACTCTATTCAGCACTGTGCTTGGCTAGCAAGACACATGATGAAATTAATAACCTATAAATAGGACTATGCACTTTTTTTTTAAAGTGAGCTTCCATCACTGTGATGACCACACCGCTCACTTCACACTGGGTGTGATTTTTCTTATTTAGCTACTATATCGTCATTGTCGGGCAGAAACCTCTTATCTCCATATTTGTACTTTTTACGTAAATTAACACCATAATTTATCATACAACAGCACACAAAAGCATCAAAAGTAGCAGATCCGCAAGCTTGAAACGCAGCGTGAAGCTGAGGTTTCCATAGAGACAGAGATGAAATATTTTAAAAAGTTAAAGATCATATAAATGTTACATGTTGACAATAGATACATAAAAAATATACCTTCCAGTCCTTATTCACTTGGATAATTAATGTAATAACGTCTCAAATTGTTAAGAAAAGTGTTAACTCGTAATAATCAGTATCAGTATCATGTCAGTAGTATCATGGTCAGTATCATGATATCATGTCAGGATCATAGTCAGTATCATGGTCAGTATCATGTCAGTATCATTGTCAGTATCATGGTATCATGTCAGTGTCATTGTCAGTATCATGGTATCATGTCAGTAGTATAGTCAGTATCATCATAGTCAGTATCATGTCAGTATCATGGTCAGCATCATGTCAGTATCATGGTATCATGTCAGTACTAGTAGTATAGTCAGTATCATGTCAGTATCATGGTCAGTATCATGTCAGCATCATGTCAGTGTCATGTCAGTATCATGGTCAGCATCATGTCAGTATCATGTCAGTATCATGTCAGTATCATGTCAGTATCATGGTCAGCATCATGTCAGTATCATGTCAGTATCATGGTCAGCATCATGTCAGTATCATGTCAGTATCATGTCAGTATCATGTCAGTATCATGGTCAGCATCATGTCAGTATCATGGTATCATGTCAGTACTAGTAGTATAGTCAGTATCATGTCAGTATCATGGTCAGTATCATGTCAGCATCATGTCAGTATCATGTCAGTATCATGGTCAGCATCATGTCAGTATCATGTCAGTATCATGTCAGTATCATGTCTCATGGTCAGCATCATGTCAGTATCATGTCAGTATCATGGTCAGCATCAAGTTAGTATCATGATCAGTATCATG
This sequence comes from Gymnoscopelus microlampas, assembly GCF_963454915.1. NCBI lineage: Eukaryota > Metazoa > Chordata > Actinopteri > Myctophiformes > Myctophidae > Gymnoscopelus > Gymnoscopelus microlampas. The sequence continues at coordinate 55,928,730 of NC_139962.1, read as the reverse complement.
GCCAGTATCACGGTCAGCATCATGTCAGTATCATGGTCAGTATCATGGCCAGTATCATTGTCAGTATCTTAACAGTATCATGTCAGTATCATGGTCAGCATCATGTCAGTATCATGGTCAGTATCATGGCCAGTATCATTGTCAGTATCATGTTTATTGGATCTTGTTTAGTCGATACACTTTTTGTATTAGCTCGTGCTCATTTGATTTTGCTATCTGTTTAAGAAAGTAGGTAGCTGATATATAGCACTTTTACCTTAGCGCTAGCTAGGCAACTCTTGGTTGCTTGTTTTTGCAGGAAATACACTTAAGACTTCTGGTGATTAGTAGTTTCGTTCCTTACCTATGTTGAATGCACTTCAACATAGTCGTTTAGCAGTCGCTTTGGATAAAAGCGTCTGCTAAATGACTGTAATGTAATGTAATGTAATGGTCAGCATCATGTCAGTATCATGGTCAGTATCATGGCCAGTATCATTGTCAGTATCTTAACAGTATCATGTCAGTATCATGTCAGTATCATGGTCAGCATCATGTCAGTATCATGGCCAGTATCATTGTCAGTATCTTAACAGTATCATGTCAGTATCATGACATCTTATGGTATTGACCATGATACTTGCCATGAAACTGACATTATACTGACATGACTGTTACTTTTCCAGGATTCAAATTGTCGATCTGCTACTTTTGATGCTTTGACTCTGTAGTATGATCAAGTAGGGCGTTAATTTACGACAAAAAGTTTAAATATGGAGATAAGAGGTTTCTGCCCAACAGCAACGAAATGAAGGACGTTCCCATGATGTGTGAAGTTTTGGCTCATTCTCTGCAGGAACAACCAGGTTACCGCCATCGACCAGGCCTGTAGCTCCGGAGTGGAGGGATGTACGGAGCTGACAACTGGCTGGTTCAGACAGTGGATGAATCAGCCCACTACAAACCCGTATGTTCACAGGGCATGGCTCCATCCCTTTCCTTTTCCTTTCAATTCCAAAGATTTCTTACTATCTATTGTCATCAAACCTGACTCCCTACATAATCAGAATCAGAACTTTAGGTGTAAAACAGTGGGTGAAATTTGTTTTAGTTCTACATAGTTTTTGCAGTGGTACTCAAACTTTTGTCATGTAAAAAAAAAAAAAGTAAATCAAAGTATTGGAAAATGTATGCAAAGTTTTCCAATACTTTCTAGATAATAATAATAATTAAAAAAAAACATGAATATAAGGTAATTTTGTCCAATCTGTATGGTAGAGTATGTTAATACAATATAACTTATACAATTGGGGTGGTTGTATTTTGTCTCCTTGCTCTTCTAATGAGACATTTAGATTGTTTCAAAGGTCATGTCTCACCTAGACACAGGATCTGACACAAATTTTGACCTGACGGTCAAGATTCAATTTATCCCCTGAGCAAGCAGTTCAGTCTCTATTAGCTCAATGGTAAAAATGTCGGCGCTTGCGCAGGAAACCAGGTTCAAATCCGGGGTAGAAGAGTAAAGTTACATAGTGCAGTTTTATTAAGGTACAGTAATGACTATAATTGGTGTTATTCTTGCTGTAAACACCATCTATATAAATTATATATATCCACAGCATCCACCCCAACCTGAGGAATCCGGTGTACTGCAGTGCCATACAAGCAGGGGGTGTGGAGGAGTGGGACTTTGGCTGGTCCATGTACAAAAACGCCACCATCGCCTCCGAGGCGGACAAGCTGATGTATGCTCTGTCCTGCACACAGCAGCCATGGCTGCTCAACAGGTCTGAAGAACGGGAGAAACTGTCCTTCTTTGTTCTTTGTTCTTTGTCTGCACAGCATATAGGACTGAGTGAACCGAAGAGGGGATGTTAACTGTTCAAAATTCGATTTGTGCTATTTGAATTACTGTTTGCTCTTTTCAGCACTACTATATACAGAAAACTACTTGTATTATCTACATTTGCATTATTGTCTATATCAAGGGTTCCCAAACTTTTCAGGCCATGACCGCCCAAAATAATCATACTTGAATTGCAGGGACCCCCCACCCTGACAAGCACTTTGTAGGCAATTGTAGGCATTACATTTAGTTTGACTCGGTTCCAGATAAATATTGTGAAAATAGCCGATCTACAAGCTCACAACTCCTCGCAATGCAATGCGTTGTGAGCTTGTAGATTGTCTATTTTCAAAATTGTTGCCTCTTTCGTAGGCAATATTTGACAATTTGGCCAATGTTTTACAATTTTTTATAGTACAGTACGTAGTAATGGTCTTATTATTATTTATTTAAATGTTATTTTAGAGGTATTAAAAAGTAATTGAATTGTCACTTTAGAAATGTGCAGATACCCTGTATACTCTTATACTCTATGTTGGTTTGTTTACTGTTTAGTAATAAAACAATGTTGCACATTAAGCTAATCATCTGAGGAAAAAATCATTTGGGGACCCCGATTCCCGAACCCCAGTTTGGGAACCACTGGTCTATATCCTGTTCTTTGCTGTGGTGACCAAAGTGTCCTACAGTGTACAACAATACATTTGATCCAATTAGTATTATTCTTAATGGCATTACAGCATTATCATTGTCCACATGCTTTTACGGTGAGTTGTCAGCACTATTTCTGATCTTGCACACAGACAACGCTTTTGACTTGACCTTTGACCTCTGTGGGTTATGTATTTGCAGATATCTGGAATACTGTCTGGATCCAGAGAAGATTCGTAAGCAGGACGCCTTCGACACCATCAACTACATATCCAGTAACCCCATTGGACTGCCTCTGGCCTGGGACTTCCTCAGAGCAAACTGGGAACGTATCAATGAGTGAGTATACTTACATATGGGTACCAGATATAGTGTATAGTATAATGACACATGGCTCCATATCTTCAATGAGTGAGTATAGGGTCCATATCATCAATGAGTGACTAATATGGTCCATATCTTCAATGAGTGAGTATACTGACATATGAACTGCTCCTTTTGTGTGATCCTGTGGAGCTTTAATGCAAAAATACTGAGCCCTTACCTTCCCCCTTATTGTATGACACCGGTGGTAAATGCCTTAAATATATATTAATGCTACTAACACGGGGGCCAGGGTTAGGGGTTCCAATCCCACTGGGGACCACCCATGCAAAAAAGGCATATGGTCACTATACTGTTAACCAGGTCAATAACTCCCAAGACAGTTGCATTTGTTACGTGGACACTGGTGGCTGATGCAGTGATTAGCAGCTTTTAACATATAAATGCGTTTTGCTTTCCCTTGTGTCAGCTATGTAGGTGAAGCCATTTCCTTTGGTAGCCTGATCAGCGATGTGACCAGATGCTTCTCCTCTGAGTTTGAGTACAAACAGGTATAGCTGCTTTATTGTCTCCGCCAGGCCGAAAGCCATGGCGAGAGTATGTTTTGCACCCTGTCCGTCCGTCCGTGTGTCACACACTCCCTGTATGCCAATTCAGAACCTCTGCCCCAAATTCTTCACATGGGCCTGTATAGCGCCACCAGGAGGCCGCTTTTTGCGAAACAATTTTTTGACAGTACTCCTACAGATTTTGTCCAAACATCACGCAAATCGCTACACAGTATCTCTATAGTCATTAAACGGCTAAAATTGGCTACCAAAGTTTGCAGGCGTACTCCGTTTTGAACAAAATGCCTCAAATCATGAACACAGCATGCAATTTCCGAAATTTTGCACACGCATTCCCACTAGGCCGAGGAAGAAATGCCACTTGAAATGTTTCAAATCAGCCTCATGGTGGCGCTATAACAGGCCGATTTGCGTTTTTACCTATAACTGCACCGAACTGTGTTAAACTTTGTATGTGCACTCCCTAGAGGCCAAGGAAAAACCTTTGCCCTGCCTTTTTCACATCTGCCTCTTATAGCGCCAGAGGCCGACTTATGTAAAACACATTTTTGGATATTAAGCCTTCAGATTTTATCAAAATTTCACGCAAATCGGTACACATGATCTCTATAGCCATGTGATCAAGACGGATCTGTTTGATTTTTCATATTTCATCCTGATTGGCTAAGATTGACTATCTAAAGTTTGCAGGAGTGGCCCGTTTTGAACAAAATGCTGCAAATCATGAACCATCCGATGGCGGTGAAACTTTGCACGCACATTCGCACTACGTTGAGGAACAAATGCCACCCTTTGAACACCCTATTACAGCGCCACCAGGAGGCTGATTTTTGCAATACTTTTCTTTTTCATATTACTCCTACAAATGTTGTCCAAACATCATGCAAATCGGTACACATTATCTCTGGAGTCAAGTGATTAAGATGGTTCCGTCCGATTTTTCATATTCCATCCTGATTGGCACAATAACCTACCTGACCTGGTGGAGACCTGTGCTCCGAGGAGCACTTTTTCTAGTTTATAGTAGTGCCGGTGCTTCTGTAATGATACAAATTGATGTACAGTATCCATGGATACAGTTTTCAAAACAGCATGTGCTCTTTACCTTGTCTATTTCACGTGGCAATTTATTTTTGGGGCGGTGTAGCCGCCCCCTATAAGTGAGTTTTGGACACCGACCAAAAAAATTGTGTACCCCCTAACCCTTCCATTGTTAATGCAAATCGATACTTTTTTCATATCAGCCAATCACATTACAGCTAGTGTTATCACCACTAACTGTAATGTGATTGGCTGACTTTGCAAATTCAGGACTGTGATTGGCTAGCGAAACACATGACACATGTGCAGCCCTATGAATAGCAGTATGGACTTTAAAAAAAGTCATTTATCCTTTTTTAAAGTGAGTCATGTTGTGATGACCACACACCGCCCACTTCACACTGGGTGTGATTTTTTCTTTTCCTATTGAGTCAACTTTTCAACTTAATTGATATCTATTTATTTAGATTACATTTGCTTTTAGAATGCAATTATTATTCCTTTTTTAAATAATCACACTATAATGCTGCTATACATCATTGCTGTCGGGTGGAAACCTCATTATGTCCAAAACTTTTACTTTTCAGGATTCAAATTCAAAAGTAGCAATTCCAAAGCTGAAAACTTGGCACGTTTTTCGAGCTTACAGATCTGCTACTTTTGTGTGACGCTGAAGTATGATCAAGTAGGGCGTTAATTTACGAAAAAACACAAAAGGTTTAAATATGGAAATATAAGAGGTTTCTGCCCGACAGCGACAATATTCTGATGTACACCTCTATACTATAGTCATGTTCATTCCTTCATCTTTTTGCCATACAGTTGCTTCAGTTTAAAGAGGACAACGCAGAACGCAGTGGATTTGGTTCAGCAACCAAAGACGTGGATGAGGCTCTAGAAAGGACTAGGGCTAACATTGACTGGGTAACCACGAACAAAGCCCAGGTCCTGAAATGGTTCACTGACGAGGCTGCATAACTCATTAATAATTAATACAAAACACCCACATACTACCTTGTCTGTAAATATGACTGTCTGACATACAATTTAACATGTAAAGCAAAAATACATTTGTATTGCATTTTATTTAAAGATGAAACCAGACGTTTTATTTTCTTCTTTTTTTTAATGTGACGTGTTTGAAGTTGGAGGCTTTTAAAGAAATGTATTTCAAACATTTTAAAGTATTTTATGGATAAAGTTTGATAATGGTTGTTGTCATGTAATGTTGCCATTTGTTAACATCAAACAATGGAAAAAAACTGGCCAGCATCACAACAAACAACATAACGTTCAAAATCTGTCTGTACATAGATGACATATTATTTCTATATGATACAAATCAATCACTCAATGAAGTTATCAAATCCATCAATGCCTATGGCTTGCTAACCTTTCTGACTGATAGGAATAAATCAAATAATAAATCGACTGTTTTACCACTGTGTCAGCATGGTTGGAAGGCTACATCTCACAATCGCCCCCTTCTCCCTCACCACAGGCAATATCACATATCTAGGTATAAAAAAATATCTCCCAAAATAATCATATTTGAACTGGGGACCCCCCACCATGACAAGCACTTGGAATTGTAGGCATTACATTTAGTTTGACTCGGTTCCACAGATAAATATTGTGAAAATAGCGGAACTACAAGCTCACAGCGCCTCGCAGTGCGAGGCGCTGTGAGCTTGCAGATCGACTATTTTCACAATGTTTGCCTCTTCCTTACGCAATATTTGACAATTTGGCCAATTTAGTATTAAACGTCCTTAAATTGTCACTTCAGAAATGTGCAGATACCCTGTATACACTTATACTGTTGGTTGGTTTACTGTTGAGTGAGAAAACAATGTTGCACATTAAGCTAATCAACTGGGAACCCCCCCAAAGTAATTTGGGGTACCTCTTCCTCTGTGTCTCTTCAATATTCCTTCCTTTATACAATTTTCCACTCGTTTGTCACTTATCACTTTGCCTCGTCACGATTCCATCATAACCGTGGATGCCGCACTTCCTTCCGGCCACCTCACAACCATAGGTTAGGGCTTCATGTAAACTTCCCCCTTCAGAAAAAGCGAGAGGAGGTCGGGTATTATTAATGTTTCTTCCATAATCTAAGTTAAATCTCTAAGCCCATGTACTATACTGTATATGTATGTGTGTGTTGGATGGCTTGCCCTCTCCCCTCATATAGACCAGGGGGGTCTTCAACGTTTTTCAGGCCAAGGACCCCTTAGCTGATACTGAGAGAGATGAAGCAGGAACCCCTCCCCCACTACATATTGTATAAAATGTTGTTGCAGATTAAATATGTTCATAGATTTCATAGATAGACGTGTTTGACAGCACTGTCATTGTGTAGTGTTTTCAGACAACCACTTAAACCCTCAATACGTAGAAAACTTGGTCTACTTTTTTTCCCCTCACACCAAACCTCTTTGCCGAAAATAGCCAACCTACAAGCGCTGTGAGGCGTTATGAGCTTGTAGATCTGCTATTTTTGGCTAATGTTCCCCTCAGAGTATGGATGCTAGGTGGTCCAAGTGGTTAATGTAAAAAAAAGAAAGAAAAAAGTTTCGTATCACAAAGGAATTGGCGGCTCCCCAGTAGTAACTCTGTGGACCCCCTAGGGGTCCCGGAACCCCCCGTTGAAGACCCCTAATATAGTCCAAGCAGGTGAATCCACGTTAAACTCTTTCCAGCCCCACTATAATGAATATCTCACCATTAGACAGAGTATAGATGACTGCTGCGTTGAAGGTGTCCCCTGCTCCCAGTGTGTCGACCAGCGCTTCAGGGGGAAAGGCATCCGAGTGGACGACCGAGCCGTCAGGACCCATGGCGTCAGCACCTTTCTCTGCCCAGGCACAAATCAGAATGGCCCTACAGGCACCAGGCACAAATCAGAATGGCCCTACAGGCACCAGGCACAAATCAGAATGGCCCTACAGGCACCAGGATGTATCAGAATCAGACGTCACATCACAGGTTTACAGGTGTAAAACAGTGGGTGAAATTCGTTTTTGTGCATCGTCTTTGTTATATCCATAAGAGAAAGGAGGGAAGAAGAAGAAGGCGGGGCAAGGGGTAAATAAAAAACAAACAACTTAAAAACAACAAGTTGTTGCGATGCGACATGTTGTGAGCTTGTAGATCTGCTATTTTTATTACTTCTAATGTCTAATGTATTTTTTTATGGAATAAAAAAAAAGAATGAAATAAGAAATTGAAAATCTTTTGAAATATATATATATATATTTTAAATAAGAAGTGAAAAAAGGGATGTTTACTTGCGAGTCGCGACCCATAAAATGGGTCCGTCCACCTGGGCGAAACACCTGGAAAAGAGAGAGTCCAGTTGAGAAGCACTCACCCTTTCTTCACCCTGCCGTAGAGGCCCCTGACCGCCGCCTCGGCCGAGTGGAACCCAAAGTGCACGGCCACGTCCTTACTCACAAACACCTGGTTACGGGAGAAACAAGGGAATTGAATGCAATATAAAAGGATAGTGGAGGGCATTTACATCAGGCATTGTGACATACCATATTCACTAAGTATGCTGTGAATATCAATTTATGTTTATAATCATTACATTATTAAGTGTTTGGAACCATTTACAATTCAGGCATTTAGCAGACACTCTTAATCCAGAGTGATTTACAGTAAGCAAGGTAAATATGAGGTAATACATCAAATGCATAGAAATAGTAATCTAGTCTAAACAGTATAATACATATATTTTTAATCTGTACATTGAAACTATACAAACTATAGGATGCCAGGTCAATAAATGAACCTGGCATCTGTCTACATAACATGCTATTTAAAGAGATAGTTCACCCCAAACAAAAACATTTTTTCTCGGTTAGTCACCCCATGGAGACTTGGATGGATATTGTTTTGTTTTTGTCGCATTCCTAAGCCAATAATTTGATGACCAGCGGACCGGTAGGCAGCGGTTCCGGTAGGAGACACGAAGGAGACTCTTTGCGTCTCCTACAGGAACCGCTGCCTACCGGTCCGCTGGTCATCAAATTATTGGCTTAGGAATGAAACAAAAACAAAACAAATATCAATGAATTCAAGTCTCCATGGGGTGACTAATCGATAGAAAAAAAGTCATTTTGGGAGTTAACTATTCCTTTAAATTACATTTTAGCCTTTGCATAAGCCTGCAAGATCGTCAAGGCTAGGGCAAGTGCTACGGGCTAACATGGAGTCTGAAAAGGTGAGTCTTCAGATTACGGCGGAAGATTGGGAGTGAGTCTGCAGTTCTAATTGCAATGGGTAGTTTGCATACTAAGTGTGTCAATAATTGCTGTGAATACGAATTCATGTTTATAATCAACATTATTACGTGTTTGCAACAGTGAGTGTGGTTGAGAGGACTCGTACCACGTCTCCGTGGGGAAACAGCTGATACAGAGGCTCTCTCGTCTTCTCTATCTCCACAGAAATAGTGATTTTGTGTTGCTGTGGCAAGGAGTTATTATACAGCGCCACCTGCTGGATCATCTGCACCTGCTCCTCTGCATTACGGCCCTGAGAACATACAGTGCGGATCATAAAATGGTTATCAATGGTTTTATTTTGCACAAAAACAAGCTTTCTCTGGTGGTATGACGGACCTTAACACCAACACATGGAATGAGTTATAAAAGACATGAATGAACCCTTGGTCACCATACAGTCTCCTTTGATTGATTGATTGAATACTTTATTAGTCAGAAACGTAAAACAGCGCAAGGTACAGTTAGACATTCAGGCTAAAAGAATAACACAAACAAGTCCTGGGGACTTCTTGTGGTCCAATGTATTCAACATAGCATAAAGAATAACACACTAATACATGTCATCAACATATACAAAACACTCTAAAACACAGTACAAAGGAGAAAAAGGGCAAACGTCAGCTGTGAATGACATGTCCGTATTTACCCAAATAATATGGAGATGCCTGACGCAGTGTTTTGACACCACATTTTGATTTAGTGTTAGTCATAGTCTTTTGAATAAAATTCCATTTAGTTTTAGTCATATTTTAGTCATCTGAAATGTTTTGGTTTTTGTCTAGTTTTAGTCGACTAAATCTACAGTTGATTTAGTCGACTAAAATGTATTTTGGTGGTGCCTTGATGGCGTCGTAATGGCTGATTTTACACTTGGTTGCATGCTGAAAATAGCAGATCTGCTATTTTCAGAGAGCAACACGTTCTACTGGATCCACTAGTCCCTCACTAACATTTTAGTCTAGTTTTTATTTGTTGACGAAACTGTCAATATATTTAGTCTTAGTTTTAGTCATCATAGTTAGTTTTTATTTGTTTTTTATTTAGTTTTCGTCAGTGAAAAAAGGTAGTCGAGCAACATTTTTCGTCACAGTTTTAGTCGATGAAATCAACACTGGCCTGACGTCACAGTACTGACATTATAGTGCTGTTGACTGATGTCATACAGTGTCCTCCAAGTACTCTGATAACAGCACTGCAATAAGTACTCCAACAAAGGGTAGTGCACTAGAATTTTGGAGACATTCACAATGTCACAACATGAGGTCAGAACTGTGTCTGACCTCAGATGATGTCGGAGCTGTGATGTTACAAGCAACATAAAAGAAGGGGGCATAGAGTTCAGTTCAACAGTTTGCAGAGTGTCGTTTGATATTGTTTAAGTGGATCCTAAGAGAATCATAGAGACAGATCGTTTAGATTGATATATTATTGCATAATTGACAGACTCAACGACTCAAATTGTTTAAACATGCAGATCTTCGTCAAAACCCTGACTGGCAAGACCATCACGCTGGAGGTTGAGCCAAGTGACAACATTGAGAATGTCAAGGCCAAAATCCAGGACAAGGAAGGCATTCCCCCTGATCAGCAGAGGCTGATCTTTGCTGGCAAGCAACTGGAAGATGGACGCACCCTGTCTGACTACAACATCCAGAAGGAGTCCACACTCCACCTTGTGCTGCGCCTTAGGGGAGGAATGCAGATCTTCGTCAAAACCCTGACTGGCAAGACCATCACGCTGGAGGTTGAGCCAAGTGACAACATTGAGAATGTCAAGGCCAAAATCCAGGACAAGGAAGGCATTCCCCCTGATCAGCAGAGGCTGATCTTTGCTGGCAAGCAACTGGAAGATGGACGCACCCTGTCTGACTACAACATCCAGAAGGAGTCCACACTCCACCTTGTGCTGCGCCTTAGGGGAGGAATGCAGATCTTCGTCAAAACCCTGACTGGCAAGACCATCACGCTGGAGGTTGAGCCAAGTGACAACATTGAGAATGTCAAGGCCAAAATCCAGGACAAGGAAGGCATTCCCCCTGATCAGCAGAGGCTGATCTTTGCTGGCAAGCAACTGGAAGACGGACGCACCCTGTCTGACTACAACATCCAGAAAGAATCTACCCTCCACCTTGTCCTGCGTCTGAGGGGAGGGCAGTAAATGATTGTATAACCCTAAATGTGTCAGTATTGGCTATTGGATATGGCTCACAAAGATTTAAAATAGCTCAGGCCTGGGAAAAGATGTCAAGGCCAACCTGACAATTAATCAATTATTATTACATGAACTAAATTGGGAGAAAATAAATAAAATGAAAGATCCATTTGATTCGGAGAAGATTCCCATGGCCAACAGTGCAGTGGGCATTGGCCCCCCAAACAATCTAGAAAAAATATTTTTAAAAAGGGCAGGTCGGATGGCTCACCAAAATAAGAGCGCATACCATGATGACAAACAGTAGTTTCTCTGGTTGTCTTTGAACCTCTGAACCGGAGTTAGCTGCGGTAAGGACTAGGGGTGTCACGATTCACTTACCTCACGATTCGATTCAAAATCGATTCCTAGGGTGCCGATTCGATTAAAATTGCGATTCTGCGATTAATTGATATTCGATTCGATTCTGCGATTTATTGCGATTTTCTAGGGTGCCGATTCGATTAAAATTGCGATTCTGCGATTTATTGCGATTTTCTAGGGTGCCGATTCGATTAAAATTGCGATTCTGCGATTAATTGATATTCGATTCTGCGATTTATTGCGATTTTATTTAAAAAAAAAAAAAAAAAAAAAAAAAAAAAAATTAAAAAAAAATTAAAAAATCGATTTTAATATTTTGAATCGATTTTTAAAATCGTGGCATTAAGAATCGCGATTTATTCATGAATCGATTTTTTTTGACAGCCCTAGTAAGGACTACATGGTACTATGCACTCTTACTCAGTGGCCATCTAGGTGTCCAACTAAAAAAAGAAATAGCATTTCAAAATCCACCCCTACGTCCTCATCGCGAGAGGTGGAAGCAGGTAATGCTGACTAACAGCCAGTGATCTGGTAAAACTTGCATAGACTAATCTTCTGTACAGTGGCTTAAAGATGAACAAAAAGATGAACCTTCAACGATAACTAGCCCTGGTCCAGCGTGCCACAGACTATGCTAGGTTTTCAAGGTCTACCTAAATTGCAGTGTGGTCAATTGCATTTTTCTATTGACCAGTTTTGTAGGTGGTGTTGAGGAGTGAATCAAAGTTTCCCGGTCTAGCGGTGATATTTTTTTTTTCTGCCCAAAACGTTTTTTACACAAAAAGGTTGCGGTTCTTAGAGGCTTCCCACTGCGGAGAAAAGACTTTCAACCAAGGGGCAAGTCTTAGATATTTACGATGAGGCCGACAAAATGGCCAGAGTGGCGCTGTTTTACCCTGCGCCGACCTGCGGTGTCAGAAAGAATTTATTTTAACGCAAGTGAATGGGTTTTTTGACAAACTTTAGACTAGATTTTCTTACTGTAATAAAAATTGTCATAAATTCTATATGCTTCCAGTCGCTAGTTTAAAGTCTCCTTTCAATCATCAGGATATGCGTTTTGCTAAATAATGGTCCAATTTATTATAAAATTGACGATAAAGTAGGCTATTCTCTAGGAGGAGCGGGATGATTTGATTGACAAGCTACACAACCAATAGCATTCATTCCCCGCCCCCCGCTCTTGATTGACAAGCTACCCAACCAATAATCCACTAGTCCCTCACTAACATTTTAGTCTAGTTTTTATTTGTTGACGAAACTGTCAATATATTTAGTCTTAGTTTTAGTCATCATAGTTAGTTTTTATTTGTTTTTCATTTAGTTTTCGTCAGTGAAAAAAGGTAGTCGAGCAACATTTTTCGTCACAGTTTTAGTCGATGAAATCAACACTGGCCTGACGTCACAGTACTGACATTATAGTGCTGTTGACTGATGTCATACAGTGTCCTCCAAGTACTCTGATAACAGCACTGCAATAAGTACTCCAACAAAGGGTAGTGCACTAGAATTTTGGAGACATTCACAATGTCACAACATGAGGTCAGAACTGTGTCTGACCTCAGATGATGTCGGAGCTGTGATGTTACAAGCAACATAAAAGAAGGGGGCATAGAGTTCAGTTCAACAGTTTGCAGAGTGTCGTTTGATATTGTTTAAGTGGATCCTAAGAGAATCATAGAGACAGATCGTTTAGATTGATATTTATTATATATATTGCATAATTGACAGACTCAACGACTCAAATTGTTTAAACATGCAGATCTTCGTCAAAACCCTGACTGGCAAGACCATCACGCTGGAGGTTGAGCCAAGTGACAACATTGAGAATGTCAAGGCCAAAATCCAGGACAAGGAAGGCATTCCCCCTGATCAGCAGAGGCTGATCTTTGCTGGCAAGCAACTGGAAGATGGACGCACCCTGTCTGACTACAACATCCAGAAGGAGTCCACACTCCACCTTGTGCTGCGCCTTAGGGGAGGAATGCAGATCTTCGTCAAAACCCTGACTGGCAAGACCATCACGCTGGAGGTTGAGCCAAGTGACAACATTGAGAATGTCAAGGCCAAAATCCAGGACAAGGAAGGCATTCCCCCTGATCAGCAGAGGCTGATCTTTGCTGGCAAGCAACTGGAAGATGGACGCACCCTGTCTGACTACAACATCCAGAAGGAGTCCACACTCCACCTTGTGCTGCGCCTTAGGGGAGGAATGCAGATCTTCGTCAAAACCCTGACTGGCAAGACCATCACGCTGGAGGTTGAGCCAAGTGACAACATTGAGAATGTCAAGGCCAAAATCCAGGACAAGGAAGGCATTCCCCCTGATCAGCAGAGGCTGATCTTTGCTGGCAAGCAACTGGAAGACGGACACACCCTGTCTGACTACAACATCCAGAAAGAATCTACCCTCCACCTTGTCCTGCGTCTGAGGGGAGGGCAGTAAATGATTGTATAACCCTAAATGTGTCAGTATTGGCTATTGGATATGGCTCACAAAGATTTAAAATAGCTCAGGCCTGGGAAAAGATGTCAAGGCCAACCTGACAATTAATCAATTACATGAACTAAATTGGGAGAAAATAAATAAAATGAAAGATCCATTTGATTCGGAGAAGATTCCCATGGCCAACAGTGCAGTGGGCATTGGCCCCCCAAACAATCTAGAAAAAATATTTTTTAAAAGGGCAGGTCGGATGGCTCACCAAAATAAGAGCGCATACCATGATGACAAACAGTAGTTTCTCTGGTTGTCTTTGAACCTCTGAACCGGAGTTAGCTGCGGTAAGGACTACATGGTACTATGCACTCTTACTCAGTGGCCATCTAGGTGTCCAACTAAAAAAAGAAATAGCATTTCAAAATCCACCCCTACGTCCTCATCGCGAGAGGAAGAAGCAGGTAATGCTGACTAACAGCCAGTGATCTGGTAAAACTTGCATAGACTAATCTTCTGTACAGTGGCTTAAAGATGAACAAAAAGATGAACCTTCAACGATAACTAGCCCTGGTCCAGCGTGCCACAGACTATGCTAGGTTTTCAAGGTCTACCTAAATTGCAGTGTGGTCAATTGCATTTTTCTATTGACCAGTTTTGTAGGTGGTGTTGAGGAGTGAATCAAAGTTTCCCGGTCTAGCGGTGATATTTTTTTTTCTGCCCAAAACGTTTTTTACACAAAAAGGTTGCGGTTCTTAGAGGCTTCCCACTGCGGAGAAAAGACATTCAACCAAGGGGCAAGTCTTAGATATTTACGATGAGGCCGACAAAATGGCCAGAGTGGCGCTGTTTTACCCTGCGCCGACCTGCGGTGTCAGAAAGAATTTATTTTAACGCAAGTGAATGGGTTTTTTGACAAACTTTAGACTAGATTTTCTTACTGTAATAAAAATTGTCATAAATTCTATATGCTTCCAGTCGCTAGTTTAAAGTCTCCTTTCAATCATCAGGATATGCGTTTTGCTAAATAATGGTCCTATTTATTATAAAATTGACGATAAAGTAGGCTATTCTCTAGGAGGGGCGGGATGATTTGATTGACAAGCTACACAACCAATAGCATTCATTCCCCGCCCCCCGCTCTTGATTGACAAGCTACCCAACCAATAATCCACTAGTCCCTCACTAACATTTTAGTCTAGTTTTTATTTGTTGACGAAACTGTCAATATATTTAGTCTTAGTTTTAGTCATCATAGTTAGTTTTTATTTGTTTTTTATTTAGTTTTCGTCAGTGAAAAAAGGTAGTCGAGCAACATTTTTCGTCACAGTTTTAGTCGATGAAATCAACACTGGCCTGACGTCACAGTACTGACATTATAGTGCTGTTGACTGATGTCATACAGTGTCCTCCAAGTACTCTGATAACAGCTGTGATGTTACAAGCAACATAAAAGAAGGGGGCATAGAGTTCAGTTCAACAGTTTGCAGAGTGTCGTTTGATATTGTTTAAGTGGATCCTAAGAGAATCATAGAGACAGATCGTTTAGATTGATATTTATTATATATATTGCATAATTGACAGACTCAACGACTCAAATTGTTTAAACATGCAGATCTTCGTCAAAACCCTGACTGGCAAGACCATCACGCTGGAGGTTGAGCCAAGTGACAACATTGAGAATGTCAAGGCCAAAATCCAGGACAAGGAAGGCATTCCCCCTGATCAGCAGAGGCTGATCTTTGCTGGCAAGCAACTGGAAGATGGACGCACCCTGTCTGACTACAACATCCAGAAGGAGTCCACACTCCACCTTGTGCTGCGCCTTAGGGGAGGAATGCAGATCTTCGTCAAAACCCTGACTGGCAAGACCATCACGCTGGAGGTTGAGCCAAGTGACAACATTGAGAATGTCAAGGCCAAAATCCAGGACAAGGAAGGCATTCCCCCTGATCAGCAGAGGCTGATCTTTGCTGGCAAGCAACTGGAAGATGGACGCACCCTGTCTGACTACAACATCCAGAAGGAGTCCACACTCCACCTTGTGCTGCGCCTTAGGGGAGGAATGCAGATCTTCGTCAAAACCCTGACTGGCAAGACCATCACGCTGGAGGTTGAGCCAAGTGACAACATTGAGAATGTCAAGGCCAAAATCCAGGACAAGGAAGGCATTCCCCCTGATCAGCAGAGGCTGATCTTTGCTGGCAAGCAACTGGAAGACGGACACACCCTGTCTGACTACAACATCCAGAAAGAATCTACCCTCCACCTTGTCCTGCGTCTGAGGGGAGGGCAGTAAATGATTGTATAACCCTAAATGTGTCAGTATTGGCTATTGGATATGGCTCACAAAGATTTAAAATAGCTCAGGCCTGGGAAAAGATGTCAAGGCCAACCTGACAATTAATCAATTACATGAACTAAATTGGGAGAAAATAAATAAAATGAAAGATCCATTTGATTCGGAGAAGATTCCCATGGCCAACAGTGCAGTGGGCATTGGCCCCCCAAACAATCTAGAAAAAATATTTTTTAAAAGGGCAGGTCGGATGGCTCACCAAAATAAGAGCGCATACCATGATGACAAACAGTAGTTTCTCTGGTTGTCTTTGAACCTCTGAACCGGAGTTAGCTGCGGTAAGGACTACATGGTACTATGCACTCTTACTCAGTGGCCATCTAGGTGTCCAACTAAAAAAAGAAATAGCATTTCAAAATCCACCCCTACGTCCTCATCGCGAGAGGTGGAAGCAGGTAATGCTGACTAACAGCCAGTGATCTGGTAAAACTTGCATAGACTAATCTTCTGTACAGTGGCTTAAAGATGAACAAAAAGATGAACCTTCAACGATAACTAGCCCTGGTCCAGCGTGCCACAGACTATGCTAGGTTTTCAAGGTCTACCTAAATTGCAGTGTGGTCAATTGCATTTTTCTATTGACCAGTTTTGTAGGTGGTGTTGAGGAGTGAATCAAAGTTTCCCGGTCTAGTGGTGATATTTTTTTTTCTGCCCAAAACGTTTTTTACACAAAAAGGTTGCGGTTCTTAGAGGCTTCCCACTGCGGAGAAAAGACATTCAACCAAGGGGCAAGTCTTAGATATTTACGATGAGGCCGACAAAATGGCCAGAGTGGCGCTGTTTTACCCTGCGCCGACCTGCGGTGTCAGAAAGAATTTATTTTAACGCAAGTGAATGGGTTTTTTGACAAACTTTAGACTAGATTTTCTTACTGTAATAAAAATTGTCATAAATTCTATATGCTTCCAGTCGCTAGTTTAAAGTCTCCTTTCAATCATCAGGATATGCGTTTTGCTAAATAATGGTCCTATTTATTATAAAATTGACGATAAAGTAGGCTATTCTCTAGGAGGGGCGGGATGATTTGATTGACAAGCTACACAACCAATAGCATTCATTCCCCGCCCCCCGCTCTTGATTGACAAGCTACCCAACCAATAATCCACTAGTCCCTCACTAACATTTTAGTCTAGTTTTTATTTGTTGACGAAACTGTCAATATATTTAGTCTTAGTTTTAGTCATCATAGTTAGTTTTTATTTGTTTTTTATCTAGTTTTCGTCAGTGAAAAAAGGTAGTCGAGCAACATTTTTCGTCACAGTTTTAGTCGATGAAATCAACACTGGCCTGACGTCACAGTACTGACATTATAGTGCTGTTGACTGATGTCATACAGTGTCCTCCAAGTACTCTGATAACAGCACTGCAATAAGTACTCCAACAAAGGGTAGTGCACTAGAATTTTGGAGACATTCACAATGTCACAACATGAGGTCAGAACTGTGTCTGACCTCAGATGATGTCGGAGCTGTGATGTTACAAGCAACATAAAAGAAGGGGGCATAGAGTTCAGTTCAACAGTTTGCAGAGTGTCGTTTGATATTGTTTAAGTGGATCCTAAGAGAATCATAGAGACAGATCGTTTAGATTGATATATTATTGCATAATTGACAGACTCAACGACTCAAATTGTTTAAACATGCAGATCTTCGTCAAAACCCTGACTGGCAAGACCATCACGCTGGAGGTTGAGCCAAGTGACAACATTGAGAATGTCAAGGCCAAAATCCAGGACAAGGAAGGCATTCCCCCTGATCAGCAGAGGCTGATCTTTGCTGGCAAGCAACTGGAAGACGGACGGACCCTGTCTGACTACAACATCCAGAAAGAATCTACCCTCCACCTTGTCCTGCGTCTGAGGGGAGGGCAGTAAATGATTGTATAACCCTAAATGTGTCAGTATTGGCTATTGGATATGGCTCACAAAGATTTAAAATAGCTCAGGCCTGGGAAAAGATGTCAAGGCCAACCTGACAATTAATCAATTATTACATGAACTAAATTGGGAGAAAATAAATAAAATGAAAGATCCATTTGATTCGGAGAAGATTCCCATGGCCAACAGTGCAGTGGGCATTGGCCCCCCAAACAATCTAGAAAAAATATTTTTTAAAAGGGCAGGTCGGATGGCTCACCAAAATAAGAGCGCATACCATGATGACAAACAGTAGTTTCTCTGGTTGTCTTTGAACCTCTGAACCGGAGTTAGCTGCGGTAAGGACTACATGGTACTATGCACTCTTACTCAGTGGCCATCTAGGTGTCCAACTAAAAAAAGAAATAGCATTTCAAAATCCACCCCTACGTCCTCATCGCGAGAGGTGGAAGCAGGTAATGCTGACTAACAGCCAGTGATCTGGTAAAACTTGCATAGACTAATCTTCTGTACAGTGGCTTAAAGATGAACAAAAAGATGAACCTTCAACGATAACTAGCCCTGGTCCAGCATGCCACAGACTATGCTAGGTTTTCAAGGTCTACCTAAATTGCAGTGTGGTCAATTGCATTTTTCTATTGACCAGTTTTGTAGGTGGTGTTGAGGAGTGAATCAAAGTTTCCCGGTCTAGCGGTGATATTTTTTTTTTCTGCCCAAAACGTTTTTTACACAAAAAGGTTGCGGTTCTTAGAGGCTTCCCACTGCGGAGAAAAGACTTTCAACCAAGGGGCAAGTCTTAGATATTTACGATGAGGCCGACAAAATGGCCAGAGTGGTGCTGTTTTACCCTGCGCCGACCTGCGGTGTCAGAAAGAATTTATTTTAACGCAAGTGAATGGGTTTTTTGACAAACTTTAGACTAGATTTTCTTACTGTAATAAAAATTGTCATAAATTCTATATGCTTCCAGTCGCTAGTTTAAAGTCTCCTTTCAATCATCAGGATATGCGTTTTGCTAAATAATGGTCCTATTTATTATAAAATTGACGATAAAGTAGGCTATTCTCTAGGAGGGGCGGGATGATTTGATTGACAAGCTACACAACCAATAGCATTCATTCCCCGCCCCCCGCTCTTGATTGACAAGCTACCCAACCAATAATGGTCTGGTCTCATTCTGACACATTATAAACACATATCGATGACAAAATGTATACCTTCACACAGGGTGTGATTTTTTGAACTACAATTTAGACATCGGTAGCCATCAAAAAACTTGGTCGGTACGGAAATACAGTCCCTGGCAGAGCATTAGAGACAACTCACTAACGCTATGGACCAGAGCTAAATGATAACTGGACAAATTGTTAAAAGGCAGAGCACCAGAAGAAAATACAGGTAATTACACAAAAACTTGATGATGTAAAACAACAACTAAACTTTTTTTCCACTTTTTTTTCCCCCTCATGTGCAACAAACCTGTTGGATTCAAAGAGATGAGGAAATCACTTGCAGTTGTCAAGTTAAGTACTTTCTGCAAAGGAGTGAAGGATTTCATTTCCGTATGATTCCTCCTATGTTTATTCTTGTGAAGACATAACGAAGAAGAGCACGCACATCCAATCCCAAAGTTGGGCAGGTGCTGAGCGGAAAATGAAACATACTAGGAAAGACAAAAGAAAAAACGCTTGCACACTGTTGGGCTTCAGTTTACATCAAAGAATTGAATGCAGCCATATGTCTGTCTGGTGTTTTGAACTGACTGCTCCATCAGACTGAGTCTGATGAAGAGCATTAGCTCGAAATGTTATTCTTGTGAAAAAAAAATGCACATTTTAGTTTACCATGGTGACGGTTTCCTGTGCACCTCACTAGATAAGTGTTTTACTGTTGTTGGCCACGGTACAAATACAGTCTAATGACTGTAAACCAGCCCTGTCATCCAGAGTTGGCCAGTAGCAACTACTCACCTCCCAGTGAATCCATTTGTACTGACTGAGGTCCACCTTGGAGAAATCTGCTGCTGACACATCTGGTAGGTTCCTGGTGGGGGGAGACATTTTCAATATTTAAAAAAAAAATTGGGTTCAGGTGTACAAGCTGTGAGCTTGTAGATCTGCTATTTTTGAATAGCCAAAGTATAACATATGGTTAAAGTAATTAAAATGATTGTGACACTGTATTAACTAATTATGCTGGGGACCCCCTGGAACAATTTACAATTACAATCTAGGCATTTAGCAGACACTCTTAATCCAGAGCGATTTACAGTAAGCAAGGTAAATACGAGATGATACATCAAATGCATAGAAATAGTCATCTAGGATCATAGGTAAACCAAGAACCTATCATCAGTCTAAACAGTATAATATTTAAAAAAAGAAAATCTCTATATTGAAACTTTACACACACTATAGGATGCCAGGTCTACAAACAAACCTGCCATCTGTCTGGGGGGTCCCCGGACCCCACTTTGAGTACCACGTACTGAATTACAGGATGTCAGCACTTCACACTGATCATGGTTGACATTTTTCAAAAAGACATGATTTTCAACCAAAAATATGATTCAATGATTCATTGTCCAACCAAACCAAACAGAGATGGAATACACAGAAACAGAACAGAATACAACGCAACACAACAGGACAAAGAGAAGCCAAAGTGAACAACACAAGAAGAACTGAACAGAACGGAAAAACATGCTGCTTAATTTGTATTAATTACTGTACAGCTTTCTTAAACCATGAACCCCAAAACAATCAGATAGACATGGAGAGTTTGCTTTGATTACACATCGCCACACCTCATGATTATTAGTGCTGTACTGATTTCTTTTCATGTTTCTGGCAATACTTGGCAGACAGACAATTTGTCATGAAGGAACTGTGGCAATAAAAAAATAAGTATGTTTGACCAGTGCTGAATCTGCTACCACATCAGTGTTAATGTAATGGCCATTATGGTGGTATATTATTAGACATGCAGTGATCATTAGTTGGATCAATTGACAGTGATCATGTAGAATTACTCCCACACCACTACAAAGGGACTGCTACTGTGTTGGGTACTAGCTAGTCTGTTCCTGCACCTATACTTCCATGGGTGCCCTGGGCCTGCTATCATGTTGGTCAGTCAAGCAATCCACTCTCTTCACCAGAGTTTAAGCTTCGAGAGAGCATGTCGGGTGACAGCATGCAACTACTGTAACATGCTCTTTTGGCTAACTACGCTAAACCTATCTACTAGTAACTAGTAACTAACTAGTGTTTATGCTAGCCCTCATATTAACTAGGGAAAGTTCTGCAAAAGACTCCCTGTCTTCCTCTCTCTGATTTCTCCCATACTGATGATGAGAGGACAGGAGGAGGGGTTGTTGCCGATACTGATAGCTCCAATGTGAGCAGTTTATTGGATGACAGAAATATTTCCTCTTCTCAAGCCATGCAGAGACCCGTCAGCCTGGTGGGGAGAAATGTCCTCCTCCACTGGATCTGCCTAATTTGTGTGTGTTTGAGGACTGAGGAGTGGTGTGTAAAAAAGAAAATCACAATCACAAGTCATGAGCTTTTGGATGAGGGTAAAGCCTTCACCGCTATTAAGGTTTACCTGACAGCCATATCAGCCTGTCATGTGGGATTTGCAGACATGACCCAGGGTCTGCCAAGTATCTAAGCCTCTGGTCCCGTCGTGGGATTTGTCCTTTAGTGCTGGATTGACTTTTCCAGCCGCCATTTCAACCTCTGGATCAACTGGATATGAAGGTGTTATCTTTGGAGACAGTGCTACCGCTCGTCTTCATTTCGGCAAAGCGTCTCAGTGTAGACAGTTTGCACAGGGTAGTCTAAAGTGACGATTAAATGAAAAAACCTTAAAAAATAAAATAACAAACTCAAAATATTGAATGAAAAGGTATAAAACACTGGTTGAAATTAAACCAACGCTGAGAACACTAATATGTTGTGCACGTTTTAAAACGTTAACGTCATTGCTTTCATGACTATAATTTGGGAACGTTATTGCTTTTGTACTTATTAGAGCATGTGCTTATTGTAATTGGATTATTTTTTAACTTGGTAGATATATAGAAAGGCCTAACCAGGGACAGGGGTCGCAAATTAGCCTCGGGCTAGAAACCCCACATACAACGCAACGGTTTCATGTTTTTATAACTTAACCTCATACAGTATATACATATAACCTCATATGTCAAAAAAAATGCAAAAGTAGCAGATCTACAAGCTGGCAAATCTGCTTCTTTTGATACTTTTGTGAAAAAGCACAAAAAGTTCAAATCTGCAGAGATAAGGTTTCTGCCCGACAGCAACTATATAAATTTAAAAAAAAATACTCATCCCCAAACCCCCCTCTGTGGTGTGTATTCCCATGGCTTTGAAGGCTTTCAACCCTCACTTTGGTCTGGCCATGCCAGGCTACCTCCTCACCACCAGTGGTTGCACACTGACTCCGCCTAGTGGAGAGCATTGTGCATGTACTGTATATGGATTGGATCCAAATCCTCAGGAAGTCTGATCAGTCGTTTGTTTCATGGGCAAAGCCTCCTAATAGCAAAAGCAATGTCTCTCCTACTGGATTGTGTAACTCAAAGTCCACTGCCAATAAAACGTACATCGTAGTGCATGGGTGGAGCAGTGGTAAAGTAGCTGCCCACCACCACGGAAGTCGTGGGTTCAAATCCACCGTGGTGCATCCGGCTTTGTCGAGCGTCTACTAGAACCCAATTGGCCTGTGTTCGGAGGAGGGAGGTCGGGGCGGGGAGGGTGATAATTGGCACTGCACATAATCCTACGAGCTGGGGCGGTAACCTGTCAGCAGGGAGTGTTGGGCGGGAGGAGTAGCACGAAAGCTCTAAGTGCTCCCGGTGGGGGCTCCTCACTGGTAGGTTAGTCAGTAGGATACATCAGCAGTGATAACACAGATGTGTGTGTGGGGAGGAATCAATTGACTAATTGGGGAGATAAATGGGTAAAAAGTAAAAAAATATATAAATAAAACTTACATCGTTGGCCAGGGAATCAAACATGTGACCTTTCAGCAACAGGACTGTCTTTCTGACTTTCTCTCTCCCTCATTTCTCTGCAGTGGTTCAGCTCTCTCCATTAGACCCCAACATGAAATCATCATGTAATGCTCCATGATCACGTTTATGGAGCCATTCCACACCTGGGTCAAACAGTATTTATACATAGTTGTGTGTGTTTTAACTGCCATTGAGTGCCAGATGGGTGGGGTTTACCACATAGTTTATCATTTTGTTTCCTCTCCATGTACACAATTGGTTTAAAATTTGTATCATTTAGTCAAGCCAAATCTCATTTTAGATGTCAGGCAAAAAAGTGGTTGTCACTTTCCTATGGCTTTCCTACAGTATAACTTAATGTTTTGCAAAATGTGTGTACCTCACCCCCAGAGGCAATACACTGCACTTTTAAAACAAAGCACAAGTATTTGTAAAGAACTATTTGACGCCAGGTCTGATCCAGTGTTGCCAGGTCTGCTTCTTGGGCTTGTTTTTCCTGTAAAGTCGCTTGTAAATATTGGTAGTTGCGGGTTGCTTTTTAGGGGGAGGGCTTGTTTCTGAAGTGTACTTGCTTATTTGGGCATCCTTCCTAATGTTGTTTAAACCAGTGTTTCTCAAACATTGTCATGTCAAGGACAAACATTGTCACCCTAACCCCCCCGCAAATGAATATATTTTTGTCTGCGGACCCCCCATCTAAAGATATTTTGCGCCAGGGATCCCCAAAAAGATTGGTCTTGTTAAAATAAATTCTAAACATTAAAAACATTTAAAGATTCTTTCAAGATTCTTTTTGAAAATGGCAGATCTACAAACTCACAGAGCTTGTAGATCGGCTATTTTCAAATAAATGATTTACGTAATAGGGCTCAAGTGGTAAAACTGGTCGCTTCTTTTGGGCTTGTTTTCATAGACCTGGTCGCTTGTTTCACTCACAAACTCTGGCAACACTGGTCTGATCCCTCCTTCCCATCGGCTCTGTCTGTCTTACATGTCAGAGAGCAGGACGGTACGCGAGCCGGTGGTGGGACACACCACGCAACAGGCACAGGGGGTCTCGCCCGCCTGCTGCCAGGCCACGGCAGAGATGTCCACCCCTCGCCTGGAGAAATCCCCAACAATAAAACTATAGCAAGACAGGCAAAGAGAAGAAAAAAAGAGAGCAAGAGACAAGATTGAAAGAGTGGAAGAATGTAAAAGGAGAGGAAGGAATTGAGCTCTTCATCAGATCTGAGTTCTCGTGCATAAAGCAGCACATGGATCCGTTGTGTAAGAGATGTCGGTATACTAAAACATATCGTCTCTGTCGGGTGGAAACCTCATTATGTCCAAAACTGTTACTTTTCAGGATTAAAATTCAAAAGTAGCAGATCTACAAGCGCCGCTCTTTGAGTTTGAGGATCTGCTACTTTTGATGCTTTTGTGTGATCAAGTAAGGCGTTAATTTACAAAAAAACACAGAAAGTTAGAATATGGAGTTAAGAGCTTTCTGCCCGACAGCAACGATATCCTTATAAAACAATGAATAAAACCTCATTATCATCAGGAGCATTTAAATGATGATGATGATGGAGATTGTACAGATTCCAAACAGTACTTATCCCAAGCCAGCAGGGTAAGGAAGAGGAGGTGAAGTAAGAAGGTATCTCTGGGAGACAGAAGTACAGTATAAGAACACCATTTACCTAGAAAGGGACCAAGTGTGTTAGTATGGCTCCACCTAGGGGGCACGGTGGGGACCACCACAACACCAGTGGAGCAGAATAACCAAGGACTAATAGCTGGAACAACTCAAGATTTTAAAACATGCAAAAAAGGACACACGTTAGCACGAGTACAAATGAAGAACGAAAGAACACATGACCTGCACCCCTTGCACATTTGGATTTCTACACACACACACACACAAAACACAGACCTGTTCATGTGTAGGATAGTACGACTGCCTGTGGTGACGTTGCTGATAACGACGGATGCTGGGAAGGAGCACTGAGCATGCTCAGACAGCAGAGAGATGTCGATGTCGTACTTCTGGAAGTCATTGAGAACAAAGCTACACAAACACACAACAATCACATCAGACAGACAGACAGACAGACAGACAGACAGACAGACAGACAGACAGACAGACAGACAGACAGACAGAAACAGAGAGAATGGGACAGGGAGAGACGGAGGAGAGAGGAAAAGACAGAACATCAGAAGGAAAAAGAAAGACAGAAACAGGGCAGAAGAGAGTAAAGAAACCGTAGCAAGGTAGAAAGAGGGAGACATTGGAGTAGAGAAAACACAAAGATACAGAAAGCGGGTAAATACATATCGAAGACATCAGATCTCCACCACGATCCTACAGGAAATGTTCAAAAGAAGAGATAAGATAGGTTGGAGTGAACACGTGAGAGAGTGGCTGCTTGGAGAGAAGTGGAATAAGTATCAATCATTATAATCTCCTGAGTGTCCAAAGTCATATCAAATCAAAATTAATATCAAAATCAATATGAAGATATATGTACATCCATCAACCTGTAAGGGTCATCTCAACGCTATAGTCTCGCGAGCCAGACTGTTGCCAAACGTTTTCAAACGTTTGCGTCATACAGGCTGGAGCACGGAAGCTCGGAAAATGATCAAGCGATGAAGCGGATGTGACGCCTCCTCACCACTAAATTTGCACGACTGTAAAGATGAAACATCTTTACAGTCGTGCAAATTTATCTGAATATAAAGCAAAATCATCAAAGCATACAGCTTGCTGCTTAGAAGAAATGGAAATTATTATTTTGTATGTAACGATATTTTAAGATATATCATCGTGAACAGAAATGACAAACAGATGGCAGCTTCCTGTCTTGGATTTCGGGAGGTTTCAGACTCCAGTATAGCATTCAGAGATTGTGGAATAGTTGTCTGGCTACACGAGACTACCTCAACACTAACAGGCAATGTAGGATATTGGCCGTGGGGGGTTAGTCACCACTGTCAGAAGATGTGTACAGTATGTGCATATAGCCTACTGTATAAACTGTCACATGACATTTCAAATGTGATGTTGTGATGCTGATTTAGAACTATATTCTGTGGACCTGCAGGACAGAGTCCAGAGAAAATGTCTCTATGGAGACATGTTATCTTATCATGGGGAGATTAAGAGGACAGCTGATAATAGTAATAATGTGTAGCCTAGCTATATTCGTAATGTGTTGGACTGATTAAAATAACAAAGCAGATTATTAGGCCAACCTTTTCCAATGTGACTGTGAGTTAGTAGTAGGGTTGAGATCCTTTCGGATTTTAACGATTCCCTCTTACCGGTCCGCTTCCGGGTTCCAAATGGACCCTTACGGGTCTGTAACTCTGAGAGTGTACAAATGGAACCAAATGGACCTGTACGGGTCCACCTGGTTCCATTTCTACACTCTCAGAGTTATGGTGACCATTGGAAATTAAAACGTTTGAGAACCGCCGGCAATGGTAATTGTATAGCAGACGTAAAGTCCACCACATAGGGTGCATCCACGCGCTCGGAAGTCAGACGTCCCATCCACTCCCATGTTAAGTTAAAAACCGGAACTTCCGGTTTTTAACTTAACATGGGAGTGGACGGGACTTCCGACTTCCGTGCGACAACTTGACGTACATGTGTGGATGCACCCATACCAGCTCTGACAGTGTGATAAAAAACGGTTCCGGTTCCTCAGTGACACAGATGCGTTCCAGGTCTTATTATCAGGTTAATTGCGGTTTAACCTATACTTACTCGGCCACGGGCCCGGGAGCTAGGGACCCCATGAACGCGCACGGAGCCCCTAGAAGCGACAGCACGGTGCAGGAGTTGGACGCGTTCCCACCTCGCTGCCAGCGCTGGGATGAACACCTATAGAGCAGCAACACATATGAATGAATGCCAGGGATTTATTACTGAATGAACCACTACAATGGCAGTGTAAATGCTAACCACACAAGGCCAGCTGGACAATATTGTACACTGAAACTGCTGACACACTGAATTTTGTGGAGACTATTAAATTACTTTCATGTCTTTTGACATGAACTACAGACTTTCCCCCACATGAAATAACAGCTATGCCAGTTTATCTGAGCTCTATTTCAGTATTTTCATAGCCATAATAACTAATAATGAGGTCTTGTTTTCCCAAGACAGTGCAGTAGGTATAGGCTATTACTATGGCTATTACTCACAACAAAGAGCTGTGCCACAGCGACCTCTAGAGTCACAGAATTCAATAGGTCAACACTTTCGGTATACACTTGTGCTTCAGATTTATCAAGTTTTTCGTTGTCACTTGTCAGTGGTAGTGGACAGTCAGGTAACAGTCAGTGCACAACAAAGCATAAAGATCCTGCAGAGTGGCTTAGACGAATGGCCATGCAATGCATATCATCGCCTTTGCAAACATGAATAAAAATAATCAAATAAAACAGTCTTCCCTATTATAACAGTTCATCAAATTCCGAGCGGTTGCCATATTAATTGTTGCTCATGCAGTCCATTGACTGACGGTTACAATACAGATACAACAGGAGAAGCAGCTGTTGTTTCAACAGCACATTATTACATTATTATTATTATGATTATTTAGTTGTCCAAACAGACCTGCTGTCCGTGTCCTCTTCCGGGTATCTGTCCACCACGTTAATGATGTCCAGACACACCAGACCGATGCTGAGGATCTTCTTGTCGCCCATGTTCTCTGTGTTGTACGACACTGACACTGGACATCCGAATTCTTTGGACTTTGGACAAGAGACCTGTCATTATCTGTGTCTTTAGCATAGCAAGGGTTCGGCTTTGTTGTACGGAAATGACCGAGCTCACCCGAAGATAGCCCTGAATGAACTTCAACATAGTGTTTGCACTTTCTCCCCTTTTGGCCCGTACATCTACTTAAACGTTCATATTTCAAATATTACCCCATGACCACGGATGTTAGAATTATCTACGGGCCCTCAGAAGTACCCGTATCTTCCGTATTGTTCGGTGGCCATTTGCCCATTTCTCCATATTTTCTCCAAGTGCTTTCAACTTCGTGACCCTATTGGTTGGAAGGTGTATTGCACTATGATACATTATTAACTGTATGAGAAAATGGCCACCAATCGGATTACAATGCTTTTTATTGAACAATACGGAATATACAGGTTCTTTTGAGAGGCCGTACATAATGGTAATATCCGTGGCCATGGGAAAACACTTTATATTTGAAATTTGAACGTGTATGTAGATGTACGAGCCAAAAAGGAAGAAAGTGCAAACACTATGTTGAAGTTCATCCATGACCGTAGTGTGATCCATGGCTAGGTTGTAGCCTACTTTTACGATATTGTTATTGTGTTGGTCATGGATGGTGTTGACAGTGGTGGAAACTGAAAGTAACTAAGTATATTTACTCAAGTACAGTACTTTAGTAAAATGTTGAGGTATTATTTACTATTATTTCCAATGTTCTATACCTTCTACTCCACTACATCTCAGAGGCAAATACTTTTGCTCTCCACTACAATTTGAAAACTTTATTTACTAGTTACTCTGTAGATTTGTATTAATATTACAAAGCATACAATCAATCAATCAATCAATCACTTAATTAAAAACATTGAATACTTCTTCCATCACTGATGGTGTTGATACTTATCACTATCACCGTGTATTGTGTTTGATTCATCACGCTGATAAAGAGACTTGAAGATAAGGTTGACAGAGTATTCCGTAAAATTAATACGATTTTGAAAGTATTTCTTTCATTCATTTATTACCAGTTTTTTCTTCTTTTTTAATAATAATAATAATAATGAGAATAATAAAAAGATTATGGCCAGTTTTTACAAGTCTTTCTGTTTTCTTTTTTTTTTACCAAGATGTAAATACATTGCCAAGTTACAAGTTCAAAATCATCTAGAGAAAAGTCAAACTTACACAGATCAATGGATCAGTATGTTCAGAGACCCAGTGCATTTTTTTTTTAAACAAGAGCAGAAACATTGTGTTTTCCAAAGAAAGACAGACAGACAGTAGACTATCATTGTGAAAGAGTGACATACATGCTATCATCTGGTTTATAAGCACACTGTATCGAGACCCAGCTTATCTCGATATCACCAATAAGGATATTGGTTAATGAAAGGCCATAGTCAGTCCAATAATTAGCACACCACAAGCCTGAGACATTTCACACTTTCTGTAAGCTATATAGCACACCTTAGGCTACTGGTTCTCAACCTTTTCGGGCCATGACCCCCCAAAATAATCATATTTGAACTGGTGAACCCCCCACCCTGACAAGTACTTGGAATTGTTGGAGTTGAGGCATTACATTTAGTTTGACTCGGTTCCACAGATAAACATTGTGAAAATAGCAAATTTAGTATTTTCACAATTTTTGCCTCTTTCTTATATTATTAGTATAGTTTGTTGATTACTTTTGATACAGTTGTGGCCTTTTTCTTTTCTTTCTTTTTCTTTTTTTCTTAAAAGTCCTTAAATTGTCACTTCTGGGGACCCCTCAAAATCATGTGGACCCACAGGTTGAGGACCACTGCCTTAGGCCATGAGATATTATCGGTATGAATACAATTGTTTACAATGAAATGCTTTTGACTCAAGTCAATACAGCACACACCCAAAAGTTATGAGCTTGTGACCGAACATGTGCTTACAAGACAGTACAGGGTCAGACTATATCAAACAATGGTAAGGCACCACATACATGCTCTGATCATGTTCATAAGCACACCGAAGATCAAACAAACGGCTTGTAAAAGTGTAAACTGTGAACTTTAATAACAGTCTCCTTTTCTTCTCCATTATACTCTAGAGGTACAGTACAGTATATGGTAATGCTTTTGAAATAAGTCACCAGTGGGTATATTACAAAATATGTACATTACTAACAGAATGTTTCTGATTTAAACTGGAATCTCTTGCCTAATCTCACTGCAAACAATAAGCCCAACTCTATTATTCAATTTCAGTCAACCAGTTAATGGAATAGACTTTGGAATTTCAACAGTTTGCCAACTTAACTTCACTACCATCATAGCCCACAAGAGGGAGCAATGACCCCTGGCTAGGGACTAGCCTACTAGAGTGATATTCTTCAAGTGTTCCTGAAAAATGTATGCTTGGCCACAAAACCTCATATTCCATGTGTGTAAAAGAGGACCCGTATTCCTTACACGTGAGGGGTAGGGTATCATGAAATGATTTTACATTTCTACTGTGGGTACAACAGCTTAAAAAGCTGTCGGTGCTCATGTATTAAGTGTTTAAGTGCTACAGTCATGCCACAAGTAAGACTAGGAGGGGAAAAGACCATGTTCAATATTTGCAATTTTCATTAAAGTACCTAGCCCGTTTATCATCTGTATTAAGACAGGTGAATGGGTTTTCAAAGTCTTCCAAATTTTGTTCTACGGCTGTCCTCCAAGGAACTCTTGCAGGAAACAGAGCGAGTACGTTATACTTCATTTGGGCGTGCATCTCGTTTGTAAATTCCTCCAGATCACAGACGACTGATGCGACTACATTACTTGCTGCACCACTCCCTTGTAGTTTTGCAACGATGGCTGCACATGTGTTTTTGATTGGTTGGTTTCCTGATGGAAGAATTGACCCACTGGTCTCAAAATTCCCTGTATCTGACAAAGACTCGTCAACTAAAGAATTTGGTGCTGTAAATTCGTCAAAATCAATTCCTCCCGAAGGGCCATCGGGAGGAAGCAAATCACACCTCAGAGACGAATTACTCTCAAGGTAATTTTGAACCTGAAGACTAGTGTCTACATCCAGATTTCTAAATCCAGAATATGCGGTAAACTGTGTTCTACACGTTTCTTGTGCACGTATTAATCTGCTTTTTGGGTTGGGACAAAAGCCATGGTCGAATCTCAGATGTGTTAAGAGCGACTGACTATTTGTATACAACGCTTGACATTTAAAACAAGACAACATCCTAGAGTCGTTGTTCAGTAGTTTTGCCCGGAGCTCTTTCACTCTGGGGGATTCTTTTGTTTTTCCAACATCAATTTTGTAGATGGTCGTCTGAATAAAAGTGTAGAAGTTAAAGAGAGCATCGTCATACGCTAAATTAAATACAAAGTGAGCTTTGAAAAGCTCATCAAACGCACTGAGGGAACCAACCCCCTGACAGGGGATCAGCTTGTTGCTGACGGCTATGTAGAAGTTGTCAATCTGGCCTTGGCTTCTTCCCACAGCAAGGAGGTATGGCTGTCGTCCTCTTTTCCAAAGATGTTCATCAATGCTGCTACACGACTATGAAGAAAGAAAAACAAGTATTCCAATTACATTCTATTAGGTCCATGATGACACAAGCACTCACAGCTTACTCTCACATGGAACAAAGCAAAAATAAATACTCATGACTGAAAATGTAATGATGATGTTTTAAGTATTATCGTTCTAAACCTTATGTTGCTGTTGTTCTACATACAGCCAACCAGGAGGAAGAAATCACAGATTGAGGCTTTAAACCTTTTGCTTTAGACCATTCATCTTTTATGGAAGATGTATTCTATTGATAGTTTGACCACTTCAAATGCAATTTGTATTTATTTGTTTGTGCGTGACATGCTTCCATAGAAGACATGCTGGCTTCTGTGGAATCCAAACGTGGCGACTGATACCACCTGTTTCATCTCACCTTATGGTACACCACCAGCCTGTCGGCAGCTTCTGCAGCGCTGATCTTTGCAGCTCTCTTCCCTCCAGGTGGAGGCGGAAGGAGATGAATGAGCAAAAGCAGCGTGGCCATGTCACTGTCCCAATCTGAGGATGAGAAAAGCATCTGTTACTATATCCACATTATCCAGCAGCGCTTTCCAGAGGGCATTTAAAGGAATTACAAGACCTGTTTTCACTTATGATGAGTTTGGCATTAGTCATGTAGTAAAAAGTAACAGTATAATATCTTACTGGAAAGGTCTTCACTATCTGTTTCGTTTTTGGCTGACAACAGGAGCGAGCGCACAGGAGGAGTCAACGTCAGGCCCATGGCTTCTTCAATTATTCTGGGCTTGAATGCAGTGTCCCACCTTTCTAACATCCTAGAGGCCGTTTCAGCATTGAAGAGCAGTGTGAAGTCTTGGTTTATCTTTAAAAAAAAAATACAAATGAAGACAATTATGTTCACAATCCACTACAATCCACTATCATAATAATACCCAACTCCTGACCAACTTACAAGTCCTTTGGTGTCTAGAAATCGGGGAAAGATTTTTAAAGCGTCTGCTGTTCTGTCTGGGTCATGGACGAGTCCATGCCTGTGGTGGAACGTCTCCTTCATCTTGAGGAAGATCTGAGCTTCATCGGAAGAGTGAGCGAGGAAGGCTATGTCCTCTCTCACGGCATCTTCATCGAGCTGGTGGTCCTCTGGGTTGGTAGACCTCTTCAGGGAAGGTCCTCCCAAGCCAGAGCAAGGGTCGCTCCTCTTGGTGGCGCGCTGAGATGTGTTCCTCTGCACTGTCTTGAGTCGCCATGCAAGGTAGCCAGTTCCGCTCTCAGCGTCATAGAAGTGCTCCTGTAACATTTGGAAACAACATTTTAAAAGTTTAATGATCACATGGATCAAAATAAAATCTCACAACATAATTCTTCCCCCCAATATGCGTAAAAGGACCCCCCCCACACACACTAGGACTGTGTTTCATAAACAATTAATTAGCACAATATGTAGAAGAATTATAATGTTTTGGTAGCCATACAGCCAACCAGTTGAATAAATTGCAGGTTAATGCTAAAGATGACCGTCTTTAGCATTAATTAATGTTTTAATTCATTTTAAAACATAATGCCTGACGCCAGAGGGTTATACTTTGCTTTTATGAAATATCTGAGATCATTAGGATTTTCGGGAAGATTGAACATGCATTCTATTGCTAGTTTTACCACTTCAAATACTCTTTCATCTAAAACTAACAAATAACCCGAAAATAGGCCATCTACAAGCTCACAACACGTCACGCTGCGACGTGTTGTGAGCTTGTAGATGGCCTATTTTCGGTGCATGGCATGCTTCCATAGAAGACATGCTGACTTCTATGGAATCTAAATGACTGAAATCAGTCGTGGTGACTGAGAACTTTAATCCATGTGATCATGATAACTACCAGGTCAAAGCTACTGCATGTAACACAAAGATTATACTTACATAGCCTTTCTTTGAGAACGGATCCCGCAGCAATGGGAAAAGTGTCACCACACCAAGAGCATATTGCTCTCTCTGGTTCCGTGTGGGAATTCTCCTTGAAAAGCAAAAAACAAGGAACGCGGGTTTAATGCACATTATGTAATACACTTGAATGTATTCAATGAGATTCAGTTCCAGAAGCATAACTTGCAGTCCTATAACTAAGTTTAGATGATGATAATAGGTATTATTTGTGTATTATATTCAAAGATATGAAGAAAAAAAAATACATAAAACATATGTGCCACACACACCGTACGCACGCACGCGTACCAGTGTTGATTTTGACGACTAAAACTATGACGAAAAACATTCGTCAACTACCTTTTTTCACTGACGAAAACTAAACAAAAACTAGATAAAAAACGAATCTATGATGACTAAAACTATGACTATAAAATATATTGACAATTTCGTCAACAGATAAAAAGTTGACTAAAACGTTAGGCAGGGACTAGTGGAGAAGAGATGCAGTAGAACCCAGACAAGTCATTTTATGCTTGGCTGAAAATAGACGATCTACAAGCTCACAACGCGTCCGGCACACAGCTAAGTATAAATCAGGCATTATGAGGCCATCACGGCCAGCTAAAATACATTTTAGTTGACTAAAGCAACTGTAGATTCAGTCGACTAAAATCTTAGGATATTTAGTCAACTAAAACTGGACTGACACTATAACATTTCAGATGACTAAAATGTGACTAGAACTAAATCAAAATTTGCTTTCAAAATTAACACTGACGCAAAAGTAAATAACTGCACAAAAGTGATGAATGGGCTTACCCATGCATCTCTATCATGTGCTCGACCAGTATGTTGACAAGAACTCGTCTCGTTTCACTCGATAACATATTCTTGGTGCTGTATTCAGCAAGAACAGCATCTCCTCCCGCTTTCTGCTTTAAGGCAGCTAGGACCACCTTCAAAAGGAGAGTAAAACGTTAAGAAAACTTTACGCACACATGTACACATGCACGCACGCACGTGTGTGCGTTTGCGCACACACACGCGCGCGCGCGCACACGCGCACACACACAGATAGACAGAAAGAAAGAAAAAGGTCCACTCTACCTCTTTTGCCTCAGCTGCTGACAGGTCTACCATTAGTGTTTTGGATTTCTTGGGAAGACGCACTGGAGGTCTGTCCAGACCAATGGATGAAAGGCTGGACAAAGCATCTGGAGCCATGAAACCTAAAACACAGGAGTCCATTAGGTCAGTGGTTCTCAAACATTTTCATGTCAAGGACCTCCAAATTGATACATATCATCCTGCGAACCCCCATATGAAAAGATATGCTAGGGACCCCCAAAAGAGACATTTTTTGGGGGTCTTTTTTATGCCTTTATTGATAGGATAGTAGGTTGACAGAAATGGGGAGAGATGGGGAGTGACATACAGCAAAGGCCGCCGGGATCGGGACTCGAACCCGCGGCGCGCTCAAAAGAGACAATTTTAAGGCTATAGCAGAGATCCTGAATCATTTTAATTTCAAGAATCGCCAATTTGATATGCATTAGGCCATGGACCCCCATCTGATGGCATTTTGTATCTCTGGAACCCCAATATACACTGTGAAATCAATGTTAATCTAACTCTCAGAGTGTACAAACATTATGTGGTACACTCTCTGAGTTACAGACCCATAAGGGTCCATTTGGTTCCTGACTATCAATCACTTGACTGGGGGACCCTCTGGAACCCCCTCAAGGAGACCTGGACCTGGTCACCCGGACCTCACTTTGAGAACCACTGCATTAGGTGAGGAAAACACAACAACATAAAAGGTGTGGACACCAGAATAAATACCTTCATTGCGGTCTCTGATGGTTAGCATCATGTCAGGCTTTGCCTGAAGTAGTTCTTGCAAAACGTCCTCATCCACCTCAGTTTCGGAGTCATCATAAAAGTGCAGGATGGTCTCATGTGGTAGCCCAAACTTATTCTGAACTAAACACAAAGCATGGAAATTAAATCATGTCAGAATATAACATATTATTGTTATTAAAACAGAAAACGCATAGAATAATAATGTGAAAATACTCACCCTCATTAATGAAGTCAGCGTAAGTAAATCCATCCTGGAGCCTGAGGAATTTTTTGGAGTTCAGGAATTTAACCTTCACCAGCATGTTTCAAATCTGAAAGAGAACATGAGTAGGCCTATTGTCAATATTCACTGAGGCTAAAAACTGACAGTGACTTGACAATGTCAAATTTAATTTTAACTCTGAAACATATTTGGGTAACATGTAATCTCTTAAGATTGTTTGCCCTCTGTCATAGTGGCAGTATGATAAATTCAAAATGTGTACCGGTACTCTTTAATGTTATTTATAATCTTGTGGTAACCGGAACGCTCGCCTGCAAACACACTCGCCCCCCTTTCTTTTCACGGACCGCTCGCCCCCAGCGGTTCTTGTATTCTGGTATTTGTTTTACTGAGGTTAAGGTTAGAAATACGTTTAGGGTTAGGCATAAACTTAGAACTAATTTAGGGTTAGGCATAGGTTAAGTTTAGGGATACGGTTAGGTTTAGGCATAGTTTTACTGAGGTTAAGTTTAGGAATAAGGTTAGGTTTAGGCATAGTTTTACTAGAGGTTACATTTAGGAATAGCTGGTAGCGACCGTTCCGAGGTCGCCGGATTTGACCTAGGGCGAGCGTGTTTTGGGGCGAGTGTTCTTGTCTTTTGGTTACCACCACATTGTGTTTGGATCCTAAACTATATAGACTGAAAGGTGACAGACTGCAATCTGTAGGCTTGCTGTTAGTACACTACATTTCCTATAGTTGACTTCATTGTTTTTGAAGATGTTCAAGAGATGAGATGGGACCTAGCAGCCACAGAGACTGGTTTATTCAGGGCCCAGAAATGTGTTGCTTACACCTCTCTGTCAGGTTGCATGCATCATCACACAAATCAGAAACATCACAAATATTCATCTCTCTAAACCTACTTTGTCACTAGAACAATACAGGTAGGTGCATCATAAACTATGTCAGAAGATAAGTAGCCTACCACCTGTGATCATGCATGGGGGGCTGATGTAAACAATACCCATTCAGAATCTAACTAACAACCATGTCCATCTAACAATAACGAGCATGCACTCAAAGTCATTTCACCCACTGTTTTACACCTGTAAACCTGTGATGTGACAATAAAGTTGATTCTGATCTAGCTGCCACAGTAACATTAAGTTTGCACGGTATATGGCTTGCAAAGACACGTTATAACGGCGTTATACCACATTAAAAACACACGTTTTCCTTGTAGGCCTACATCTTGATTCATTTTACTCATCTGAATTTAACTTTCGCACTGTTGAGTAAAATCTCGTACACATGCATGCATATCACTGGTTGAACTCAGTCTCATACTGTAGCTATAACTGTCCAATGTTTTGTGCACACATTGCACACTAATAGCACTAACATTCTTTGCACTATCGCCATCTTGAGCTGTCCGGCTGTAGCAGCTGAACCTCCTGCAAGTGGTAACAATGTGGATACAATGTTTCCATCGCTACCTTCTGTTAGAGCTCTGTTAGAACACCGTGTACCTTCCATCACATCAGCATCTTCCTCCTCAGTTCCTGCTTCTTCTCCTCCTGCGTGTGCGTGGCGTGCGTGTGCGCGTGTCTCTCCTCATGGATGGTCTGCTCTGCTGTCTGACACATGAGGAGACAAGGAGCGTGGAAAGAGAGCCGCTGGGTGGGAGGGGCCCTAAAAAAGAGCAGATCTACAAGCTAAACAACTGTTAGCTTGTAGATTAGCCAGGGATCCAAGACGGTCGTCTGTCATGACCGTCATGGATGAACTTCAACATAGTGTTTCTCCTTTTTTGGTCCGTACATCTACATAAACGTTCAAATGTAAAATATAAAGTGCTTATTCTATGGCCATGGATGTTACAATTATGTACGGCCCCTCAGAAGTACCCGTATGCTCCATATTGTTCAATAAAAATAATTTTAATCAAATTGAATCTCATAAAGATATGATGTATCAGAGTGCAATACACCTCCCAACCGATAGAGTCACGTGGTTAAAGAATAATGGAGAAAATGCGAAGAAAATGACCATCAATCGGATTAAAATGCTTTTTATTGAACAATACGGAAGATACAGGTACTTTTGAGGACCCGTACATAATTGTAACATCCGTGGCCATGGGTTAAGCACTTTATATTTGAAATCTGAACGTTTAGTAGATGTACGGACCAAAAAGAGATAAAGTGCAAACACCAGGTTGAAGTTCATCCATGACTGACAGTCATGTATCAGGGTTATGCTCTTTTAGGCAAAGCGAATGGATTTGGATTGGGGATTTACCGCCATCTTCTGGAGTATATTTTGGGACTTAATTAGGTAACAGGGTATAGGTGGGCACCACCAAGGAAGAGTGGGCACCTCGGTGTTAAATACAATTGGCTAGTTCTTTTCCCAAAATGTAAAGTTAAGTACATGATTACAACATGCTTAAACATTCGACAATTAATATATAATAAAAAATATATAAAAAAATCCCTTATTTCTACAATTGCTACAAATTGCTACGAAACCTGTATATCCAGTCATTTTTGGGGCATAAACAAGAAATTGAAGCATGAAATTAAGTCTGATAATAATGTACTGTGCATGTTCACATCATGTATACTTTACATTAAGACCATTCTATCTTGGACAAAATAACCAATGCTACATGGGGTGCCCAGATGTCCCTAGTGCCCACCTATCCTGTATCCCTTAATTATTATTAAATATGTTTTTTAAACTACATATAGGATTATGTCATCACATCTCTTCTACATCCGCATCCACACAATCAGTGGTGGAAAAAGTACTCACAGTGTTGAAGTGGTTAGTGTATGTTTTGTAATAATAATCCAAATCTACAAAGTAACCAGTAGAAGTAAAAGTAATGACATTTGGAAATACTCCAGTAAAGTAAGAAAAAAAAACTCGAAATTGTACGAAATGTTACTTTCCACCACTGGTCTGTGTGTGTGTGTGTGTGTGTGTGTGTGTGTGTGTGTGTGTGTGTGTGTGTGTGTGTGTGTGTGTGTGTGTGTGTGTGTGTGTGTGTGTGTGTGTGTGTGTGTGTGTGTGTGTGTGCGCGTGTGCGCGTGTGTGCGTGCGTGCGTGTTTGTTCTTGTGCTTGTACCCATTCAGATAGCTGATTCATCTGTGACTGATGAATCAGTGACAATGAGCAATGAGAGAGGACATCGTCTGCCTAAACAGCTATCCAGGACACCCTATCTATAGTTTACACAACAAACTATAGGGTCCCTTGTGTGTGTGTGTGTGTGTGTGTGTGTGTGTGTGTGTGTGTGTGTGTGTGTGTGTGTGTGTGTGTGTGTGTGTGTGGGCGTGCGTGCGTGCGTGCGTGCGTGCGTGCGTGTGTGTGTGTGTGTGTGTGTGCTTATTATTATACCAGCATGTGTCAGCAAGAGCAGGACGATGGTGCACAAATCAGAATGAAAGAGAGACAGTGAGTGAAAAATTGGTCTGAGCATGACTGAGCAGCACGAACTGTAAGCTATACGTGCAAGACTGCACGTGCATGCACCTGTGTGTGTGTTTGTGAGAGAGAGGGGGGGGGGGGGGGGACAGACTGCCAAGAGCAGATAGATCCTGTCTAAGGCCTTAGCTCAATCATTAATCACTTAAACACTACTACAGTATATACTACATTAACTGGAGTCCCCCAGGGGTCCATACTAGGCCCTCTTTTTTCCCCTGTACACCAAATACGTATGTGTGGAGTGGAGTGGCACCTTTCATAAACCTGCAAGGTCGTCAAGGTCAAGTGCTACAGCAGGGGTCTTCAACGTTTTCAGGCCAGGGACCCCCTAGCTGAGAGAGAGATGAAGCAGGGACCCCTTCTATATCGAATAAAATTGGGTTTCAGATTCAACTTTTTTTGTTTACTTTTGCTCTTTTTTCCCTCTACACCAAACACCTCTTTGTCCAAAAATAGCCGATCTACAAGCTCACAACGCCTCGCAGCGCCTCGCAGTTCTCCTCAGAAAAGGGATGCTAGGGTTCAAGTGGTTAAAAACTCATATGACACAAAGATTTGGCGGAACCCCTGTAGTAACTCTGAGGATCCCCTAGGGGTCCCGGACCCCCTGTTGAAGACAGTCATCAGACTGCTTTTGCTGGGGACCCCTGGGAATCCCCCCAACGACCACTGGGGTTCCCCTGGCTCCACTTTGAGAACCACACTGGTGTACACAAATAGGCCTACCTCTTTAAAATTATTTTCAGGTAGGCTTAGTGCACAAAATAGCAACATTTTGATATAATTAAAAACTGTTACAGAATTGTGCTTTACACTAATTTACAATGATGGTTGTTTAGGCAGCAAGTAAAACACACAATAATGTGAAACGTGAAATAAAGATAGAATAAAGAAAAAATAAACCTGACCACTAGAGGGTGGGATAATGTCACGTATGCCCCCCCTGCCAAAGAAGAGAAACATTGAGGAATTATCATTCAATTCAATTCAATCTTTATCAGCGGACTCAAGTCCATAGAAATACATTAAAACACGTTTTTTAAACAAGACTATAAAATAAAATAAAATCATTAAAAAGGTAAATATATAAGACTTAATCCACAGGCAGAACACACCAGCTGCAGCACTTCAGCCAGTGCACCCTCCCTTAGTCTGAATGTATAGCATGAACAGCTCATTACGGGGCTAGAGATTCACAATGCTTTATGCACACAGTAAAATCAAATCCTGAGTGTTAATTTAACTCTGAGAGAGTATAAACCAAATGGACCGTGACAGGTCCATTTGGTTCCATTCATTCTCTCTCAGAGTTACAAATGTAGATAAATGAACACTGAGGATTACGGGTCCATTTGGTTCCATTTATACTCTCTCAGAGTTACAAATGTGGATGAATTAACACTGAGGATTTTACCGTGCAGATGCATCCAGCCGTTGCGTGAACTTGAACATAACAGTGCTTTAAAAGTCCTCACTCCTGCAGTGACACACATCTGACCAGCACTGCCCCCCCTGGGTTTTATATTCTCATTGCATCATTATTATGCAACTTGCAACCTTTGCATACTAGATTTTTTAATAACATGACCACAGGTGAGCAGCATAGAACGGTGTGCAATATGCCTTAAACAAGGACACTTTCACTTTAATAGAACATACCTGATAATGCTTAATTAGGTGTCAGATGGCTGGAGTTTCTTATGGTGCATTTATATAACACTTTTATCCAAAGCACTTTACATAGATTGTGCATTACATTCACCCATTCACACACATTCATACACCGATGGCAGAGGAAACCTAGCCTGGTAAACCCTCCCTCTTACCAGGCTAGAGGAAACCATGCAAGGCACCAACCTGCTCATCGGGAGCAGTTAGGGGTTCAGCGTCTTGCTCAAGGACACCTCAACGCTGATTCTGGGGGAGCCCGGAATCGAACTGGGAACAGCCGGCCGCTCTATCGGCCATTCTACCCCTGAGCCACTGCCGTTTCTTAATGCACAATGTGGCAAAATGAGAGCCATAGTCCAGGCAGTTGCATGAGAGTATTTGTGAGTAAATCTTACCACTTGAAACCTATAGTGTCACTATTCTGGGGAGAACACTGAGCAAAGATAGCAGATCTACAAGCTCACAACTCATCCGACTGACTGACTCAGCGGTCAATGAAGTATATAGGGTTTAGGTGGTTAAATGGGAAGAAAGAATGGTCTGCTGCAGTGAGGATGTGACAGACATGACTGAGTGAGTGTGTGTGTGTGTGTGTGTGTGTGTGTGTGTGTGTGTGTGTGTGTGTGTGTGTGTGTGTGTGTGTGTGTGTGTGTGTGTGTGTGTGTGTGTGTGTGTGTGTGCGTGCGTGCGTGCGTGCGTGCGTGCGTGCGTGCGTGCGTGCGTGCGTGCGTGCGTGCGTGTGTGTGAGTGAGTTACTATCAGACAGTGCAGACAATGGTGAGAGGAAACACATCCAGTAGGTGAGAGAGAAGAGAGAGAGAGTGGTGAAGAGGAGGGTGAGAGATGAGGATAGAGATAAAGCCTATCAAGGGAAGCTCTTACACACCATACCATGGACAGGAAATATAAAAGAGTCTACAGTAGAAGCCTTACAATTGAACGTCAATCCTTTTCAAGAGAGGGAAAAGGGAAGGGGGAAT
Organism: Gymnoscopelus microlampas; assembly: GCF_963454915.1. NCBI lineage: Eukaryota > Metazoa > Chordata > Actinopteri > Myctophiformes > Myctophidae > Gymnoscopelus > Gymnoscopelus microlampas. Next base: position 55,887,382 of record NC_139962.1, on the reverse strand, counting down.
GTCTTGTTTTGTTTTTAATGTTCCCGTTTACTTAAACCATTCAATTATCTCATATTCTTGTTGTTATGTTGGGTGTGAAGTCCTGTACATGTTTGTATGTCCGTCTGTACGTATGGGGAGGAAAAAGAGAGAAAAAGAAGCATTATGTACTGTACATTTCCCACCCTATCTAAGAACACCCTATTCTCTGTTATGAATAAAAGTGAGAAAAAAATTAAATGAAATGAAAAAAAGTGGAGGCAGGCATGATGAGGAGGTATAACATGTGCAAACCAGTCGAGTGCTCCAGTATATTTTGCTTTGGTAGTCTCTCCTGAAGTGCCCAGGTATTAAAAAAAGTATGTGTGTGTGGCAAGAGCGAGAGAGAGAGAGAGCTAAGCCTCAGATGCTTCAGTTGAGCTGCCTGTAGGTTATTCAAGGCTGCTCCCATTGCCCGACAGTAGAAGACAGGTGTTAACCACTTAAACCCCTGCGTCCGTATTGTGGGGAAAGCTTTTGAAAAAAATTGCAGATCGACAAGCTTGTCGGTGGGCTATTTTCAGCCAAAGCTTTCCCCAAAATAACAGAACACTGAAAATACACTAGCATAGAGCCCTGATGAACTCCCTTTAACCATCAGGGTTTAAGTGATGTTAAACTGGCCACTTCCCAGTAGTCAACAGTAGGAGGCATTTGGCAAGTGTCTGGGAAAAACATTGCTGTTGAATAAAATGACAAATGTTTAAAGGATGGGTTGTTTTAGAATTTAATTAAAATGTATTATTAGAATTGTGCATAGCACAACCTCACTGATATCCTTAGTACTGATTGTTATGACCCTGGGGTCTTTGCATAGGTCTATGGCATCATGAGAGTATACTGTGTAACCTTTGTCCTGGTGTTAGGTGATCTGCTGGGAGTGATGTGTGACAGGTGTGTGAGCTGAGTGAGTGGCTGAGTGAATGATTGAGAAAGGAGGCGGTGACCAGGAGGTGATTGGAGGAGGTGTTGGTGTTGGAGGAGGATAAAAAGCCAGCTCTTCTCAACACCAGGTGACCTCTCTCTTAGCTCCCATTTTAGACTGCCAGCAACCACCATCACACATTTGTTTGCTGTATTATACCACTGCAGCAGTATTGCGATGCGTTGTGAGCTTGTAGATCTGCTATTTTCAAACATTTTAGTACTTTTACTATTGGTATTTTAAGTACATTTTTATACCAATACTTGTGTACTTTAACTCAAGCACATTTTGAATTCCAGACTTTTACTTGTAACGTATTTTATCTACATTGCATTATTGATACTTTTACTTAAGTAAAACATTTGAGTGCTTTTTCCACCACTGCACTGCAGTGATGAGATGATTTAACAGTCGGGTTTTGGTAAGGGAGGGTGGGGGGGCCATTATTTTGGGTTCCCTTTTGCTTATGTTTTGAGGACTAAGGTTACTGATTGTATTTTGGTTTATTAAGTTGGGAAGTTTAGTTAGGGTTGTATTGTTTCGTTTGATGTATTCTTTCATAACAATTCACCCACCCTGAAGAAAACATTGTCTGGCTAAAGCCCACTGATGTACTATGCAGCATCTTCTGAGTGGCCTTAAAAACAACCCAAAATGGAACAATTGTTTTAAGACCCAAAACAATGAGAGATCTCCTATTCAAATAGGGGAAACTCTGCTTTATATATTCACTGTTTTTATTCAGAACATGTTTTGAATGTTTTGTTTGTTACACCATGGCACAACATGATTAAAGCAGCACTATGTAACTTTTCTCGTCTTCCCCGGATTTGAACCCAGTGTCCTAATTCCTGCACAAGTGCTGAAATCTTGACCGTTAGGTCAAGATTTGTCAGATCCTGTGTCTAGGTGAGACCCGATCTAAATGTCTCAATAGAAGAGCTGTATCCTCAGGGTGGATTAACAGTCAAAACAATAAATGAAAGGAAACTAAACATGACCATGAAGAAACCAAAAGCTAAAAAAAAAACCTAATCAAAACGAGAGAAAATTACTGAAATAAAATTACATTAATGAAATAATTTTGAAATGTGTTGCATGAGTAGCTGTTTTATTTTTACATTATATGTAGATGTACGAGTGAATCACCTTCAATGCATGCTGCCTTAATCGTCATCAACAACCAAATTTAAAAAAAAAAATTGTACTGTAGGACTAAGTCATTATCAATCACTTGTCAACTGTGCAGAATTGGTTCAGTGAGCAGATGATTATATAAATACTGTACAAAGGCGGTAATCAAAAGCGGAACGACAAAAGAAAGTTGGCATAAGGAATGTACAAACTGCCCAAATTAGAACATATTTAGTTAGTTTGCCACCCTCCACCATCCTTCTATTGCAACTTCAAATGAGGCTGACGTCAGCAGTGATTCATCCTCTCTAATAACCAGGGGTGGGAAAATTACTCTCATTTTTACTTGGGTAAAAGTATCAATACTGCAATTTAGATTACTCTGTTACATGTAGAAGTCCCGTATTCAAAATGTACGTGAGTAAAAGTGCAAAAGTATCAAAATATACTTAAATTACCAAAAGTAAAATAACTAATTATGCATAATGTCCCCATTATTGCAGTTTTCAAAACGTATTAACATCTTTTGAAACAATATTTGCCAAAGAAGTATAAAGTATTGAATGTATAGGAAATACCTCAAACCTATACTTAAGTGTAGTACTTAAGTAAATGTACTTGGTTACTTTCCACCACTGCCCTCTAATAACCATCAGCAGTGTCAGAACAGCTACAGCAGTGTGACTGTGCAAAAAAAAAGCCAGGAAAAAACAAGGTAGTGAATGGAAGTGTACATACTGTAGTTGTTAGCCTAATTAGATGGATTTCCTATCTGTCTCTGGGCTGTAGTGATGATAGGGACTCTTAGAAGGAGAGGTACACAATGTACTGTACAATGGTTTAAGGGCCTGGGGTGGCAAAGCAGCAATCTTACTCACAGTTTTGACTGAAAGCACTCCATTATAAATAGTTCAGTGGAATATATCCTGTGGTATTATGCAGCATGCAGTGGCTTTGCCGTTCTCAAATGCATAATAGGCTTTTCACTTGATCACAAGTACTGTACTTACGTACTTATGCCCTAGCCCCAGGGTACCTCTCGGACCTCCTCGATGATTACATCCCAGAGCGGGACCTGAGGTCTTCTGACTTGGGGCTCCTCACCACCCCTCGTAGCAACAAGCGGACCCTTGGCGATAGAGCTTTCAGCGTGGCAGCCCCTGACCTCTGGAACTCTCTCCCAATGGAGATTCGCCAGACGCCAACACTGGACTCTTTCAAGTCCGCACTGAAGAGACACTTATTTACTCAGACTTTTGGCAATTCATTTGTTTATTTTGTGTACTGTAAAGCGTCCTTGGGTTTCTGAAAGGCGCTATATAAATTCAAGTTATTATTATTATTTATTTATTATTATAAGTACACTTTTATTTTACTTTTTATTTTTTTTACTTTACTGGAGTATTTTTCATTTTCAATACTTTTACTTCTACTCCACTATATCTCTAGTACTATTACTCCACTACAATTATTTACAAACTTTAGTTACAAGTTACTTTGCAGATTTGTATCATTATTGCAAAACATTCATTAACCACTTCAGCACACTTTGACTATTTGAAAATAGACGATCTACAAGCTCACAATGCGTCGCATTGTGAGCTTGTAGATCTGCTATTTTCATACATTTTAAAAACTTGTGAAACAGGACATTTTGCATAATGAGCACTTTTACTTTTGGTTCTTTAAGTATATTTGAATGCCAATACTTCTGTACTTTTACACAAGTGAAATTTGAATACCGGACTTTTACTTGTAAAAGTATTTCTACATGATGGTACTTTTTCCACCACTGATTAAACTGGAGCACAACATGCCGAAACTCACCAAGAAGTGTAGACTCGGATCAATGACAGTTAAAAGAGATTCATGGTGCTCACTGCTCAGACACTGACGTCCAATCTAGAATGTCGATGCAGCTCTTTGTAAGATGGGAACTGTGGTGGAACCAATTCTTTCATAGCCTAGTAATTATCTGAACCACACATGTGGATAGATAGGTCTATCAGTCACCAGTACATACCGATCTACTATTGAGGGGAAGTCATTTGTTTCCTCTGCTAAACTAAATGAGTAATGGAGATGTGAAGTCAGGATCTAATAGTATTTCTCACTTAACATTTGTGGTCAAGAAAAACAAATATAAATAACAATAGTATGTGAACAAGTAACCAACATATATTTGCATAGAAAAAAATAGCATATACAGTATTGAGAAAATAAATTGGTTACCAGAAGGGATTAACTGTCATCTATCGAAAGGGCTGACGAGAAGGAGAAGAGATCCAAGGAGAAAGGTGTGCTAGGGCAGTGGTTCTCAAACGTTTTCATGTCAAGGACCCCCAAATTGACACTTATTAGCCCGCAGACCCCCATTTGAAAAGACAAGCCAGGGACCCTCATAAGAGAAGATTTTTACAGCTCTAGCCGTAAAAAACATTATATTAAGAACCCCCCAGTTTGACATGCATTAGGCTACGGACCCCCATTTAATGGCATTTATATCCCTGGGATCCCAATTTGTATTGTAAAATCAATCTTAATTTAACTCTGAGAGTGTACAAATGGAACCAAATGGACCCGTTAGGGTCCATTTGGTTCCATTTGTACACTCTCAGAGTTACAGACCCATAAGAGTCCATTTGGTTCCTATCCATCATTTAGCTGGGGACCCCCTGGAACCCCCTCAAGTACCCCTGGGGGTCCCCGGACCCCACTTTGAGAACCAATGTGCTAGGGGGTGAGGTGGAGTCTGACGTGGTGGTGAGTCTTCACACTGTGGGGGGAGGATTTGGAGTGAGTCTGCAGTTCTGGCTGAGTTTGTTTCACAGTTTGTGAGCCAGGAGAGAGAAGAGTCTAGACTCTAAGATGTGCTGAGCATTGGCCAGGCCAGATTGATTGAATACTTTAATAACAGTTTGCATAAAGTACAGAGGTAATAATAATGCCAAAAGGATAATATAAAAATCCCTGAGGGCTTGTTTCCATTGTGGTCCTGTGTATTCAATTCATCAAGACATATAATTCTATACAAGAGATCATCAATACTAGGAGCAGTAAAAGTATATTTACAGAAAAACACTGGTGGGTAAAACAGTTGTTTTGGCTAGCTAGAAGACTTGTCTAGGTCCAGTTGCAAAGTGTGCTCTTTTATGCCAGCTTTGGAGGAGGGTAGAGAGGCACACTTTTTGATGGCTGTTGGCAGGGCATTACACATTTTGGTGGCATAATTGTAGAATGAATTCATCCCCATGCTTGTGCTGAATCTGGGGGGAAGGAAGGAAGGAACAGCTTTAATCAGTACCTCCAGGAGAGGGGTGCAGTAACTCAATTCTGCTAGAGAGGTGAAGTACAGTACAGAGACTGACAACCAAAGGCTGGCAGCTGGCTGGCAGACGCACAGAGCAGAGGGGGGTGAGAGAGAACAGGGGCATACCAGAGAAAGCTTAGACAGACGGGGGGAATGTGAAATGCAGAGTCTGATTTGCGAACGAAAGGTTGGCAGGCACAAAAATCCCCATAACATTACAGAAAGCACAGTACAGTTCCTAATAAAGCTGTCTCTCCATCTCCCGCAGAATAACCATTTGGACCCCAACCAGTCAGGATTCAAGCCACTCAAACAGCATTTCTTGCCGTCACCCAGGTTGAAGAGCGCATCATTATGTGCATTGGCTGACTCACAGTGGATGTCTTCCCAACACCTCAAGCCCGTGCCTTTCTTCCCTGGAATGTTATGCCCCTTGCAGGAACTTTACATTTCTACCAACAACACCCTGGTTGCTCCTGTTTCAACTGCCAAGCTGTCCTTCAGGGCACTGAAGGCACTCACTGCAGCAACCACTCAATCCTGTCGGTTTGCACAGGTTACAACATTTGTAGGATCAGACCCATCCTCACCAAGGAGACTGGCCAGCTCCTTATCCAAGCCTCAGTGATCTTCAGACTTGACTATGGGCTTCTGCATCCCTTTCACTGGCAGTGATTTCACATTGCTGTTGTAAAGTTGGACCTTTGTTCTTAGGCTGCACTGCTTAGACTCTGTTCACAGGGATCGGAATCTCTTCACTGATCCAGAATCCCTTGCACACCTCCCTCCTAAATGTTCACATCTCCCCTCTTCTGCATCCCTTTCACTGGCTTCTCAAAACTGTGTAATAACCTCTCTAGACTACAGACTTACTCCCCATTTTCCGATGCGGTCTGAAAGCTCACCAGACTCTACCTCATTCTGATAGATGCTAGTTATACTAACCACAGAATGTTGAAGTAGTGTGTTACTTTAAATACTTTATGTTTTGTTCTTTAGATAGACATATACACGTTGCTTGACCACATACGCTAAGAATGTTATTTAGACAGATGCTAGCTTTGATGTTTACCTTATCCTAGTTGCTTTGTAACACTTTATTGCATGCTTTGCACTCTACTTACGTGGCCATTTACTCTGTCGTTTGTTGACTAGGGTTTATGCTATTTCCTTCAGTCACTCTGCCTAAATTGTAAATTTGTAAAATGTAATTGTATATCTCTGTGCCAACTTCACCGAGACAAAGTCTAGCTAATAGGCGCATTTGTTCAGCCTATTCATGCTGAATAAAGTGCCTCTAAGGTAATTGTGGTAATTGTGAGATAAGGATTCAATCATGCCCTGAAGGAGACTGCACCATGTCAGGCTGCTGGAGGCCAAGGCATTGAATCAATCGGCGTTGTTTCTGTAATAAGCTTGGAGTCTCCAATGTGCCTGTTTGAATTGCCTGAATTCAATGAACCGAGGGATCCTATAGCTTTTATCTGCACACCCACGCACGCGTACTGTACTGTGTTGAACTTGACCAAACAATACGGATCACAACATGTTACCTTAAAAGACTTAGCTTAGTCTTATATGTCAGCTGCTATATAGCTTAAAGTTACAAATACGGGCTTATGATCAAATGGTCAGCAGTTCAAATTCCCAGGCTAACAAAAACTCACAATAGGGGTTGGAAATGAGGAATGTTCTGCCCTTGAATGGCCAATTAATTTCTCCAGGTGTTACAGTAAAATATGCCTTTGCTGGAAAAAATGCACAATTATTCTGCAAACCAATAAATAAAGATGGCCATTGTACATCATGATCTCCTCCAGCTTACAAATTGCTGTAAGATCTTACTATCCATGAACAATTGACAACTCATTCAACCATTATTAGTGTTGCTGCTTGCAGCATTCTTGGGTATGGGTATACGTTTGCCATTTGAAACGGATGCCTGTTCAGAGCAGACCAATTACTTGGCTCCCGGAAGTGCTGCTTGTCGAGAGCTCTGGTAAGGCTACTTGAGGTGTTCTTGAGAAGAGCTCACACTGCAGTCCCTGGGGCTCTCCCTTGGGTTATCACCAGCAATTAACCGTCGATCAAATGAACGTTCTCGAGATATGCTACAGACAGACAGACAGACAGACAGACAGAGATTGCGCGAATATGAAGATTGTAGTGCAGGCGAGCCCGCTCAGAACACGCAACCGTGGTATGGCTGCTTGAGAAGCACTCATCCGATCAACTTCACTCTCGACACTGCACTTCTCCCTTCAATCTACAGCATTACACCCACCACGTGCGCAGTTGATCAGATGAACATTTCTTGAATTATGCGAAGGACAAACAGACATACACTGCATACATTCCTGGAATTTAGAGGAGCAAAAATATGTATTTAAATCTGTCAGGTGGTATTGTAGAGGTTCATTGCCCCTTACCATAACCAACGACTTAGCCAAAGGTGAGAGAGCATCTTACTCAGTCGGTTGCAGCAGACCCGTGCGGACCCTGCCTAAAAGAGCAGCGAACAGGGCAGCGCCGAGCACGACCGTCGACCGCTCAAGGCTTTATTTCATGGTGCCGGGTGTGAAAATGTATGGTTTAAAAGGAACCCTGGGAAGCTGGGTGTATTATATGTGTTCCCTCTAGAGACATGAATGGTGTTTAGATCTCCAGCCTGGTGGCCCTGAAATCTCTATGACAGGCTGTAGTTGATTATGTAAAGTCAAGGACTCCTGGGCAAACTGTAATTCACATTATACACTGGAAGGAATCTCATGGAGGCCATATTATATCAATTATTCTGATAGCAGGGCTCCTGATGCAGTGCCACGTTGTTTCACCTTACAATATATGCACATGCACTCTATTTATCATGCATGTATGTTGAGCACTTATGTTCCTTTCTGCTATTCTTTTTTTATTTATTATTAAACATTTGCTCAGTATTTTGTGAATATATTTTGTCTCTGTCGGGTGGAAATCTCATATGCCCAAAGCAGTTACTTTTCAGGATTAAAAAAAATATATAGCAAAAGCAGCAGCAGATCGACAAGCTAGTCGAGCATTCATTTACGAAAAAACAAAATATGGAGATAAGAGGTTTCTGCCCAACAGCAACGATTTGCTTGGACTTGACATACAGGGTTGTACTCTACATACAGTACATACAAGCACTGAAATACAAATGCATGAACAAAGTGTTGGGGGAAATGCATAATGCATCACTTTTACCCAAAGGGGAATTTATATTACAGTTAGCTAGCTTACTATGTCAAGTAATGCATTAATGAATCCACGTTATATGGAATTCATGCACACTAATGACAGAGCATTTTATTCGATTTTTTTCAAAATATACTCTGCACCAATATAAGGAGTGCTGCAGTTTTTAAGTTGTTTGTGTTTTATCTTTGACATTTGGCTTGCTAAAATATAATTATAATAATGATTTTACAGTATTCTGACATTCATCTCTATTCAATTTAGCCTACCTTCATCCATTTAAAGATGATGTAAATGATGTATATCTCTGCTGTCCGGCAGGAACCAGCTAACTCCAAAAATGTTAATTTTTCAGGAAATGAAAAAAGTGGAGTTAGGAGGTTTTGTTCATCATTGATAAGAACAGCTGAATGGACCTCCAAGCTCACAATGAGGTTTGAGGTCAAAAGGGAGTGGAGCCTGGAGTCAGCAAAACCAGCTAACTCCGGTGGACTTAGCTGGTTTAGCAGAAAATCTGAGGATCCAATGGAGTTAGCTGGTTTTAGCGCTTTTTAATGCTTTTCATTGGTTCTTACCAAAGACGTAAAGGGTGTTCAATGGCCATGATTTATGGTAAGAAAATGCAAAAGCGTCAAAATGGAGTTAGCTGGTTTCTGTCGGACAATAACGTATATTTATTTAGTTAAAATTTGTGTTTACCACTTAAACACTATACTTAATTGACTGGGGTCCCCCAGAGCTTTATACTAGACCCCCTCCATTTCCCCTTCTACATCAAATATCTTTGCCAAAAATAGGTTATCTACAAGCTCACAATGTGTTGCAAAGAATGTTCACCCCAGAATAGGGACACAAGTGGTTAAATAGCTCTATATTCCCATAGCAATCAAGAATCAACGTTATTGTCGCATCACTGGTTTACAGGTTGTTTATGATACTTTTACTTAAGTAAAACATTTTTGTACTTTTTCCACCACTGATATGGAGTAAAGCAAGTGACATTTAGGGGGCCTGACTCATCATGGGCCCCCTCAAGGCTCATGCTGAGACCAGTGTTGCCATGTCTGCTTATTATAAGCAACTTTGAGCTTATTTCTCTGCAAAGTTGCTTATACTGTATTGGTAGTTACGGGTCGCAGTTCTTTGGGTGTCTAAAGTGTAGTTGCTTATTTGGGCTTGTTTCCAAATGTTTTAATTATCATTTAAACCAGTGGTTCTCAAATATTTTCATGACCCCAAAATGAATGAATGTAGCCTATTTGTCCCACCTGACATTTTTGGTGCCAGGGATCCCTGTACCAGATTTGTTAGAATGTTTAAACTAGAACCAGGAGACCTGGTACTGCCAGACCCCTAGTGGTTGAAACCTGAATGGCCGGACTTCGCATGACGTGTGTGCAGAGGAAAAGAGGAAAAGAGGAAAAGAGGGACAGAAAAGAGGGAAGGAGGGACAGAAAATAAGGAAAAGAGGAAAAGAGGGACAAAAGAGGGACGAAAGAGGGACAAAAGAGGGACGAAAGAGGGACAGACAAAGCCTCATGTAGGCCGACCCTCTGGGTCTGGCAAAAATCTTCCAAATATTTCACATTTCAATATTCTTTTGAAAATAGCAGATCTACAAGCTCACAACGTGTCACATTGCGAAGCGTTGTGAGCTTGTAGATTGGCTATTTTCAAATAGCCAATGTATACAGTATGGGGATTCTTTTTTTCCCCCTTTCTCCTTCCACTCGTTTCTTCTCTTTCATTTTCTCGTTGCTGGCTTTCTCCTCTGTCTCTGCTACCATAGCCTGTCTCTCTCCCGCCGGTCCTCTCTGACTCACACACACACACACACACACACACACACACACACACACACACACACACACACACACACACACACACACACACACACACACACACACACACACACACACACACACACACACACACACACACACACACACACAGGACAACGCTGATTCAAACAGCTGACGAGACAAGGCTGCCCACGCCTCACCACAACACATCTCTAAATGACACTGAGGGTTAGGTCAGAGAGAGAGAGAGAGAGAGAGAGAGAGAGAGGGGGGGGGGGGTGGAATGGTATGCTGGTATATTCAGAGAGAGAGAGAGAGAGAGAGAGAGAGAGAGAGAGAGAGAGAGAGAGCAAGAGAGAGAGAGAAAGTTGGCATATAGGACATAACTGAGGTGTAGTATAGGCACAGTAACGAGGTGGACAAAAACAAGGCATACAGACAGACGCTGTACACTATTTTTATCATGCATGTCTGTTGAGCCCTTCTGTTCCTTTCTTCTATTATCAAGTTATTTATTTATCATTAAATATTTTCTCAGTATTTTGTGAATACATTTGCTTGGACATGACATACAGGGTGGTAAACACACTGAAAGACAAATGCATGAGCACAGTGTGGAAAATATACATAATGCATCATTTTTACCCAAAGGGGAAATGTTATTACACAAAGCTACTGTAGCTTACTATGTCAAGTAATGCTTTCATTTAAGAGTCCATGTTATATGGAATTCATGTACACTGATGACAGAGCATTTTATTTGTTTTTTCAAAATATACTTTGCACCAATAGGGAGTGCTGCAGCTTCTACAGTAAGTTGTTTGGGTTTTATCTTTGAAAATTGGGCCGGTAAAATAGGTGTTTTACCACCAATCTCTGCTTCTGCTGTGAGGGGGAACTGGCAGAGGTCTAAAGCCATATCAGTAGAAGTCAGACAGACTGGCTCAACCTGTGCTCTTTGAAGTGGCTTTGTGGGTCATTTCCAGTTCCTACATCTGGAAAGATAGAGATATGCAGTCAGAAAGAGGACCGTATGGTACACTGCATGGCATAGAATGTCCGTTTCGTTTTCTTTCTTTCTTTTTCTTTCTTTCTTTCTTTCTTTCTTTCTTTCTTTCTTTCTTTCTTTCTTTCTTTCTTTCTCTTTCTTTCTTTCTTTCCTTTTCATGGATACTGTAAATATCCATGGCCTATACACCATATTTCAATTATGCAAACTGCCATGAGTAAGTAAACAAACCCTAATCCTTCCTTCTGCCTTGCTTGCCAATTCTTATTGATCCACCTTTTTGAGAGCCTGTTCCAATTCCTAATTTGTTTTCTGATTTTGTGATTATATTAAGTGTGCCTCCCTTTGGCTCTTGCCTTTGCCCATACTCCATACAATGGTTCTCAAACTGTTTTTGTGTCAAGGACCCCCAAATGGATAGGTATATATTAGCCCGCAGACCCCCAACTGAAAAGGTTTTGTGCCAGGGACCCCCAGAAGAGAAGATTTATGTAAAAAAAAAATCAACATTGTTCAAAAATGTCCACACATTTTTGATATATTTCAAACATTTTCAAAAATAGCAGATATACAAGCTCGTAGTGCGGCACAAAGTGAGCTTGTAGATCTGCTGTTTTTGAATAGCCAACATATAAATAGATAAAGTGGTTAGAATGATTGTGATGCTGCTGTATTAACTACTTTAGCTGAGGATCACCTGGGACCCCACTTTGATATTATTATTTATTATTATTATTATTATTATTATTATTATTATTATTATTATTATTATTATTATTATTATTATTATTATTATTAAAATATTATTATCATCATCATCATCATCATCACTATTATATTATTATCATTATTATTATTATTATTATTATTATTATTATCATCCTCATTATTATTATTATTATTATTATTATTATTATCATCATCATCATCATCATCATCATCATCATCATCATCGTCAATATTATTATTATTATTATATAATTATTATCATCATCATCATCCTCATTATCATTATTATCATCATCATCATCATCATCATCATCATCATCATCATCATCATCATCCTCATCCTCATCCTCATCATCATCATTCTAATTAATGGTGGTGGTAGACCGACCGACAATCTTGAAGCCAACATTTAATAGAAGTGCTGTTGTCCATCATCCTCCTACCTCAATCAAAGCAATCAAATCCATGAATCAAAATACCTCTGACGACGTTCTGTGAGAGGGCGCGGCCATTTTGAAGAGGGCGGAGTCGGCTTGGCGTGGGATGGTTGTTCTCCACCGACAGACAGTACAGTCAGTTTGAAGCAGCACTGCAGTAAGAAGAGGCCAGGAGACATTTTTAAGCCCTGATTCGACGACGACGGTCCTGTGAAACACTACTCAAGGTAAGGCTATGGTTTTGTTTTCCTCAATCAGAACGCCGTTTAAATTATGATTTCAACTCTCGATCTGTCAGGGGAGTCTGACTTTGACCGTGTGGTTCCTTCGGTTGTCTTATTTTTATCATTTTAAGCCAATTATTTGAACCTTTTCGTGTGTAGTTTTTATAAACACTTGCAAGACTTTGGGCTTTGGAACTTGTTTTTTTCTTTTTAAATATAGAACGGTATACTAGGTTGTACAAAAGCTTCTTAACCTTAAAACGTGCGAATAGTAGTGGTGAAAGGAAAGGGGGGGGGGAGAAATATTTCTCTCGTGCTGCTGGTTTAATTCCCTGTAAAGCCAGCGGGCTTATCGTGTTATTGCAGTGGGATTCGTTTTCAGCGCCATGGTTCAGCACCGTGTGGACAGCATTCAGCACCACGGACAGCGCATCATGCGCATTTCAGCCTCGTTAGAGAACAGTGGTTCTCAACCAGTGGTCCGGGGACCACCGGTGGTCCTTGAGGGGGGGGTTCCATTTGGTTTCATTTTACACTCTCAAGAGTAAAATTGTTGTTTTGAATTGCTATTTTTATCAACGTTTTCCTGTTATCTCTCCTATGGTACCACATCAATACAGCATGGAATTGTGGGCAAAATCGACAACATATTCTAAGTCTTGGGTCTGAGAGGCTAAATCTCATCAAATGGTGGTTCCGTGGCTCAAATGCCGAATGAATAATGGACCTTGACATGAAAAGGGTTGAAAACCACTGCGTTAGAACACAGGCTGAGTTTTACTGGAACAAATCACGGCATCGAAGACAGCACACTGCCGTCTTCATGACACTAAGATCAAGCTGTACCTATGGAACATTATCTCGTGCTTATTTGTGTCCTCTCTGAATAAAGAAATGCTGCTTAGGTTAGGTTGATGCGTGTTGGAATTCTGTCGTGTTGGAATTCTGTCTGTCTGTCTGTCTGTCTGTCTGTCTGTCTGTCTTTCTCCCTCTCTCTCCCTCTCTCTCTCTCTCTCTCTCTCTCTCTCTCTCTCTCTCCCTCTCTCTCTCTCTTTCTCCCCCCCCCCCCCCCCCCCTCTCTCTCGCTCTCTCTCTCTCTCTCTCTCTCTCTCTCTCTCTCTCTCTCTCTCTCTCTCTCTCTCTCTCTCTCTCTCTCTCTCTCTCTCTCTCTCTCTTCAGCTGGGGGTGGAGTGGGGGTTTGATACTTGTGAGGATTCTAGAATTTCTTGTGAGTCTGACACTGGCCTATAGGTTAGAATTGAAAGTAACCTTGTGTCAAGTAGATTCAAGTGGCTGTCACTATAATTAACTGGAAAAAAATCTCTGATGTTGTTGTTTTTTTGTGGAAGTTAGCCCTCTTTTCCTGTCAGCTTGTTGCAAATAAATCTGCGGGGATCAATTTGTGTTCAGATTTGGGCAAAACAAATAATTTAAATAAAAATAATAATGTCAGCACTCATCCTGGCCAACTGGCAAAAAGAGAAAGCGATTGTTTGTTAAGTGCGCCATTTGAATCGTGGGCCTTATATCTGACCAGAGTGGACTCATTGCCAACTGCCAAGGTGGAAAGAAAGCCTGTCTGTCTGACTGTCTGTTCCTCTCTACTTTTTAATATGGAAGACGTATACCCATACACTGCGACTTGCACGTTCAAGAAAATATTTATTGATGCAGCAACAACGTTTCGGTCTACACGACCGAAACGCTGTTGTTGCATCAATACATTTTCTCTTGAACGTGCAGGTGGCAGTGTATGGCTATGTCTCCCTTTTGATTTCATACTGTTTGTCACTTACGCACCTGCTCTGAAACTGACTGGGTGTGCGGAAGTCTTTTTCACTTGAATATGGGAAACCAAAAGCTAAGTTGACAATTTCAGTTTTCCACTTACTACTCTCATTAATCAGGTACACACAGACTACAATTCACAGAAGCCCCCGACAGGGTACAGGATATACAATAGGGTAGTAAAGAGTCTGGGAAAGACATGTGACGCAGGTCTTCAGGCAGAATGGAACTGCAGCTATGCTGTCGACACAACTAGCTGGTCAACTAACCAGTGCACCCCGCAGATTGGCAGGGTTTTTAGATATGGAGGCATTTCATTAGCCCTGGGTCCGCAAAGTGTCAGAGAATAGATCAAGGCTGAGCTGATTTAAACAACAGATCAGTGTTTTTGTCATCTAAACAGCGTCGTTGTGACATTTTGTATAGGTTAACCTATTAAAACGGGGAAAGCATCTGTGTCATTTTAGATGTTTTGCGTTGGCTATTCAAAAATAGCATATGTACAAGCTTGTATATGTACGAGCTTGTATATCTTGAAAATATTTTGAAAAATCTTGGCAGAGGTACTGATTTAGAATCAGTTTTTTTGTAGAATCGGCCTCAGGTCTTTAATGGGTTAAAGGGCACGATACAATCAGTTTTCATCTACGGGTGTATATTTTTTCTAATGCTGGAAATGTTTGCACTGGTGTATGGTGAGGTTCTCTGCCAGCCCTTTGGCAGATAATGAGTCATACATTTTTTAGGTCATTTTATTCGACAAATCCTTGGTTGGTTGGTTGCATCATCAAAGTAGCTTGAAGCTCTCTTGGAATGAGAGTTGTGTACAATCCACCTTGGCAGATCATTCTGAGCTTCTGTTGAAATCAGAAAAATATGTGTGGGTGATAAAATAATGCTCAAAGTGGGCTGGTTGGTTCTGGAATTGTACCCATTCCAGGTTCCAGTATGTAGACAAAAAACGGTGCCCTGGCTGACTCTTAACAGAGGGCCTCACTGGATAAATTGCTGTGAAGATGCTAGATATCCCACCTATAGGACGTGTGAGAAAATGCTCCTGTTTTGGTTGGTTCCATACCTTTGTGCAGCAGGCAAGTGATGCATCTTTCAGTTTAGGAAACAACACCAAAATTGCCACCAACCTCAAACACTGCAAATGCTGCATCATACAGTACCACACCCCCCAAACTCTGCATCCATCCCTATACCTCAACCACTGCATCGAACCTCAACTCCATGCTTAATCTGTAATCAATTTACAATTTAGGCAGTTAGCAGATGCTCTTAATCCAGAGCGATTTAATGTAAGCAAGGTAAACCAGTGTTCATTTTGACAGAAAAATTCTTTGAATAACACATCATTTAGTTTCAGTCCTATTTTAGTCATCTGAAATTGTCTAGTCTTACAGTCTTTTAGTCTTAGTCGAGGTCAATATAATTAACACTGCATGGTACCTAAATACCAGTGTTAATTTTGACAGCAAATTTTGATTTTGTCTCAGTCTTAATCTTTTGAATAACACACCATTTAGGTTTAGTCCTATTTTAGTCATCTGAAATTGTCAAGTCTTAGTCTAGTCTTAGTCGACTAAATATAACAATATTTTTAGTCTTAGTCAACAAAATTAACACTGAGGTAAACACCTCCAGCACTGCATCAAACCCCAACCTTAAATATTGAATCCATCCCCAACCCCTATAACTCTGCAAACCTCAATCTCAAGCACTGTATCAAACCCCAACCTTAAATATTGAATCCATTCCCAACCCCCTGTAAGAGTGGTTCTCAAACTTTTGTCATGTCAAGGACCCCCCAAATGAAATGTATTTGACTGCAGACCCCCATCTCAAAAATATTTTGTGCCAGGGACATCCTCCAGAAGCAAAGATTTTAGTTAAAAATGCTTGCTAAAAAAATAAAATAATATATACTGTATACATGAAAAGATTTGCACATGGGAATAAAAAAAAAAAAAAAAAAATACATTTGAAAAAATAGCAGATCTAAAGGCTCATATCACGGCACAAAGTGACACGCTATGAGCTTGTAGATCTGCTATTTGTATAGAATAATGGTTAAAATGATTGTGACGCACTATATTAACACATTTTGCTGGGGACCCCCTGGTACCCCCCCAAGGACCCCTGGGAACCAATGCCCTGTAACTCTGCAAACCTCAACCTCAAACATCACATCAAACCCAAATTTCCAATGTTGCATC